>NC_141135.1:93607999-93950810 GCF_053477565.2 Lygodium microphyllum | reverse complement strand
AGAGATGTGTACGCCATGGCGAGAATGAGAAAGGAGGATGTGCTGACAAATGATGGCATCAACATTCAGGGCATCCCTGATGCAGAAACCAAATTGCAAGCAAAATTGGTACACGCGATCTTCTCCAGCCAACGCTACAATGCATTGATGCACTGAATCAATGCGCCTATGCTGGAGAACGTAGCAGCTCATACCTTGCATGAAGTCGATTGGAACGGCTATGTGCACAAAACCATCGACTAAGCGGATAAAGCACTAGCTTTAGGAAGCACGCCCACAGGAGGAGAGTCTTCAGTGTCTAAGGCCACAGAAAGAAACAAGGCCTCGTCCAAGGCCTCGTCCAAGGCCTCATTCATCACCTATGGAAGCATTTTAACAGTGCTCATCTAGGAGGCCGTGAAAGAGACGTAGGATGCAGAAGAGGGGGAAGGGGAAATGTCCAACAGGTCACCCCCTCATCAGTACCAAGAGAGGTCCAACGAGCAGGACTGAGACCGATAAGGAAGGACTGGGGCAAGAAAAGCAATCAAGCAAAAATCAGGTCAAGGAACCCAAGAAGAAGACAGTGTAGAAGAAAAAAAAACCGGATGAAGGCCACAGGAAGGAGAAAAAAGTTTTGGAAAAAGTAAAAAGACAATCCCTTAGGGAGGCCAAGGAGAGGGAGAGGAAGAGGAAACATGAAGAAGAAGAAACAATAGAGCAAATCAAGAGGGCTAAAAAGGCGTCAAAACAGGAGGCTGAGAAGAGAAAAAGAGAAGAGCAGGAAGAAAAGGAGAAACTGGAGGAAGAATACAGGAAGACCAAAAATGAAAGGCAAAGAAGAGTTGCGGAGGAAGAAGAGGAACTAAGAAGAAAGGAAGAGGAGGACTTGGCCGAGGCCACACGCCGGTCCATTGAGCAATAGTGTAGGGTTGATGATCCAGGAGCCTGGAGCTAGCTGAGGGAAGAAGGGCCTAGCTCTAGCACACAGGTACTAGAAGTCACACCGCCCACAGTCCTGGAAGGCAAAGGCAAAGCCCCCCTCTATCCTATCCCCACCCTCATAGCACCCTCCACTGAACCCACTATACTCATCCCTAGAATCTCCACCAGCATGGACGTTTCCAACTTTGTGGCCTAGATGCAATACTTCATCAGTAAAGAAATGGCCCAAGGGAAGAGCACAGAAACCATGGCCATGGGGCAAAAGAGGCTAGTCTTGGATGCTGAGTCGAGGCAGGACCAGAAGCGTCCGCGTGTGGAGACCTCAACCACCCCCACCCACGCAAAAATGATGCCACTAGTCAGTTATGACGAATACGTCGTCGAGATGCTCTCCCAATTGGAGAGGGAAAATGAGGAAAAGAGAATGGCGGTGGGCTGAGTTGGTGGCAGAAAAAGAGTCAGTAGTAGCCGCCTTCCAACTGGAGAAAACCCTCATAGTAGCCATGCAACAACAACAAATTTTTTACCTCAAGCAAGATTTGAAAGCAAAGGAAGACATGGAAGAAAGGTACAAGCAGCGACTTGAGGAGGAACATCAAGAACTAGTGCACATGTAGCGGGAATACAAGCTCCTCCCGATGCAACATGGGGAACTGGAGGCAAAAACCGCCAACATTGAGCAAATGATGGAGGAACTAAATTCCAAAGAAGAGGAAAGAAGACAAGAGAGGAAGAAGTGTTTTGTAGGTATGGATGTGTTGCCAAAGTAACTGCTGATAGAGGAGAATTGAATGCCGATGAGGCTCGCCATTGCTTTGCTCAATTGGGAATTAAGCTATCTCTTACATCAGGCTACAATCCTGAAGGCAATGGTAAGAGTGAAAGAGGTCATCAATCGATTCTCAAAGCTTTGGCAAAGTCTTGCAGAGGGAAGATGAGAGAATGGCCTAAAATGCTTCCATTCGCATTATGGGCTGATAGAACTACCCATAGTGCAATGACAGGTTATATGTCGGCGGCGGCTGAACTAATGTATGGGCAACCACCTATTATGCCTATTGAGGAGTCTATTATCACATGGAGTATCTTGCCTTGGGATGAAGGCATAAATAGAGAAGAGCTACTTATTTTGCGCATAAGACAGCTTGAAAGAAGGCCAGAGGATGTCAAGATAGCCATTGAAAGGCTGAAGGCAGCGAGGTTGAAGAATAAGAAGAGGTTTGACAAGTGTCATCGACTCTGTCCAAGAGCTATCCAAGAGAATTATTGGGTACTTGTCTATGACAGCAACCTAGACAATCAGTATAGTGCTCATATGAAGCTATCCAAGTGATGGTTTGGATCATATGTGGTGAAGGTAGTACATGATAATGCTACTTACACTTTAGCTGAAATGGATGGGACCATGATCAAGATACCAATAGCCGACAAACGTATCAAGCTCTTCAAATGAAGAGAGTCTTCTACTTATGAGCTTGATGACTTGGATGTGAGCCATCTACTTGAAGACAATGAAGAAGAAGAAGACCTAGAGGAGGAAGATGAAAATATGTTAGAAGAAGAGCCTCCTTAACCTGCAATTTCATGAAGTGGTACATGCCGGAGGATGTGCAAGTTAGGAGGGGGTGAATGTCAAAGGGTTTTCATTTCATGGTATAAAACATGGAGTTCTTATGATTGCGGATGAACTTCATTAGGACACACATGAGACACTTTCATACATCATTCAGTTATTATACCCCTAAATTAGTCTTAGATGTAATTTAAGTTCATAAGTTCCTTTGTAACTTGGCATGTAATTTTCAGTTTGTATCATGCAAATTGATAAAAATAAAGTCTATAAGGCCCTTCAGCTTGGACTATAGGTGTTTTTTGATAGTTTATAGGTTATGTCACATTGGTTTATGAAGTTCATTAGCTTGGAAGATCCAACTTTTGTCAAGAGTACTCCAAAGTTGACTAGGTCCACAAGTGACACAGAGTAATAGTTGCAAAGGACTTATATAACCTGTATATGATCAATATGAACTCTTTTTTGTGTGGAAGAAGGAGAGGAGTCCAGCCCACATTTTGCAGCGCATTTTTCGGGCTTGCATACCTATGGAAGATGGAGGGAGAGTTGAAGACTATGGTGCATGCTCCAAAGCATGCAAACACAAAGCAAACTGAAGATAAAGAGGAGATACAAACAAAGAAGGTAAGGGTCCTTTTTGCACATCCGTTTGGTATCACAAAAATGAGTTGTATGACTATCCATGAAAGGGAAAAACAGAGTAAAAGTACTCAGCCTGCTCTTATGAGCTTCTTCTTCCATTCTCTTACCATATTCTTGTACCATTGAAGCCCTTCTTGTGCCCAAGTACTTGAGTGACTTTGGGGCAAGTCAAGAGGTGATTTTTGCCAATGTATGGGCTGAATAGGCTCTCCCAAAACTTTCATAAATAGGGTAGCCATTAAAACTCATTCATTTGAAGGGATCTCTTGAAATCTAATCACTTCCTTGTGTATACAATGCTCTTGAAAGAATAGGGCATTGGTTGAGATTGTAATGAGAGACTTTCCCATGAGTTTGTATACATTTATGAGTCAAGTTTGAGGGCTGGAAATTACTATTTTAATGTAGGGCTGAAGTACATTTGTGGTTCTATTGATGCATTTTTATCATCCTTTGGACTCTATGTCAGTTGTAATGAGTTCTATCTCTCTATACCTTGTATCTTGAAGTCTCAATACATGTATATTCATGAAATGGAGGGAATTAGAGCTTGAATTTGTTGTAGGAAATGGAACAAAATCTGATATAGATCTATGCATAAACCTCATGGTTATTGATGTAATCAAATCCAAGTTTATTATGGTAAACTTGTATGACACGACTATGTAAGATATTGGTTACTCTGTATCTCATCTACTCTCTCCATAACTCAAGAATCCATCAAACCCCAATCTTTTTCCTCTCTCCCATTTGAATCTCTCACTCCTCTTCTACTCTAAACCCTGGTGGTAGACCTTTGACCCCCAACACAATGACACCGCGCCGCGTCGGATATATGGACCGAACCTGTTGCGAGAGGTCTCTTCGTGGGTGCTGCTTGGAGTGGGAGGACACGGGTGCGAAGGGAGGCTCTGGCTGTAAATACCTTGCCTCTGGATCCCGCACAAGATGCCGATTTGACTAGAGATGGGATATTGAGGCCCGTGTACTAGTCTATAGGCAAAACTTGGAGCAACAATCTTATTAATTACTGGGATAGCCTTCAGGCATGATACTTGATGTATTCCAAGACTATGATAAATAATCGTCAAATATTTGGAAAAGGAACTTGCTTGACATTGTTTTTTTTGTTGTCAGTGCCTAAGTTATGTGAAGGAACCTGTGTTTAAATTGATTAATTAAGGAAGCTGCCTTTGCATGTCAAACATAATGTGGTAGGCAATTAGATAACTAAGCAACCTGAGGAAAGTGCGGTGGATGCGACTGTCCTATGGAAGGGTGGTCTCAGTTAGCTGGGAGCTTTTCTCAAAAGATGTGATAATGAGACTGTGAAGACCTAGAGTCAGTAGAGTTAGAATCTTGATTTATGCTGTTTTAGGGGAGTGGAATGGGACTATGCCTTAGGGGCAGAAAGGTTGAGCTTCACATCTCTCTTGTTTCCTATTCTCCATGAACCAAGTGTAGCATAAATCTGCTTCGACTCTGTTGTTCCTATGCAAAGTGGTTCATCTGGAGCTCGATGCTAGCTAGTTCCTAGAGACTTGATTGATAGGAAAGAAACCATGACTTCAAGTCAATCCTAAGTGGGAAGGGCCAGATACTTCCGCTTCGAAGTAGACTCAGGAAGACCTAGATGCAAACCCTGTGACATTCCTTGAGAGTGCCAGGTGGCACTTTCTAGACTCCCCTCCTGATGGGTTGCTAAGACATGTCCCACAAGTGGACAAACGAACACGTTACAGTTGGTATCAGAGCGAACCAACGAGATCTAAAGATTATAAAGAAAATTAATGGAGAAAAATAAAGGGAATAAGGGGGTAAACAGGGGAGGGTGAGTAGAATAGAGTAGTGTTTTCTGTTGAAAACATTTCTTTACTCACTTATGGATGCTAGGTTGCAGAGTCACGAAGCATGGGGCAAGTTCTTGGTGTTATAGGTCATGTTCATGACTACAATGCATGCTTCAAATTATCGCCAAAGGCCTTGCATGATGAATATTCTAGACCTCACCTATAATCATTCGCCCTTGTATGAGGAGCAGAGATGGACGGGAGAATAAGGAATATACTACATAGCAGCCCACCGACGCGTGTACCTTCAAACCAACTTGAAGAGAATCAAGTGGATGGAGGATTTAAAGATCGTGAAGTTGTTCATCTTTGTCGAAGCTTGCGTAAACGCAACTTTGCATGTTAGTGGCTGGCAAGTAAAGCAGAACAAGTATGTCTATGAAGAAGTGACCCGGGTGATCTCTGCTGACAGAATCCAAGTGTTAGGGTGCTATGAGAAGAACATGTATCAAAGGAAGGGATACCCCAAGCTTCCTATGACTTACCGTTTCTTGAAAATCCATGATCCCACTCCATATTATTATTCCATCCTTGTAGCCGATTGTAACACAATCCTATTTTCCCCAAACTAATGTATCAATCAGCATGTCCTACTTATCCAAAATAAATGCACTCAAAGGGATATGCCTTCATGAATAGATAAGATTTTTTACAATTGTCTATCTTGATCATAGATGTTAACTGAGGTGTTAAGTGATTAAATCACTTAGCTAAAAAGTTGTGCTAGTCATATTAACATAATATGGGAACGTATGATAAGATGTTAACATAAATAATCTTATTGTTCAAACGCAACCCCAAGTGCAGGTTCCAAATCTGACTCCTGCACTAGGTCCAGCTGTGGCTTAGGAGAAGAAATTCCTTCTCAAACAAATTAAGCCACCCGAGTTTGATGGCAAGGGAAGGACTGTTCAAGCCAACACCGAGATATGGATTGAGTCCATGGAGGACTATTTTGAGGCAATAGGAATTGCACCTGCTAATCAAGCCATGCTCGCCAAACTTAAGCTTACAGGTGAAGCGAGACTTTGGTGGAAACAGTGGTGCATAGACCAAGCTATCTCGGAGGGGACAGTCACTTAGGATAAGCTTAAGGAAGCTATGTGAGGGAGGTATTTGGTACCTGTCTACTGCACACAAAAGATGAATGAATTCTATGATTTGAATCAGCTAGGATTATCCCTTGAAGCATATTATTCGAAGTTCTTTTCACTCCTAAAGTATGCACCCCCAATGGATATGACACATCAGGTGTTAAAATTCTGTATTGGGTTGAATCCACCCATAAACACTCTATTGGAATCAATGTGCCCAACGGACCTACAAGATGCACTCATTTGAGCTGCTCCAATAATACAGGAGGTGCAGACCAAACCAAGGAACAACAGGATTTGGGCTTACAAAGATCAGAATAAGGGCATTTCTAAGGCTAAGACTAAGAGAGCACATGGTCAGAATCAGGGCCAAAGAAAGAAAGCTTGGGCCAATGCTATCAACAACTTTGTTCCAACACAAAGCAATGATCGCAACCCATGTTACTTCCATTACAACGAGCCCAGACACTTCAAGAGGGAGTGTCCCAAGCTTGGCAGAGGGCATTTCCAAGGGCAATTCCAAGGTCAAAATAGAGCCGCTCATGGCCAAGGAACTACTGTTATGACCATACGGAGAACCTCCAGTGTTTCCAACAAGGAGCTGGACAATGAAGAAGATCCATCAATGGATGCTGACATTGAGAGGATGACAGTTCACGCCACTCTTCACAAGAAAATAAATACGTAGTTTTCTTGGGTTGACAGGGTGGTACATAATTTTCATCTAAGATTATGCTTTGATTGCAGCACCTCTGACTGATCTACTAAAGAAGCAAGTAGCAAGTGTATGGTCACATGCTAAACAAACTAGCTTTGAAAAACTAAAGCAAAGCTTAGTATTAGCACCCATCCTGAAACTTCCTAATCTTAGTAAGGAGTTTGAAGTGATAACTAATGCTAGCACACTTGCTTTAGGATGTGTACTTATGCAAGAAGGTGATCCCGTAGCATATTCTTCAAGAAAATTGAAGAGTTATGAAAGGAATTATGCCACCCATGGCCTAGAATTATTGGCTGTCATCCATGCTCTCAAAATTTGGAGACATTACTTGCTAGGTAACAAATTTTCCTTAGTAACGGACCACAAGAGTCTTAAATGGATTTTCACTCAGAATGAGCTCAATATGAGGCAACATCGATGGATCGAAGTGCTGGAAGAATGTGATTTTGAAATCAACTATAGGCCTAGAAAAGAGAATGTAGCTGTCGATGCACTCAGTCGCAAGGCATTTCTAAATTCTCTCATTTTGCAAGATCCATCAACAGCAAGGTCTCTAACCACAAAGGTATCAATGCCAAACAACCCGATTCTTGAGCTAGCAAAAGAAGGGGCATGTCATGACCTAGTCTATCAAAAAATGCTAAGGGAGATTCCCATCAACGATCAAGACCTGAAGCTAAAGATGAAGTATCAAGAATTCTCCATCAGTAATGGACTTGTCTACTTTAGGACAAGGTTATGTATCCCCACAAGTCAAACTCTCAAGCAGAAGATACTTTGGGAAGCCCATGGCTCTCCTTTCTTAGGGCATCCTGGTTATGCCAAGACCCTTAACATGGTTAGGAAGAGCTATTTTTGGGAAAGGCTCAAGGGAGACGTACTCAAATATTTCATGGAATGTTTGTCTTGTCAATGCATTAAGGTAGAACATGTTAAAATGCCTGGGAAATTGCAACCACTTGACATTCCACAAATGAAATGGGAGTTCATTAGTATGGACTTTATTGTTGGCCTACCCCAAGTTCAGGGAGGATATAACTCTATTTTTTTTGTAGTAGATATGCTCACCAAGGTCGCACATCTCATCCCTATCAAGATGAACTATAAAGCTTCAAACATCACAAGATTATTCATCAAGAAAATATTCAAACTTGGTGACCCAGAAGAATCATTAGTGATCGTGACTCTCTTTTCACATCACACTTCTGGAGGGCTATCTTTGAGGCTATTGGAGCTCAACTCTATTTCAGCACAGCTTACCATCCCCAAATTGATGGACAAACAGAACGAGTCAATCAAGTCATTGAAGATATGCTTAGGGCATACTGCTATCGCGAACCCAAAAACTGGATTCAATACTTACCCCTGGTTGAGTTTGTCTACAATGCTTCTTACCAACAGAGTATTCAGATGACCCCTTTCCAATCATTGTATGGGCATGATTGTCATACCCCTTTGAACTTCTCAGATCCAACTTTGAGGGTAGATGCTTCAAGACAAATGCTGGAAGATATGGATGATCAAATCAAATCAATAATACAAGACATTCAAGCTGCGAAGATAGATAGAAGGCTTACACTAACTTGAAATGACAAGATAGATCCTTTGTCGAAGGCGATATAGTCTTCATCCGTGTACACCCTAAAAAGAGTTCACTGTCCTTGGGAGAGTACAAGAAGTTAAGTCCGAGGTATTGTGGACCTTATAAGATTATCAAGTGCCTAGGGCCTAGTGCTTACAGACTACAACTGCCCGCAACTCTAAAGATTCATAATGTATTCCACGTTAACCTATTGAAAAAGTATCTACCTAATCTGAATCATGTACTTGATTGATCAACAAATTGTAATACCTAGCCAAGGAGTCCTTGAGCTATGGCCTGATAGAATCCTAGATGTTAGGGAGCAGCATTTGAGATCAAGCACCTCGAAAGAATACCTCATCCAATGGAAAGATTATCTCGAAGAGGATGCCACTTGGATGGATGAAAATAATCTCAACCAACAATAACCCCCAAATCTTCTCGAGATGAGGACATCTCGATTCCTCTAAGAGGGAGAGGATGTAGCATCCCATCGTGCATAAGAACCCCACCCCTTATTTATTTTTTAAAAAAATTAACTCAAAAAAAATTACCTCTCTCTCTCTCTCCCTGCTGAAAACATGTCGGGGAGAGAGAGAGAGACGGAGTAAGAGAGGGAGAGGGAGGCATGCACTCTGTTAGGTGTGGGGTCATGGTCGTTAAATGTCCGTCTCCCCCCCTCATAAACCACCCCCTCCCCACTATTTAAGGGGAGAGTCCCCCCCCACTCCACTTGGCACACTGAAAACATCACCCCCCCTCCGCATGACACACAGCGCCACCCCCAAGCTGCTAGGACGCCGCCTCCCTCATCAACATCATTATCGTCTCCATCTCCTTTCTCAGCACGACCCTTGTCAGAAAATAAGAAGGGAAAAAAAAAGCTTCCAAGAAGCTTCCACAAAAAGCTTCCTAGGGGGTGTTTCACCCGCAGACCGCAGAAGGGCACAACTCGCTTGCGAAGGGAGTTCTCTTGCAAGAAGGAAGGACTGCCAGTTTGCGGAGAATTTCAGCACACCCTCCACCTGCTCTTGACTTATTTCCAAGTCCCGATTGCGATGGCCCCAAAGTGCCACACAAGAGGAGCATATGTGGGAGTAAGAGGAGCCCATGTAGGAGTCCCCACCCGAAGTGCAAGAACCGATAATACCCCTCCTGTGGATGTTCAGGTTCCATCAAATTCACCCTTTTCGTTTTCGCATGATATGGATGCATTAAGTATAAATTCACATAGGGAAAACATAATTGCATTATTAGAACGCTTTGTTTTAAAAAGATCATAGGAATGTTTACAAAAGTTTTAAATTGCATGACAAGGTACTTATATTCCTCGCACCATCATGATGAAAGGTTGTTGCATTCTTGAATATATGGTTCATGTGTTAAAAAATGCACTTATGAAATAATGTCCTAGTTGCATCACGCACATAGGTTAAATATATATTGCGATGCTCATATGCATTGGAAGGTTTGCATTGGGTAACGTATGTTGGCAAGAATGAGTTATGTTGTACACAATGTATTTGTATACTAAAAAAATCCCTTGTGACGACCGTAAATAGGTTGATTCGTAGAAGGATGTTTAATTAAAGAATAGGTAATTGCTATGGAGAGGAATAAAAGGGTTATATTTTCACATAGGCAACTGCATTCTATTTCGCGTGACTTGCATGGGAAAGGAAAAGATTACGTTTTTATTTCGATATCATTGTAACTGTACATAGCATAACCTGCATGCATAATTAAATGTATGAAAAGGAAAAGGGTTATATTTCATTTGATGAAAAGCATATAGGATGCAATACGCATGTAATGATGGTTACATTCAATATGAAAGATAGGGTAACTTAAGTTAAAATGTTGCTTAGTATTGCGCTTGCAGAGTTAATCCAGCGTTCTCATACTTAGATCGTCCTATGTTGCAAGTAAGAGAGGGTACCAAGCCTTAGGACACATATACTAGTAATATCGATAGACGAAGGGATGTAATTCCTCAGGATAGGCACTACTACCTACCTCGAGCAACTAGTCTACAAGGTCAGATGCTATTGCAACTAAACCATAAGATGCTATTACTACTACATCTTAGGCAAAGGGAGGCGAGATCTAATTACAAGTTAGAAGTCGAGTAGTTGCTCTACTACAACTCTCTCTCTTGGGGACCGATTTGTCAAACTTAGAAAAATTGCAAATTGCCAAAAAGCAAATTGACCAACCAAGGATGATGGGGCTGTCCAAGATCTATTTGACTATAGTACAAGGAGACCTAAGGTAATGATAATTGGGGTCGGTAGGGTATAAACCCTAACCAAAAGGAAAAGGGTAAACAAGCAACCTGGCTTATCAAGCCCTTGGAATCTCGCCAAGTCATGAATGATCTAGGATCGAATGCTAGGAGGAGTATTGAGGAAAAAGGAATCACACCTTAGCACTTGCTCGTACGAACGACCACAGAAATGATTGTGATTGTACACTTAGGTACATTGTTTGAACTTCTTTGCTCAAGGAACTAATTCAAGGCCAAACACTTAATGCTTCAGGTTAATAGCCTAGAGGAAGAGGCAAGTTTAGTTACCTTCGACTGCCTGCCTAGCCCTATCCAAGGGGGTTGTTAGCCGTGCCAGGTACATGGACTGAACCCGCCGCGAGAGGTCTCTCTTTAGGTGCTGCTTGGAGCGGGAGGATGCTTGGGTGCCAAGGGAGGCTCTGGCTGTAAATTCCTTGCCTCCGAATCCCGCACAAGAGGCCGACATGAATCAAGATGGGATCTCTAGGCCTGTGTACTAGTCTACTGGCGAAACTTGGAGCAGCAATCCTGTTGATTGCTGGGACACCCTTCGGGCATGATACTTGATGTGTTCCAAGACTATGATAAATAATGGTCAAATATTTGGAAAAGGAACTTGCTTGACATTGTTTTTTTTGTTGTTAGTGCCTAAGTTACGTGAAGGAACCTGTGTTTAAATTGATTAATTAAGGAAGCTGCCTTTGCATATCAAACATAATGTGGTAGGTAATTAGATAACTAAGCAACCTTAGGAAAGTGCGGTGGATGCGACTTGGGTCCATCCTACAAAAGGGTGGTCCTGGTTAGCTGGGAACTTTTCTCAAAAGATGTGATAACCAGACTATGAAGACCTAGAGTCGGTAGAGTTAGAATTCTGATTTATGCTATTTTAGGGGAGCGGAATGGGACTATGCCTTAGAGGCAGAAAGGTTGAGCTTCACATCCCTCTCGTTTCCCATTCTCCATGAACCAAGTGCAACATAAATCTGCTTCGACTCTATTTTTCCTACGCAAAGTGGTTTATCTAGAGCTCGACGCTAGCTAGTTCCTAGAGACTTGATTGATAGGAAAGAAACACTGACTTCAGGTTGGTCCTAAGTGGGAACGGTCGGATACTTCCGCTTCGAGGCAGACTCGGAAAGACCTAGATCACAAACCCTCTGACATTCCTTGTGAGTTCCAGGTGGTGCTTTCTAGACTCCCCTCCCGATGGGCTGCTAAGACGTGTTCCACAAGTGGACAAGCGGACACATTACAAATTCGACGTCGGATGCGGAAATGGAGGTGCTCGCGAGGCCAAGGGCCAAAGGAAGCAAGTGTAAATGAACCAGAGGCTTGGGGGGGTGTGACCTTTGGAGCCTCCACCCCCTTATTTTCACATGAAAGGGAGGGGACAGAGGGGACTGTTTTTCATGAAGAAAACAAAGAAATAGAGGGTGCCATGTTTCAGGCAATGATTTCAAGAGGAGGAGGGAAGAGGGCAAATGCCACCTCAATGTATCCCTACCAACTGATTAGATGACTAAGATGCTTGCTTTCTACACTCTCCATCATCACCTTTGGCCTCTGAAATGGCTACCCGAATGAGGAGGTACAAATTCAGTCTTTCTCTCTTTGCCCTCTCTCTTTCCTTAAGGGGCAATTCATGCCCATGAAGAAGAATGAAGACTGGTTGAAGGATGCTTGCTCGGCATGAACCGGATTGCTCCAATATTAAGAGGAGGCTGAAAAGAGATGTTCAAAACTAAATATTGATTGTTGGATGGACCATTGGCAATCCATAAAAATTATTTAAAAACCCACAACACTCAAATAAGCACTATGCCTCATTTTTACAAAGGAAATTTTCTTCATTTTTATGTTTGATGGTTGAAATGGAATTCATATGGAACAAAAACTTTTTTGAATCTTTTTTGCATTATGATTGAGGGCTCAACAAAAAAAAATTGTAGACCCGTAATGATTAATAGTCCTAATAATTAAAATATGACACGAAAAGTGCATTTTTAGTGTAAAAATGAAGGTTTTATTGGTTTCGGATGGGAAAAAGAGATGTGCATGGGATAAAATTCTAATATAAAACATCTTTTAGCTTTCATGATCAGTCACTAATCATAAATTAGAAAATAATCTATTTTTATGCACAAATAAATAGAGAAAAAAGCTAAAAATTAGAAAAAATAGGATTTTCACATTATAAAAATCTAGAAAATTATGATTCGTGGTTGTGGCTATATAATAAAGCTGAGGCATGAATTTTGGCTTTAATTCATCTTTTTTTATGTGTCATAGTTTATGTTTTTTCTATTTTATACAAAAAAATACATTCAAAACAAAATTCTACACCTATATAACGTAACATAACCTAAATGTTAGAGGGAAAGGGTGAGGTTAGGATATTACGAGGGCAAAGAGGGTTTTAATTTTTTGAAACATTTGATTGTGCATTCCATTTAGAATTGTGATAATTCAATTTAAGGGGCTAGTAGCACCAGAAATCGATGCTAGTCTCCATACATCGAAGCATACGTTTAGTGAAAATCATGAGAGGGCTATTTTTCCCACATCACAAAATGTTGATTTGATAAATATTATTTGTGCACTAGCATCATATACACTATGCATGATGCATGGCATGGTGTGAGTCTTGGATTGTATAGCAATTGTCTTCTTAGGACATGACTTATACGTTGACTGGAAAGGAGACTTTGTTATAGGTCATTGTATGCTTTCCTTGGGACTGTTTGGTGAGGATTGATATATTCCTGGGTCGTACGAAACAAGAAAAGAGTGGAGTTGTGCGTTATGTCTTATATGTTGGAGCGACGCATCTTGGGGCCAATCCTCGAGGTGTAGGAGAGTCGCAGTGGAGCTGCAGCAATTAGCCGAGGGGAGCTTCCTGATATTTGTGCAACGAGGCACTATGCCTATATGTTATGGGATCTCCCTTTGAGAATAAGGGAAGGTAAATGTTGGACTACATATCAGCTAGAAACACATAATTAAGTCTATCTAGGGTACATCTGTGTATTACAGACGCTCTTGGCCCGCGAGGCCGTACGGTGGGGTTGTCTATTGTGTGCATGAGGTCCAGCATGCCATAGCCAGTGCTGGCCCATTTTAGGTCCCGTTAGTGGTGCATTTACCGAGATCCACCAACAAGTGGTGGTTCCAAATCTAGGGTTTTTATTGACCAAATAGTTGTTTTATGTGCTCTAACAAGAACTATCAAGCCAAAAACCAAAAAGTGGAACGTGTTGAGAGCGCTAGATGGCAGTTGGAGATTGTAATGTGTTATTCCCCTCAAAGAAGTAGCCCACTATGCATAAGTGGAAGTGATTCTAATAACCTAAGTGTCATAAGTAGCCCCTTGAGTGCAAGTGGAAGTCTTAGCACTTCCCCACTTCCAATCAATCAACCTACTACAAGTGGGGGTGTAGTTTTACCTACACAAACTCCTGTTGTCAATTGGTTGTAGCCATGGCACAACCCATCGCAATTCCAATAGGGACACTGGATTTACCGGAATTAGGAGCACATTTGACCATTTTCCATGGGTTAGCAAAAGAAGATGGAGAACTCCATATTAAGGAGTTTTAAACGTTCATGTTCAACTATTGAATCCAAGATAAAGGACACCTAATGATGTTCTTGAACATGATGTTAAAAGCAAGGGCAGTAGTATGGTATCACAATCTAGAGGCTGGAACCATAACTAGCATTGACAAATTCTTCATGGCTTTCTGTAGAGAGTTTTCTCTTCAGAGCAGATAGTATTGGTTGCGTGTCTTGAATGTAACACGCCAAGAGCCAAATGAGAATGTCCAGGCCTATGCCAGGAAGCTGAAGAAAGTTCTTTGTAAACTTAATACTTATATCCCCATTCCACCGGCTGCACAGTTGTAATATTTCCTACATGGATTGGATTTCAATATCGAGGTGCAGCTCAATAGTGTCGCCTTGGCCGACATTAAGTGGTTAGGTTGATGGGACAATAGATAAACGATCGTGGCTATGAGTCGAGTGCCTCTAATGTCCTTGGCAAAGTTAAAGACATGATGAAGTACTACATCGATATGATTTCTAAACAATATAGACAAATAGCTGTGGATGTCAATTTTCTTAAGAAGTAGCAGAATTCGATGGGGAGCCGATGCCTTGAAGAGGGTGCCCCCTCAAGATTCAGTTGTAAGTGGGGTGGTGGTCAACATTTCCCTAGGAATTGTCCAAATATCAAATGCGATATTTGCGAAAAGTCTGGTCACTTATCTGCTACCCGTTGGAATAATATTAGTTCTCTCCAACAAGGGAGTAAACTGCCATGTCCAGTTAACCATTGCACACAAGGGAATAATCTCCGGCAAGATGATAGACCAAGACAAATACTGTAACGAGGAAAGGCTATTGTAGAGGAGTTGCCTCATGGCAATGGAGTTAGCCTTATTGAGACTGTATGTGTTAATGATAGTGAAACTTCTAATCTACGAGTAGTGTCAAGAGTTAAAAAGATTAAAGAGAGTGACAAAGGAACTATAAAACATGTCGAGGGAAACCCTAAGCAAGAGGCTAGGGGAAAGCAAGTTTTGAATCCTAATATGGAAGGTGGGTCTTTAAGGCCTATTGATAGTAAAGTTGATCTCGAGAAGGATAAGGGATTGTCGAGAAAGAAGGCAAAAGTTAAAAAAGAGGCACTAAAGCCAACAATCCAAAGACCAAAGGAGAGAATGGCTTGGTGTGAGAAGAGAACTTTGGCTAACTACCACGACTTTGATCTAGCAAGTTCCCTTTGCAAAGTTAAACCAAACGTGAATCTCCTATAGTTGATTAAACTTTCTCTAGGAGTATGCAAGGAATTCAAGAAAATCCTATGTATTGGGTATATTGTAGAACCTTTGGGCATAGCACAAGTGGGAGACAATTGGTTCGATCATGCTAAAAAGCATTGCCCTAGGGTTCCAACATACATGGATGGAATATTAGTAAAGCATGCTATCGTGGACATTGGATCCTCCATAAATATCATGAGTTTAGACTTGATGGAGAGTCTAGGTCTCGAAATTTAAAAAGATAGCACCACACTTCTTAGGATGGCAGATGATAGTCTAAGACAACCAAAAGGTTGCATCATTAGAGTCCACGTTATAGTTGTGAGCATGGAATTCTATCTAGACTTTAGGATAAAAAGGTTTGCAGGATGTCCTAGCTATTGATTTTTGCTAGGTCGGCCATGGATCTTACGAATAGACTGCCAAGTTGATATACCCGCTGGTCGAGTGATTCTAGGTAGAGATGCCAATCGTGTAGTAGTGGATGCTAACCCTAAGTCTCCTCAGAGTAAGAGAGCTCCCTTATCCTCTACCAAACTAGAAACTATAGATCATCCATTTGGTAGTGAGACGTCATCGAGCGATGGATCTAAAGAAGGGTCCACTACAGATGATATTTATCAATTAACATTGAATGAGCCGATAGAGCCTCAAGTTTGAATAAGAGACGCGGACGTAATTGAGTTGGACCTTGTTACGTCTAATGATTCACGGCCAATTAAATTAGGTTCTATGCTCAATTCAGAAGAGAGAGATGACTATATGTCCCTGATTCAGGAGTTCCATGACATCTTCGCTTGGAGCTATGAAGAAATTAGGGGCATTTCCCCAATCTAGCATACTATTCTTGTAAAGGAAGGAACCCACCCTGTACGTCAAAAAGTAAGGCATATGCCTTTTGAACTAAGGGACAGGTTGTTTGAGGAGCTACAGAAGTTGTGAGAAGCGGGTTTGATCTTCCTTGTTTAGCATAGTTAATGGTGTTCGCTAGTTGTAATTAGAAATAAGAACAATCTGATCAGACTTTGTGTAGATTTTAGAGAGCTAAATAAGAAAATGGATAAGGACTACTGCCCGTTGCCCTTTATTGACCAAATTTTGGATCATATAGTGGGTAGAGAAGTATATTTGTTCATGGATTTTCTTTGCGGGGTACAATCAAATGGCAATTGCTGAGAAAAACAAGCTTAAAATGACATTTATTACTATCTTTGGTACATTTTTGTACCATGTGATGGCATTTGGTTTGTGTAATGCACTTGGTTTGTGGCAAAGAATAGCCGACAACACCTTTGGTGGCATCTCCCTAGAGGAATTGAAAGTATTCATTGATGACCTGGGAGCAGCCACCACAAGAGAAAGGTAGTTGACTATTTTGCAAAAGTGTTTTGAGTGTTGCAGACAAATTTTCATAGCTCTTAACCCATAAAAGTGTGCCTTTGGAGTCCCTTATGGGCTATTGTTAGGCCATGTGGTCAGTTTAGTGGGGATTGCGACTGACCCTGAGAAGATCAAGGTCATAGTCGCCATGAGTCTGCCACCTACTCCAAAGGAAGTACATAGCTTTCTATCATCGATAGGGCATTATCAGACGTTTATCAATGCCTTGGCAGAAAAAGTGTTGCCAGTGATGAACCTATTGTCCTTCAATTGTTAGTTTACATGGAGTGATGCTTGCAAAGTATCTTTTGACAAAGTGAAGCAAGAACTTGCCAAAGCACTTGTTTTAAAAGCACCTAAAAGGGGTGAAATGTTCTATATATTTTTAGTAGCCACTATGCATAGTATCAGCTCTGTTGCTTATCCCAAATTCGAGAGGAAAAGTGGTACCATCTAATAGCTTTTGCTTGTCAAAATTTGGGTATATCAAAAATTAATTATACATATATGGAGAAGTTGTGCCTTGCAATGGTATTTGCAACCAAAAAGTTCAGGCACTACATTCTTGATGAGAAGGTGGTTTTTTATACAAAGGTTGAAGGGCTTTGATTGTTGTTGAACAAGTTACAACTACTGGATTGTTTAGCAAAGTGGTTAATCACTTTGCAGGAGTTTGATCACGAGATCAAGAGCAAGCCATCGAGGATATAGGGCATTGTAGAGTGTCTTGTGGATTTCAGAGAGCCAAAAGAGGTCTTGGCTGAAGGAAGTGACATGAAAATATTGTTTAAGATTGACACATAATCTATTCCCTCTTGGTATGTTGCTATAACACACTATTTATCTATGGGAAAGATTGGAGATACTTTATCCGAATCAGAGAAGAGAAAAATAAAACAATAGGCATTGAAATTTTCCTTGATTGTAGGAACACTATATTGGTAGGGTGTCGATGATATCTATCACCGATGTTTGATGCCTGATGATGTTCCATTTATCTTGGAGGAGTTGCATGACTCCGCTTGTGAAGGGCACTTTGCTGGGCAATTGACGGCACAAAAGGATTTAAGAGCTAGATATTGGTGGATGTCCATCTTCCAAGATTCATTTGAGTATATTAAGAGATGTTATGCATGCCAAAGATATGATAGTTGAGAGAATAGAAAGTGATCACTTATGCCTATTATGGCTATCCTTCCATTTGAGAAGTGGGGCATCAACTTTGAGGGTCCCATTACCTTGTCGTCTACTACTCAGAAGAGATACATTATAGTAGCCACTAATTACTTCACAAAGTGGTCAGAAGCACGGGTGATGAGGCAAGACAATGCATAAGATACTTCTAGTTTTCTACTTGAGCATATCATTTATCATTTTGGTCCGTCAAAGGAAATAGTATCAGACCGTGGAACTCACTTTTTGAATAAGGTGATTAAAATCTTAATTGAAACTTGGAAAATTAAGCACAATAAGATGACTCCCTATAATCCACAAGCCAATGGACAAGTTGAAAGTACCAATAAGAAGCTCGTGGGTATCCTATCCAAGATAGTCTCCGAAAAGAAACAACACTAGGATACAAAATTATATGTGGCGGTTTGGGCCACATACAAAATTATATGTGGCGGTTTGGGCGTATAACACAATGTTTGAAGGAGCCATTGGACACACCCCATTTAAATTAGTATATGGGGAGGAGTTTGTATTGCCCTTATAAATTGAGTTGTCGACCATAAGATTCATAATCAATGATTCTTTGGGTGATGAAGATGCCCTTTTCGAGTGGTTTACGACTATAGCCCACTTGGATTAGCTCAAATTATAGATTTTATTGCACTAAGAAATTGCTAAGAATCAAATGATGTGGTTGCATGATCTAAAAGCAAATAAATATACCTTTAAGAAAGGACATTTAGTTCCATACTATGATGCGTGTAGGGAGCTATTTCCAAGGAAGGTGGAACCTAGATGGGATGGCCCTTACAAGATAGTTAGGATAGGTAAAAATAAGTCCACAGCTTTATTAGCTTATCTACAGGGAGTGTAATTAAAAAATAAGGTTAATCTTAATAAGATTAAACCTTATTTTTTTTTAGTATGCTTACGTTTTCGGAGGGGTTTTTATGGAAAGGTCGAATCCATCGAGGATTAGAAGAAGAAAGTAGAGATAGGAGATGGAAGAGAATATAGAGAATACCCAAGTGGTAAACACTACAAAAACAAATCACAATGAATTGAATCAATATGTATTGAAAGAACCTAGAATCTTTGCACTACTCAGAAGCAATCTCTAGGCATTAGATCTCCTAGAGCTTCTTTGTAGAACAAAATGTGCATAAAAATTACAGCTCCTTCTCTGCTGCTCGGAACCCAAATCTGATGGCTCTATTGGCTCCAAAAGAGGAATAAAACCATAGGACACCTGATCACGGATCTCCCAGATCACTCATTCTTCTTCTTTAAGTTCAATCTGCAGTTTTGAGCCTATTTACAGTGATTACGACACGTGCGATTTCGTGAATCTGTCTTTTTTATGACAAATCTTCTCACTAGCTGAAAAAGCAACTTGCTTTTTGCATGCCATCCTAATCTAGAAGCTTTTCTAAAAATTTCAGATTTTGCCAATAAATAATATCAAATATAGTCTAAAATTATCTAAAAATCTAGTATTTTTGGATAATCCATACAACTCACACTAATACTAATGACTCAGATCACATTGAATCTCTTGATTATGGATGATGATGCATTCCATACTTTTTCACACTATGTCCTCATAACATCACGACATCCACCCCCTTTGAACCTACACATCCTCCGATATGTGCAAAAATCTTAGTTGTCACCGGATTGTGAGTCCTCCTCATCCTCTGCAGCCATATCGTTTACTTCTTCATCTTCCATATATTCTTGGCTTCATCCTGTATCAGGACCACTATTTTCTTCCAATTTTGGCAACTCATAGGTAGTAGATTCTCACCTTTTGAATAATTTGATTCTTTTCCCTACAATCGTAAGTTTGATAGATGTCCCATCCAACTCATTTAATGCATAACTAGCATTATCAAACACTTGTCTTACCATGTCATAGGGTCCAAAGCATATTTTGGAAACTTTATGCATGGCACTATGCTAGTTATCTATGTTGCTATCATAAACCAATACCCAATCCCCATCTTGTATGGTTCTTAGTCTCAATCTATGCCTTTTGTCAAACCGTTTCTTGTTTTGTATCCTTGCTGCTCTTAACTTTGTAGTTGTTGCCTCTATGTCTTCTGACTTTCTTTCCAACTATCTAATGCCTAAGGCCAACAACTCCTCTCGATTCAACTCCTCCTCCCAAGGTGACACACTCCATGTGAATGTCATCTGTTCTATCGGCATGATAGGTTTTTGACCATACATTAATTCTGCAGGCATATATCATGTAACAGCACTACGAGTTGTTCTTTCGGCCCACAAAGCATAAGGGAGCAATCGTGGCCATTCTTTTACCTTCTCTCCACATGCTTTTGCCAATGCCTTCACAATAGGTGGGTAACCTCTTTCACTTTTTCCATTTCCTTTAGGGTTATAGGCTGAAGTTAAAGCAAGCTTTATCCCCAACCGTGCAAAGAAATCATGAGCTTCATTTGCATCCAACTCACCTCTATCTACTGTAATTTTTCCCACACAACCATACCGACAAAAGATCTCTTCTAAGAGAAAAGTACACATAGCATTTGTTGTCTTACTACGTAAAGCTTTAACTTCCACTCGATTAGTCAAGTCTTCATGAGCAAGCACAAGATGCCTCATTTTCCAAAGACCTGTAGGCATTGTGAACAAATCCACCACCCACTTAAAATGAAGAGACAATGGATATGTGGGTTGCAATCCATCCCGATGTCTCACAGTTGAATACATTTGACATGTTGTACATGTTTCTACAAAGTGAGTAACATCCTTATACATACCGTGCCACCAATATCTTTCTTTGATCTTTGTAAAAGTACCCCAAACACCTCTATGACTAGCCCACAAGCTTTCATGAAATTCTTGCATTACTTTTACTTGTGAAGCTTTGTCACCCAAAACTCGCAATGGCATACCCTGTTTCTTTTTAGCATGTTTCCATAAGTATCCATATTTTAAAAAAAATCCATAGGCTTTCCTCTTGATCTTCTTAAACTCCTCATCTGACCATTCATCTCTCTTTGTTAATGTACTGAGATATTGACCAATTCTCAGCCACTCTCCTGCATATTTGTCTTCCAGAAACACTTCTACACAAGATGCAAAACATCTAAAGTGTCTTCTCTTTGTTGTCCAAGCTTCTGTTAATGCTGTAGCAACACCTTGCATTGCTAAATTCACTCTTGCAACATCATTTTCAGCCATAATAAAGTCATCTTCTTCCTCCTCATCCATTATCCCATCTTCATTCTCATACCGTGCTCGAGATAACATGCCTGTTTGACTGGGTTATCTCTTCCTGCAATATGCTGAAATTCAGGGGTCAAAGATTTGATGTATGCAATCCACTGGAGCATAGCAATGTCTGGAGTAGCACAACTAGTAATCATACCCAATACCGGCAAACAATTGGTCTCAATGACTACATGAGCACCCATAAAATACTCCTTATCACATTTAAGGGCTGTCACAATTCCCCATAATTCTCTTTTAACCTATGGATATCTTCTCTGTTGTTCAATCAATACTTTAGCACCAAAGAAAATTGCATATATTTGTCCTTCCTCATCATCTTGCCCAATTGCCCATCCAATCTTGATTGGGCTTGTATTAACAATAATAATGATAGTCTTTCCATGTGAATAGTCAGCCTTTCTCAATGTAGGAGCATATTTTAAGGGTTACTTCAATTTCTTCATTGCTTTCTGATGCTTCCTTTTCCAATGAAATTTCTGACCTTTCCTTAGAAGCTGATAAAGAGCATCGGCTACATGTACAAAGTGAGGAATCCATATCAAATAGAACACACATGCACCTAAGAATCTACGCACCTCTGATACATTGGTGCATACATCTTTGCATTCTATCAATCCCATCTATTTTTGCTGTTGATGGCCTTTGCCCATAAGGCCCACACATATGCCCATCAATCAAAACCTCTTCAACTCCAAAGACAAACTTTTGTCCAAAAAGAGTTAAATGCACCTCTTCCAGACGTGTCAAAATCCTCTCACAATCCACAATATGGTCTGCAACAAACTGTCTGCATCCATGAGCATCCATCTCTTCATTCTTTTTATCCATTGTACACCCTTTGATTGGAACATCATCCAAGAAGGGCATAGTCAATTGTGGTATAAAATCCTTGAGTATCCTATTCATAGCATTTGTCATGTGTGCCACTGAGTTTGTTGCACCTTGTGGGAGAGTACACATCTGTACTAACCCCAAAGGAGTCTTTATGGTTGTGATATCCCTGCTTTCAATTGTAAGTTGAAACTAATCATAACCTGAGTAAAGATCACCCAAATAATAGATCACTCTGCCTACAAAAGCCTCTTCAAATTCATCAACCACAGGACTTGCACCCAGATTTCTTATGGTCACTTTATTGACCGGTTGCATGGCTTGAATAAATCTCAAAGCCCCATTCTTTTTGGGCATAGTAAACCAGTGATTTGAGTACGCGGTTGAAGAAGGCTCCAAGATCTTCATGTGAATCTTTTCATTTAGCAAATCCATCAACTTTGGCAAGTAAGCTTTAGGCACTGGAATAGGCCTCAAGTTCCATGGTACATGTGGCACAGTAAATATGACCATAGGAGAGACAACATTTGGATCCACACAACCTATTTCACTTGGCTAAAATGCAGATGCCTTCCCATGTCTAGCCAACATCTACATAAAACACTCTCTCTCAGCAAGCAAAAGAGACCCTTCTGCACTAACTTTCAATTCCTGTAATGTTACAAATGTAAACTGATGACCTATATCTTTAGGATCTTGTAAGCTTGGCTGCCTTGACACTTTTTCATACATACCCTCACTCTCTGGTGGAAGTGGCAAAGCAATTGGTTTCACCTTTTTGTCAACTGTCTTATACTTTGTCTCCATAAGTGCTTCAGCCCATTTTAATCCTTCCTGGATGAGCAAACAATGCTATAACATCATACATATCCAAAGAACAAACTGACAACACTATGTTTTTAGCCTCATTTTCTACATGTATAGTTGCTGAAATTTCAGCCATAATGTCAGTAATATTCAACCCATAGAAGATGCCTAAAACAGCTAATAGCCCCAATGCTCTCAGTTTCTTAATAGCATGTTTCATAGGTATGCATTCAACCCTACACATAGCTTCCATAGGCTTGAACCAACATGAGCTGTTTGCTGTAAATTGAGAATTACCAATAGTAAATACATGCTTCATTTCATCAAGAGGTGAGTACACCCTCTGAACGACACTACTGTAGCCCCGCATTACAGCAGTGCTTAGTGAAAATCCAGGTCTTTGAATTCCCTTTCCTTTGGAACCAAAGGAGACTCTCGAAGCATATCACGATTTCTAGGATGATTAACACAAACAGTAAGAAATTGGACTGCTTTTCTCCCATCCTTGCTTCTGACTCTTGCATAAGCAGAACCATCATCAAGCACCTTTGTTTCCATACGCACACTTGTAATATAGGGCTGTCCCAAAATCACTGCATATGAGGAATTATCTTGCACAAAGAAGTGTTGCTCTTCCTATACATCACCAATCATCACTTTTACATTAGGATATGCAGCATAGAGCTCCCCTGATGAATTATTTGCAGCCCTCATTCGCCAATCATGATCAGTGTCTATAGGCCATGCACCATTTTCATACAATCCCTACTCAATGGCATTTATCTCAGATCCATGGTCAAGTAAAGCAACATAAGGAGTTTCACGTTTCCCTATTTTCACTACCGTTTCAGTGGTAGCTCTAGCCCAATGATTTCTTGTGTAGTGACTTTGAGGAATAAATCTTAGAGTCTCTTCTCCATATTGTTGCATTTGCCTTACTCCACCATGCATGTTGCTACAAGACAATGCAT
The DNA here is from genome assembly GCF_053477565.2 of Lygodium microphyllum. Taxonomy (NCBI): domain Eukaryota; kingdom Viridiplantae; phylum Streptophyta; class Polypodiopsida; order Schizaeales; family Lygodiaceae; genus Lygodium; species Lygodium microphyllum. Next base: position 93,926,891 of record NC_141135.1, on the reverse strand, counting down.
TTTCAACCACTTTCTTCTCTTTTCCACATGCTGTCCATTGATTAGTAGCATCCTGCATAGACAATCCTGTACTTACTTTATGCTCATATTCAGCCCGAATACCCAACAAACTAGTTTCCTCTTCAAATTGCAGCAATGCACTAGTGGTATCACCAAGAAACTAATGCTTCCTTTTAATTATGTCAATGATCTCATCATGAAATTCTCACTTGGCAATGCCAAAGCATCTCTCCCAAGGTAAATTCCACCCGACTGTTTAAGATCCGTTCTTCAAGAACCTTCTTAAGATCGGTAGTTGTCTCAATGTTAGATAGCAACTTATATTCTAGCTGCTTGCCCTTCTTTTTGTCCTCTTGTTTGCTATCCTGTTTTTGCTCCTAACTGACCTCTTCCATAATATGCTCGGGAGGTGGTTGACTTGCAGCTTTAGGCTAATCCACACTTCTTCTTGTCATTCTTTTAGATGTCCTTGCAATATCTTCATCTCTTTTTTGTTTTTATTCCACAAGTACATCTATGTTTTGTACCTTTACTAAATATGCATACACTAAATATGCATCTACTGGTGATTCCCATCCAGTTATGCCACGAATGTCTTGCCTTGCATGAGACATTTCACTATCAGTGACCTTTCTCTTTTCACATGCATGCAAAGCATGTGTCCATATTTCAGCCTTTGTACCAACCATCACTTGGCCATGCATTCTATCCAACTGCAAACCAAAAGTAGAAGCATGTGCTGCCGCATAAGCATTTCGGATAGCCAAGTCTTCCTACAACTTCTGCATACCTCCCTTTCCAAAATTCAAAGAAAGAGGCAATCCCATTTCTTGTGCATGGATCTTGCCATCTTTCCAAAAGATAAGCTGTCGTGCCAAGGCCTCCTGATAAGTAGCACAATCCTTTCTCTCATGCTACAAACTATCACACCACATACATCTTTTTCCAAGTGTAGGGACTGCTGCCCATCCCCTTTTCTCTTGTCCTTTTTCATCCATTTTGCCAACCTTCAATTGAAGATCCCGCATCCCTTTGACCAATTCATCCAAGACATCTTCTCTAATAGAGGGAACAATAGCACGTACAGCCATAGGGTTAGCCACAAAAGTGGGTGGCTTACTAGATACTTCAATTGTTTTTCCCGTAACAGTGGGCAAGATAGAGACATGCAATCTTTCTGTTCTTCTATGCTTCTTCACAAGCGCAGTAAAAACTTCCTTGACATGTATCCACTCTATTTTCAAACTTGTCTCTGCAGTTTGATCCTTTAGCGAATCATCAAGCTACCTGTAGTTTGATCCTTTCTCTTGAAGCTCAGGATCAACTACCTGTAGAAACAATTTAATTTTTTGACTTGCAAGAGCTTGCTGTTCTGCGAGATTCAACTACTCAAATCGACTTTCAAATTCTCTTAGCAATTCTGTGCCAGAATACCCTTATTGGGTTGTATAACCCCCTCCTAAAAAGTCTTATGCGTAATCAAACTAGTATCCTCAATATAAATTCTTCCTTGAGTGTCTTCTTGAAGGCTACCCAATCAGCATCCTATAAGTATAATTCAATAATCCATGCTTTCAGTTCATGAATAGTAACACATACAAAAATATCGGCTCCATGCAGATATTGAGCCACTCCAAAGAATTCCATCTTCTGAGTATAGATACGTACATATGCAGATACATTCCTGCCATTGAATAACTTCACCTCACGCTCAACTACTCGCAAAGCATTCATCACAACACTTTCTGTTTGAGCTGAAGCTTGCACCACATGCTGTTGTTGTTGTACCTGCATAAGCATATTCATATTTTGCACCAACTGTTGCAAAACATCACTGGAGATTGTATTCGAAGATTCTCCCATCTTATCTTTCCTTCTTATGTGACGACCTTTCACGTCGGGTTCACCAATGTCGGAGGGGTTTTTGTCGAAAGGTCGAAGGAAGTAGAGATAGGAGATGGAAGAGAAGGTAGAGAATACCCAAGCAATAAACACTACAAAAACAAATCACAATGAATTCAATCAATATGTATTGAAAGAACTGTTGAGATATCGAGCTCCACTCGTGATACGCCAGGGTGACCGTTGTATATTTATGTCACCGACTTGTCAGTTGCAGACGCGGTTGGTACACCGCTCATGAATAATAGCTACATGATAGCTATCCTTATCTACTCTAGTTCGTGGCTCAGTTAGTATGCCACCTTAGTTAGCTGAGTTTGGTTTGAGACCCATATATAGGGTTCTTCTATTTCTTTGTACTTGAGTTCTTTTGGCTTACACAACTAAGAAGAGGAAAACTGTTTTCAGCCTCCACCCTTGTGTGTCTTCCCCCATTGTGCAAGCAAGAAAGCTTCAAGCGAGACTCCTTCCTTCTCTCCCACAATCTTGACATGGTATCAGAGCCTTGTTCGTGGTAAGGAGCTCAAGAAAGCAAGCCAAGCTCGCGGTGTTCTGGTAAGAGGAGCAGTGTTGCTTTCATTTTCTGTTTTGGGAGCAGATCTCTACAGGTAGCACAGCCGGAAATTGCAGGAGTGCATTGTCTCAGGTTGAGACGCCCTTCGCGGTGAAGCAAGAGGGCAGTATATGCTGCGGGAAAGGGCTTTAGCCTAGGCGACCTTGTTTTTTTGATTTGAGGCCATTTCGGGGCCTGTTTTGCAGACGGAAGTTTTCTGCACGCACTCAGGAAAAGGCTCAGTTTTATGCTGTGCGACCACTGTTCTACAGGTCGGTGAAAAGTTACTGTAGAAATTGCATCGTATGCTTGTGCGCAGAGACATTGGGAGTTTCAGAATCATCCTTGGTTCCTGTTTATGCAAAATCGTCACTAGGAAGTGACTGTGTGGTCAAATACCACTTTCGCCAGTTTTGCAGATTTGCCCTTGTGAGGGTGAAGCTGTGTTTTTTGCAGTGACAGAATTTCTTGCAGTATTCTGTAATGGCGTCTGATTCTCTTTCACAGATTGTCACTGAAAAGCTTGACAAGAACAACTTCCAGGCATGGAAGTTTAGAATGACGAATTTCCTTATGGGAAAAGGATATTGGGAATTTGTTGCAGGAAATGAAGAAGAACCAGTTCTTCCTGATGTTCCCAATCAACAACAAATGCAGGCATTTAAAACATGGCATGAGAGAGCCAGGAAAGTTATGTATTGGCTGTCTATCAGCATTTCAGACTCTATGATTGTGCATATTCAGGATGCAAGTACGCCAAAGGAGGCATGGGATACTTTGTCAAAAATGTATAGCACAAATACGCAAGCCAGGAAAATGCAGCTCAAGCAAGAGTTGCACAATGTGCAAAGAGAAAATATGAGCATCAACGACTACCACATGAAGGTGAAGAAGATTGCAGATGCACTTGCTTCCATTGGGTCGCCAGTGGAAGATGATGATTTAGTTTCCGTGACCTTGAATGGTCTAGGAAAGGATTATGCACAGTTTCGGACATCCATTTCAGTTCGTGAAAGATTTCCTGATTTTGAGGAGTTGATTGCTCTTCTAATTTCTGAGGAGCAGAGAAATGGTGGTGCATCTTCTTCAGGAGGAACTTCAAAAGAAGCTGTCTTCTACTCAAATGCTGGAAGAGGTAGAGGCAGAGGTAGAGGAGGCCGATTTGGAGGCCGTGGTAGAAATCAGAATATGCAGCAAACTCAAGAAAACCAGTCCTATGGAGGAGGACGTGGTAACTCTAGAGGCAGGGGGAGCCAAAGAGGTCGTGGTGGATGGCAAAGAGGTCAAAATGCAAACAGTAATGTTGAATGCTACTATTGTGGTAAAATGGGTCATATGGCTAAAGACTGCTATAAAAAGCAGAATGACATCATGAATGGAAAACTGCAACAAGGGAATTATGCATCTTCTAACAGACAGGGTGATGACAGAAATGAGCATTTGTTCATGGTGCAGCACATGAACAATTCTGTGACAAGTGCAGAAGAAAGCAATGATGTATGGTATGTTGACTCAGGTGCATCAAACCACATGACAGGTCATGCAGAATGGATGGAGGATGCAAGGAAAATGGAAAAACCAGGATTTGTGGAGACTGGTGATGATACTGCACATCCTATTGTGCAGATTGGAAAAATTCCTTTGTCTATGCAGGATGGGAAAAAGAAATACCTGTCCGATGTATTTCATGTCCCGAATATCACCAAGAATCTGGTTTCAGTTGGTCAAATGGTTGAACAGGGCTTGCAGGTCAGATTTAATCCTCATGGATGCTTTGTTGAGGATATGAAAAATAAAGGTCGCTTGATAGCAAAAGGAAAGAAGAAGGGCAGAATGTTTACATTGGATGCAGACATGTCTGAATTGAGTGCAGCAATGTTTGCACATGGGACCGGTGTAGTTGCAGATATTGATATCTGGCATAAACGCATTGGTCATGTTAATGTACAACGACTTAAATCAATGCAGGCCCAAAATATTGTTGCAGGATTGCCCAAATTCAAGGTTGCAAAAATGCATAAGGTATGTGAAGCCTGTCAGTTTGGAAAACAGGCAAGGAAACCATTTCCTAGACATGTTCAAGAGAGTGAGAAGCCATTGGAATTAATCCACTCTGATGTGTGGACTACTAAAGCTGCATCTCTTGGAGGCTGTCATTATTTTGTCACTTTTATTGATGACTATAGCAGAAAAGTTTGGGTGTATTTTATGAAAAAGAAAAGTGAAGTTTTTGGGCATTTCAAAACCCTTAAAGCTATGGCTGAAAAAGAAACAGGTCTGCAAATAAAATGCCTGAGGTCAGATGGAGGGGGAGAGTACCTCTCAAATGAGTTTGCAAAGTTCTTGCAGGAGCATGGCATAAAGCAGCAATATTCATGCAGTTATACCCCACAACAAAATGGAATTGCAGAAAGGAAGAACAGGCATATTGGAGAGGTATCTCGTGCCATGCTCAATGAAAAAGACTTGCCAGATTTTTATTGGGCTGAAGCAGTTGCTACAGCAGTCTACATAATGAACAGGACTCCCACTGCAGCAATACATGGAATGACTCCAGAGGAGAGGTATACTGGTAGGAAACCAGATATTTCTCATTTGAAAATTTTTGGTTGCATTGCCTATGTACATGTGCCAGATGAGCTGAGATCCAAGTTGGATCCAAAAGCTGAGAAGTGCATCTTTATTGGTTACTCTCTGCAGCAAAAAGGGTATAGATGCTATAACCCTTCTACTCGTAAGTTTACAGTGAGCAGAGATGTTGTTTTTGATGAGATGAGTAGCTGGTATAAACCAGTAAATGTGATTGATGATGAAGATGCACAAAATGGTAATGCTACACAGAATTCACAGCAGCAGTCACAAAATATTAGTGGACCTGGAGCGTCCTCTAGCAGTGGTTCTCATTCTTCGCCATGGACAGGAAGATTGAGATCAGGAGAATCTTCTCAAAGTAATGCAGATAGTGGTATGCAGGTATCACGAAAAGGAAAAGAGAAGGTTGATCAGCCCATGTTTGATGTGAATGCAGGTCACTCTTATGTGGATGGTGAATCCAGTGGCTCAGAACAGAGCATTGATGATGAGTTGGGTATCCCCTCTATTGTTACACCTGGAGTAAGGAAGACCAGGGATGTTTTGAGAGCACCTGGGAGTGAACCCACTTTGCGCAGGTCTACCAGAGTTAGGTATCCTGTGGATAGGCTGAAATATGATGGATTTATAGCCATTCACTATGCATATATGGTCAATGTGATACAGGAACCAGAACCCACTTCTTTTGAGCAAGCCATGGGAAAAGAAAAATGGGAGAAAGCCATGGATGAAGAAATGGATGCCTTGGAAGAAAATGCTACATGGGAATTGGTACCTTTGCCTAAAGGTAAGAATGCAATTGGTTGTAAGTGGGTTTATAAGGTGAAGCACAATGCAGATGGTTCTGTGAACAGATACAAGGCAAGATTAGTAGTCAAGGGGTATGCACAAACATATGGTATTGACTATGAAGAAACATTTAGTCCGGTTGCAAGGATGGCAACCGTAAGAGCAGTCATTGATATGGCTGCATCAAAGGGATGGTCTTTACATCAGATGGATGTAAAGAATGCCTTCTTGCATGGTGATTTGCAAGAAGAGGTCTATATGGAGCAGCCACCAGGTTATGTGCATGCTGTTCATCCTGAGTTTGTTTGCAGGTTGAAGAAAGCCTTGTATGGCTTGAAGCAAGCACCTAGAGCATGGTCTGACAAGATAGGACAGTATCTTGTCACTATTGGCTTTCAGATTTCCAAGGCAGATTTCTCACTTTATGTGAGAAAAACAGAGAAAGGTATTATGCTGCTTGTCATTTATGTTGATGATTTGATTATGACAGGTGACAGTGATGAAGATATCCTTCATGTGAAAATGCTATTGAAGCAGAAGTTTGAGATGAAGGATTTGGGAGAGCTGCGTTATTTCTTGGGCATTGAGGTGATTAGATCACCAAGTGGGATACAGCTCTTGCAGAGGCAGTATGGATTGGACATGCTGTCCAAATATGGGATGACAGGCTGTAAGCCTATTTCAGTTCCTTTAGAGCAAAATGTGAAGCTGAGCACAGATGCAGGTGAGTTTCTAGAAGACCCTACTATGTACAGATGCATAGTAGGAAGTTTGATTTATATGACTATTACCAGGCCAGATTTGAGCTATGCTGTTGGATTGGTAAGTCAGTTTATGCAGGCTCCAAGGAAACCACATTTGGATGCGGCTAGACGCATACTTAGGTATGTGAAGTCCACATTGCAGTATGGACTATTTTATGAGACTGGGGTTCAGATACAGTTGCATGGATACACTGATGCTGATTGGGCTGGTAGTATTTCTGATAGACGATCTACCAGTGGATATGTATTCTCTTTTGGGAGTGCTGCAATCACTTGGAGCAGCAAGAAACAGCCTACAGTTGCCTTGTCGAGCACAGAGGCTGAGTACAGGGGTGCAGCAATGGCTGCATGTGAGGTAGCTTGGTTGCATAAGCTACTTTATGATATGCATCAGTCTACAGATGGGCCAGTTGTCATTTATTGTGACAACATGAGTAGTATACACTTGGCAAATAACCCAGTCTATCATGCTAGAACAAAGCACATTGAGGTGCATTATCACTATGTGCGAGAGAGGGTTTTACTAGGTCTTATTGATCTAGTTTATGTCAGCACAGAGGATCAGGTAGCTGACATATTCACGAAGGCATTGGGTGCAGAGAAGCTGCGCAAGTTCAGAGACCTGCTTGGTGTGCAGGAATTGGGATTGAGCTCGAGGGGGAGTGTTGAGATATCGAGCTCCACTCGTGATACGCCAGGGTGACCGTTGTATATTTATGTCACCGACTTGTCAGTTGCAGACGCGGTTGGTACACCGCTCATGAATAATAGCTACATGATAGCTATCCTTATCTACTCTAGTTCGTGGCTCAGTTAGTATGCCACCTTAGTTAGTTGAGTTTGGTTTGAGACCCATATATAGGGTTCTTCTATTTCTTTGTACTTGAGTTCTTTTGGCTTACACAACTAAGAAGAGGAAAACTGTTTTCAGCCTCCACCCTTGTGTGTCTTCCCCCATTGTGCAAGCAAGAAAGCTTCAAGCGAGACTCCTTCCTTCTCTCCCACAATCTTGACAAGAACCTGGAATCTTTGCACTACTCACAAGAATTCTCCAGGCATTAGATCTCCTGGAACTTCTTTGTAGAACAAAACGTGTATAGAAATTACAGCTCCTTCTCTGCTACTCGGTGTCGTATTGCTGCGCATTCGAGGTGTGAAATCCACCCAAAAGTTGTGTGTGGGAGTTGATATTTTGTACATACTTAGTTGTTATGTTTGCTCTTTTATTCTACGTGGGTAATATAGTGAAGAGGGGTTTGGTACAAGAGGAGCTTATCCGTAATGCTCTGGTTGACATGTACGCTAAATGTGACATGCTTGTAGAAGAACATGGAGTTTTTGATAGATTGGTAACTCGAGATGTAGTCTCATGGGCTACACTTATTTCAGGATAGGCCAACTATGGGCTTTGTACTGAGGAAGTACTAAACTGTTTCAAAGAGATGCAGATCGAAGTACACTGGTGGATATGTATGCCAAATGTGGGAGCTTTCTCGATGTTCAGCACACGTTTGACTGCCTGCCACAACGCAATGAGTATTCTTGGAGTTCCCTTATCCTTGACTATGTTGACATGGGGGATATGACAGTATTTTGGGCTAGTAACTGATATGGATGCAGTCAATTATTTGATGCTCTGCTAATATACATGAAAGGTGCACCAATTGCTAAACTTTTGAACTACATAAACAAGCAGATTTTCCCTGTGTTTGAAAAGCTACCCTAGGATTCAAAGCTGCATCTACTGAAAAATCTGTCAAAAACTTCTTGGTGTGTGACTGCTCAGGATGGGAGGCAGCTTCTTCCCTCGATTTTCAAGCTGCCGAAGATTAGAGTCCGGGCAATCTGAGGCCTTCCCTTTCTTTGCAAAGATGCTCCTGACAATACCTAAAAAATAATTGATCTTCTGGGTCAGCTTCTGGTTGTAGAGGAAAGCTTGGAGAAAAATGCTATTCAGAAAGCTTTAATGATGGTTATTTGGCAAGAAACGAAAGAGTCATTGACAAATTTGTTTAAGCACTTTCAAGGCTCTGATGAAACAGTTCGACAAAGAGTACTTACCTTCTTGAATGAGAAGGTCTTTCCTTTGAAGCAAGAGCTTCTGCAAGGCACTAAAACAACAAAAAAAAGATCAATCTCAATCTCAAGGGGAGATCAACATCTTCCCAATGGCAAATTTGGCCTGGGGAAAGGAAAAAACAAAGCCACGGATGGCTATTTTCAAAAAAAGGCTTTTTGGGGGGAAAGAAAAAGCGGCTACAGAAGGCGGAGAAGAGGACTGATAAGGAGGAAAAGACGAGGATTGAAGGGGGAGAGCATGGAAAAAGCTTGCATGAGAGAGATAGATAGTTCTGAGAGACCCACAGAGAGAGTGAGAGAGATAGATAGTTCTCAGAGACCCAGAGAGAGAGAGAGAGAGAGAGACGACGTTCTCAGAAACACAGCGACACAGACGGAGAGAGAGAGAGAGTGTGTGGGTAGATGCTGAAAACTTAGCCGGGTCCGACTATTGAAGGGGGAGAGAGAGGTAGTCGAGAAGCTCTGAAGAGCAAAAATATGACTTTTGTTTCATATGGAAGGACGTTTCGGCGCTGGAGGACGTTTCGATGATTGATCAGCTTCTTGGATAGTGCCTAGAGCGATGGCAAATACGGCAGAAGATAACAACGAAATGGCATTCTAGAAGTTGAGAAAGATGCAGATGAAGACGAAAACCTGCAGCAAAAAAGACTACCGATATCCATACACTCGGGGGCGATATCAGACAAAAGCTTGGTTGGACTCTCAATTACCAATGGTGAGGGGATTCAACTGAAGAAGACAAAGCTGGAAGGGAGGAAACAGAGAATTATCATCCTGTTGGGACGAAAGAAGATCAGAAGACGGAGTTTGTAGAATTTTATGGTAAGAATTACAGTGACAGAGAATTGACTGATGGGATTACGACTAGTGGCCTTCTCTCCATAGTTTGAGCAACCCTGGGACTTTATTGAATCGATCACCAGTCAACGGCACCTACAAATAATCTCTGCGCTTGTTTATTCTGCTAAGCAATGATAGCGATGGATGAGCCATCCTTAATGCAAAATGTCACATTCACCAATCCCTATCTGAGTTTGTTATATGCTTTAGTGAAATCATAGAGGGCAGTCATGATCTGGGCAAGAGTACAATTGTTATGAAACTGTGGCCATTACAACTCTGAACTTGTGAAAAGGTCGTCAGTAGCAAAGAATGTAGTACCAATCTTTGGAATCATGGAGAAAACAGAGAATAATGCTTCTTCTTCATTCAATGAATATGGAGTTCTACACAGAATTGATGATGTCTTTGATAACTGGGGGTTTAAACCAGACTTGTGGCTAGTTCTATATACTTATGGTATTATCAATTGCACTTTTCAATAAAGTAGCCTTCAGAAACCTTATATGCAATGGTCTAATTCTTGCTGAGAATGGGAAGGTGTCCTTTTTACAACTTGTAAGCTCAGGCTTTCTAGAGAGTGACATTGAATTGTAAAATCCTTTTGTGATCCAGACTTTTCAGCGTGCTGCTTTTATCCAGAAATACTGAAGCTGAAAAATTAACAGAAACAAGCTTTCAAATCTTGTTAATGAATACAAATTACCAACTGTGACAAATTGTTTGTGAATATATCTCTGCTGCTGTGATTTTCAGGACACAGGGATCAACAATGTGAAACTGATTTAGTTTCTCCTTGAACTTGGATTTCATATTATTGGGGAGAATTTATTTTTGAGACCTTGTACTTCTCAACTGTGCACGGCTTTGAATAGAAAAGATTAACATAGGATGATCCATTGATCCATCTATTATCACCGATATCTCTTGTTATAGAACTAATCTTCTATCTTGAAATTTGTCAAGGTCTTCTGAAGACGCGACTTTTCTTTCGAAAAACCCTTCGACATCTTTGGTGAACCCGACGTGAAAGCGTCGTAGAAATTTCAGGATGGGAGATACTTCAGCATCATTTTCAGCCTCTTCTACGATTCCTGCTGCGTCCACTACTTCAGCTCTATCATTGACTGCTACGTCAAGTACTTCAACATATGATTTAAAGCAGATTTTACAGAATATGTCCATGTATATGCAGCTTCAAAATCTGCAGATACAATTGTATATGCAGCAGCAGCAACAATTGCATCAACAACAGTTGTCTCAGCAAAGGCAACTATATTCGGAGCAGGAGAATGCAATCAGTGCGACTAAGGCGATTGAAGCAGTTGAGAATGAGAAGAAGCTATTTAATGGCCGTAATGTTTCAGCATATTTGAAGACATATGAGATCAAGATGGGGTTTTTTGGAGTTCCAGCTGGACTTATGAGTAAGTATTTCCTTCATCTTGTCACACCCGCCTTGAGGGCAAAAGTGACTGATCTTTTTATTCAAAATTCGCATTGGCAAGATTTTAATAAGGCCTTGAAAGAAGAGTATTTCCTTGAGGACTTTGGGATGGCTACATGGCGGTCATTCCGAGAGTGGGTCTACATACCAAACAAAGGTTTAGCTGCTTCAGAGTTGATTCGAGAATTTGAAGAGAGGTATAGTCAGCTTGATGCCATTGAACAAAGAGCATTGGATGTTGAGAAAGTTGAGCTTTTCTTGCAAGCTGCAGATCCTGCTCTTCAGGAAGAATTAGGAGAGCTTCTTGAGGATTGCATGAAGCCTATGGGTCTTAAAACAGATTGGAAAGATGCCCAGGATGCAGTCTCGACTTTGACCAAGAGGAGGATATGGAAGACCCGCCTACAAAATGGTTCTATGACACCAACACCGTCTTCTGCTTCTATGCCTACTTCTATCCCTGTTATTTCTTCTCCTCCTTAGCCAAATTCTTGGCCTATGCCAATGCCTATTATTTCCACTCCTCCTATTCCTCATGTTCCACGACCGATGCCAGCACCTTTTGCTCCAAAACCATCCGCTCCGTCGGTGCCTACCTCTCTTGATGATATAATCAAAGGCATAACGGATTTGACACTGGAGTCAGTTAAAGCGGAGTTGGTGGGAAAATTGAAAGAGCAGTTTGCTTCGACTGCGCCTACTATTTCTTCTAGTGCTCCTACTGCACCTAGGAGTGCTCCTGGTGCACCTAGGAGAGATCGAAGATGTATTTGGTGTGATAGTACGGACCATCAGCATTGCAGGGATTGTGAATATTTTTAGGATGCAAGGAGGAAGAATTTGGTATTTTGGAGACAAGATGGTAAGATTTGGTTGACTGAAACAGGAGCTCCGCTTGCTACCAACTTTGGGAAAGGCGGAATGAAGAAGTTAGTGGATGACATGGCTGCGCGTACTTCTTATGTGACAACTAGAGGAGATGCTTCTGCATATGGAGTCCAGATTGAGAAAGGATCAGAGAATCAGTCAGCATTATGGACTTATGCTATGGAGACTGCAAACAAGGGAAAAATTCAGCAAACTGTTTTGATTAGTGCAGGCTCTAGCATCAGATCTGAGACAGGTTGGGATTCGCCTGTTGACAGGTATTCTATTTATGCCTACTTGGCAAAGTCTTAGGGAGCAGATGTACTTGTTGAGGAGAAGCGTAAGAGGGATGAAGAAAATCCAAGTGCAACTAAAAAGACTAGAGCGGGTGAGTTTGTTACTCCACCTACTGCAGGACCGTCTTTGAGACCAGGGCCAGAACGACAGATGGAAGATGCTCAAAAGAGAGAAAAGAGGCAAGAGCCTAGAGAGAGAAAGCAACCAGGAGAGAGCAGAAAAGCAGCAGAGAGGAAGAGACATCATGGAAAAAAGCTGCTGTGATAGAGGTGACAGAGGATTGGAGGATCGCTTTTCTTTTGTTTTGATGGTGGCTGATACTTTACTGCCAGTGATCATCAGTGGGGGGTCGGATGAGCCTGTCATGCCAGTGTAGGAATCGCAGCATCTAAAGAGCTTAGCAATGATAGCTAGATGTTAGAGACAGTCTTCACTCGGCTATCCATGGACCAACATCATTAGGTGATCAAAGATATCTTGATGGAGGACGACAGAGAGAGTGATGGCGTTGAAGGTGGTCCCTAAGATCGCATGGAGCCCCATTTGGTCATCACCCTTATACGCGGCTTCCCTGGCTCTCGGGAGCTCCATCATCGCACCCTCCATGCCCTTGAGCTTCACAAATCTTACTGCACCATCATCCGCGACAACACCTCCACCATCCGTGGAATGATCAATCAGGTTAAAAGACAATTGAAGGTGGAAACAGAGGAAATATACAGGGCTCGATTGCAACAAGAAGCTTAACATAGAGCCCTTCGAGCACTGATTGTGATAAGACACACAATACTCTCGCCTCCAACGAAGGTAGAGGGAGTAAATTCTCAAAAGAAGTGATTGGTGCTCATTGCAAGTAATGCATTGTGGCCTTTGCAATTCTGAGGGCTTTGTGGATGAATGAAAACTTCAATCTTGTTTGAGAACACCCTGGTAGACCTTGTGGTAGTCTTCTGATGGCGGATGTGCCCAACTGCCCTTCCCTAGTTTTATCTTCAGCTCCACCTCCAGCCCCTCATAGAAGGCACAAGTTTGTACATGAATCATTTCCTGATAATGCTAGTCTAGATTACCAAACGAGAGAATTGATGTTCACAGCCACAGAAATTTACAGGTTTACACGGCTGAGGGAGTGGGAAGTATGTTGAGTGTACTGCGAATGCACCTGGCCTCAAAGATTCCTATCGTGGGCTGTGAACTGACTCCCTATGTTCTCTTGTGCTGTTAGATGGTTCCATTACTCCAGACGATGTCCCTGAGATAGCACCTGTGAATGGATTTTATCTCAAATATGTGTGGTTTCGAATTCAAAGTGATAAGAGGATTGCAGTCTGCAATGTGCACTCTTCAGAGCCAGCTACCCTTCAATGCCTAGGATGTGTCAAAGCAAAGATAATCAACAAGAGTTACCACCGTTCTCCTGAGTGCTTTGCAGACTGTTGGAAATATTGTGACCGGTAATGATATTCAGACCCAGGTTATCCTAGACAACGAAGCACTTCCTTGCTTGTTGTCTCTGCTTTCTCAAAATTCTAAGAAAAGTATAAAGAAGGAAGAAGAAAGGGGAAAAGACTCGCAATTTGATTCGGCTTTTATGAGATGACTGGTGCTAGAGTAGGCTGATCTGCCTCCAGATGGGCTCGATTTGCAGCTGCTATCATATGAATGAGTTGTGTATATCTGCGAAAAGTTGCTCCAGATCTGGTTGACTGTTACAAAATTTTTTTATCTATACAAGAGAGCTGTATGTATCTACAAAAACTGTACCTGAATACAAATATGCCTTCTTGATCCTATTCCAACCCCTCAGATCTTACTTCAGATTTCCTTGTTCCTTTGGAAAAGACAGGCTATTTATATAACATGAATTTTTGTCAAGATGTTTATTGGAGAGATTTCCATTCAGATGAAGTTGATTGTATGTCACATATTATCTGAAATTGAGCTTTTAAATTGAATCTGATTTTGCTAGATTGACCTCCTATCCTGAAATTATTCAAAGTCCTTTGTGGTTGCGACTTTACTTTCGACAACCCTTCGACATTGAAACCCAAATCTGATGGCTCTGTTGGCTCTGAAAGGAGGGGGGTAAGACCCTAGGACACCCAAGACACCTGGTCATGGATCTCCCAGACCACTCCTTTTTCTTCTTTAACTTCAATTTGCAATTTTTAGCCCGTTTACAGTGATTGCGACGCGCGCAATTTTGTTAATCTATCTTTTTAATGAAAAATCTCCTCACTGGTTGAAAAAGCAACTTGCTTTTTGCATGCCATCCTAATCTAGACGATTTTTTAACTTTTTTGGATTTTTACAATAAATAATAACAGATATAGGCTAAAATTATCCAAAAATCTAGTATTTTTGGATAATCCATGCAACTCACACTAATACTAATGACTCAGATCACATTGGCTCTCTTGATTAATAAGAAGTTGGATGATGATGCATTCCATAATTTTTCATATTGTGTCCTCATAACATCATGACAACATGCTAAATGCATTGCAGGTCCATGATGTGGTTAATTTGAGACCTGTTGGAGATCTTAAAGTGGTCGATGGGGCGGTTAATCCATTATTTGGAGCGCCCATATCTAGATCAAAGATATCATCAGGGGAAGCTTATCTATGGTGGAGCAAAGGGTACAAAGTGATTGAGAAAAAAGACGGTACCTTTGTGTGGGAGATTAAAGTTTTTTGCCATCACTACTTACAAATCCTCATAAGCATCCTTGTTGAGTTTAATGAAGAAGGTGGGATGGAGCCGTCAGTTCATCCTCTAAAAATGTTGAATTTTGATTATCATAATTACGAATAGGGAAGTTCTTGATGGCTGGATGTGTAAACCCATTGTGGATGTACACATTATATTTTGATGGAGCGTGCCGAGGCCCTCATAAAAAAAGGAAGCATTGGAGTTGTTATCCGAGATCCCCGATGTAAAGTTACAATGAAGTTAGCTATTTATCTCGGGGTAGGATTCACTAACAATATGGTAGAGTATAAAGCCTTGATTATGGGATGAAATATTGCTAAGAAAGGTGGTATTTGACAGTTGTTAGTAAAAGGGGATTCCTAGCTAATTGTAAATCAATTAAATGGGACATACACGGTTCGGAATCCTATCCTTCATATGTATCATTGAACTACTATAACCCTACTTGATGAATTTGAGAGTATCTCTATTCAGCTGATTCCACGTTATTGGAATCAGTTTACAAATTCCTTAGAAAATGTTGCTTATGAGAAGGACCTCTTCTTCAACTGTGGTCCTAGTTTGGATGTTGTCATTGATAATGAGACAAGACATGGTTGCTTGCGGGGGGTGTTATCACATCATGCATTATATGGTAGGCAATGGTTGATATGGGTAATGGGAAGAGTAGTCGAGACCCATCTACCACTACTATCGTGGACCCATAGGTTGGTAAGACAACATGTTATGCATATGCCTCTTGCTATATATGCAAGAGGGATGGGTCACAACTTGATGCATTTAGTCTAGGGATGAGAGCCCTATTTTTCCCCTTGGAATAGAGCACATTTTCGTATATCTGCATTCTTCCAAGGAGGCATCTATATGTGTCACAACTTGATACATTTAGTCTAGGGATGAGAACCCTATTTTTCCCTTTGGAATAGAGCACATTTTCGTATATCTGCATTCTTTCAAGGAGGGATCTATATGTGTTGTTCTGTTTGATTTCATTAGGCTAAGAAGGCCAGTCAATTTTGTAGTGCCATGTTTGATTTCTTTAGGCCAAGAGGGCCACTTAGTTTTGCAGTGAAATGTGTTATTTCTTTAGGCCAAGAGGGCCATATGTCTGTTTGGTGCAAGTGAATTTAATGGTTTGCTATTTTAGTGATTGCATCATACAAGTTGACGAAGTTGCTGGAGGGAGCCTTTGCTACGGAGGAGCTTATTGTGGCCATTCCAGGTGGTTTTTTTCCCTCTCCGAGTCTTTTTTCTGTTAAGCAAATAATGCTACATGTGTATGTAAGGGTGCTTACTTTATGTTTGTTGGGGACCGTCAATTAAGGCATGAAGTCCTAGGTTTAGGCTATGTACGTTTGGGGGGAGGTCTGAGTAGCCATTACCTCCTGTAAAGGCATTGTCAAGCACTAAAAGACCTGTTTTAGATGGCAATCCTAGTGACCCTATTTTGCTAACCTGCTAGGCGGCTGTAATAGGAGTTCCTGTTAGTATGAGGCAATAAGGGAAGCCTACTAAAAATAACCAAAATGAAAAAAACCTAAATATTTGAAAAAAAATCTATGAATATACAGAGGTGTGTAAAAAGGGGTTCCAACCCCTATAAAAATAGAAAAGAAACAAGAATCTTTGAGCAATTTTTTATCGCCTTGCGAAGGCTTGGTAGGTTCTTGGGGACGAAACAAGACCCGGGGTCGATGCCTTGTCTTCCTCGGGATGGCAACTAGTTGAAAAGCAAAGTAAATAAGAGAAGGATTGGAGTGAAAATAAAAGTGAGCTTTAGAAAAGAATTAAGTGTCGACTTGTGTGGGCTTGGTAGATTCTTGGGTACCAAGACAAGACCTGAGGTCGATGCCTTGTTCTCCTTGGGTCACTACGCTCAGCTCCCTCCTTTTTACATGCCCGCATATGGATAATCCTAAGCTAAAAGAAAAATGTGCTATAAGACAACATTTATTGATCAATCTATAGGCCTAGTAGGAGCTCCTAGTTGAGTATCCTAGTTGAGTTTTCCTTCATTAGGTAGGTAGTTTAGACCACCACTTAGGATTACCTCTCTGATAGTTCTTTTTTGCTTGGCCATGTTAAAGGAGTCGGTTTAGTTACTAGCTTTGGGCTTTCTGTCAGATTATGCTAGGCCTACTACTCATGGATTTCATGCCTTGGTTTTGTTAGGGGGATTAGGGTAAGAGTTGTGATGTATTTTGTTGTGTATCTATTTTGTATTAGCTTGATGCTCTTTGTGGTTGTGTGTATGTGCAAATTTGTTCATGGAATTTGAAGGGCTGAGTCACCCTATCCCATGGTCATCAATGACATAGGATTTTTGACACCAAGAAGTGCTTAAAAATAGCCAAAAACTCCAAATTTTAGGGGAAAAATAGACTTCTCGAAGGCGACAGCTACAATCAGTATGATTTTAAGTGGCAAAGCCCGAAAAGTACTTTAAAGTCCCACCGAGTGACGGTTGGGGAAATTTCATAATTTTTTCAACTACTTGATTGGATCCCCGGAGGTGCCAGGCAATGGGGGACTTTGAGATGGTTGAGCAGAAATTTTCAAACCTCGAATCTGATGCTGGACACAGAAATAGGGATGCCTGAGAGGCCAAGGGCTAAAGATAGCAAGTGTAAATGAACTAGAGGCTTGGGGGGGTGTGACCTTTGGGGCCTCCACCCCCTGATTTTCGCACGAAGGGGGGGACTATTTTTCGTGAAGAAAAAAAAGAAATAGAGGGTGCCATGTTTTAGGCGATGATTTTAAGAGGAGGGGAGAGGGCAAATGCCACCTCAATGTATCCCTACCAACTGATTAGATGACTGAGATGCTTGCTTCCTACACTCTCTATTGCTACCTTCGGCCTCTAAAATGGCTACCCAAATGAGGAGGTACAAATTCAATATTTCTCTCTCCTTGCTCTCCCTCCCCTTAAGGAGCAGTTCATGCCCATGAAGAAGAATGCAGACTGGTTGAAGGATGCTTGCCCGCCGGCATGAACCTGGTTGCTCCAAGATCAAGAGGAGGCTGAGAGGAGATATTCAGAACTAAAGATTGATTGTCGAATGGTCCATTGGCAATCCGTAACAATTATTAAAAAACCCGCAACACGCAAATAAGCGGTATGCCTCATTTTTACAAAGGAAATTTGCTTCTTTTTTATGTTTGATGGTTAAAATGGAATTCATATGGAACAAAAATTTATTTAGAGCTTGTTTGCATTATAAAAAAATTATAAACTTGTAATGATAAATAGTCATAATAATTAAATTATGGCCTGAAAAGTGACTTTTTAGTGTAAAAATGAAGGTTTTATTGGTTTCAGGTAGGGAAAAGAGATGCACATGGGATAAAATTGTGAGACAAAACATATTTCAGATTTCATGATTAGTCATTAATCATAAATAAAAAATAATCTATTTTTATGCACAAATAAATAGAGAAAAATAATTAAAATGAAAGAAAAAGAATTTTCACATTATAAAAGTCTAGAAAATTATGATTCATGGTTGTGGCTGTATAAGAAAGATGAGGCATGAAGTGTTGGCTTCGGCTTTGTTTATGTGTCATAGTTCATGTTTTTTTAGTTTTATGTGAAAAAACACATACAAAACAAAATTCTACACCTATGTAACGTAGCATAACCTAAACGATAGAGGGAAAGAGTGAGGTTAGGAGATTAAGAGGACTGAGAGGGTTTGAATTTTTTGAAACATTTGATTGTGTATTCCATTTAGAATTGTGATAATTCAGTTTAAGGGGCTAGTAGCACGAGAAATTGGTGCTAGTCTCCATACATCGAAGCATACGTTTAGTGAAAATCATGAAAGTGCTATTTTTCCCACATCACAAAATGATGATTTGATAAATATTGTTTGTGCACTGGGATCATATGCACTATGCATGACGCATATCATGGTATAAGTCTTGGATTGCATAGCAATTGTCTTCTTAGGACATGACTTATACGTTGACTGGGAAGGAGCCTTTATTGTAGGTCATTGTATGCTTTCCTTGGGACTGTTTCGTGAGGATTGATATATTCTTGGGTCATACGAAACAAGAAAAGAGTGAAGTTTGTGCATTATGTCTTATATATTGGAGCAACGCATCTTGGGGCCAATCCCCGAGGTGTAGGAGAGTTGCAGTGGAGCTGCGGCAATTAGCCGAGGGGAGCTTCCTGTTTGTGCGATGAGACACTATACCTATATGTTGTGGGATCTCCCTCTAAGAATAAGGGAAGGTAAAAGTTGGACTACATATTAGCTAGAAACACATAAAGAAGTCTATCTAGTGTGTACATCGATGTATTATAGACACTCTTGGCCCACGAGGCCATGTGGTGGGGTTGTCTGTTGTGTGCATGAGGTCTGGCTAGTGCCATAGCTAGTATCAGCCCATTTTAGGTCCCATCAAATGATTTCATCAATGTGTATCATACACAATGCTTATACACAAAATCCAGTTGTCATGCACCTAAGAGAAACATATGACTTCAAGCTTTTTATATATATGGCTCAAAGGAAGAAAATGTGAAATCTTTGTACAAGTAAAATGACCTCAACTTTCAATATAAATTTCTAATAAAGGGATAAAAGGAAGGTGGTAGAGTATATCTATATGAAAAGTAATTCTCTTTCAATAATAAGGAATGGTTGCCTTCAAGGGGACTTAAGTTCTTGAGATATATCCCACATACTATAATTTTTGTAGCAAAAAAAACCATTGGATTCCATCAAAGAAGGCAAAGAAGCATCTAAGAAGGGATGAGAGATCAACCATGACAAATATATACCAGAATGAAGGCAATTAATTGAAAAGGCAATAAAGTATGTAGACACATAGAATGTGACTTGGTCGTACAATTTTTCGAGGACCAAGAGAAAATACTTACAAAAATAAAATTAATGATTGGCATCTAACAAAACCATGGGATGGATGAGCCTCATCAATATTTGAGGGACCTGTCTCAATGTTTATATTTTCTTCATTTTTTTTTGTTGCATGAGCTCCCCTAGGAATTTCTCAAACTCTCACTCATCGTTGTATTGTTTTATGAATTCTACTTTAGTGGTCTCGAGCTATTCCAACATTTTTGCCACATTTTGTCAAGTCTCATGTCTTTTCTTCTATAGCACATTTACTTCTTTTGATGACTAGGCTTTCCACTAATTCTAAAAAGCCTTGCATAGACTAAAAGTTTGAGTATTGCAAATCCTCTTACAATGAGAAATGTATAAATGTCAGAGGCAATCCAAAATATCTCACATCATAAGGAGCAATAAATGTATATTAGTCGTAGAAGAGCACCATCAAAAGTGAGAAGCTACAAGAAATATGGCAGGGTGATATTAATGATATTAAGATAGTTCACTTATGGCAACATTGGCTAAGGATAATGAGATGGGTCATTCATTTTGGATAGAAAAAGTTTTGAAAGTTAAGAAGGATGATACTTTAGGTAAGATATAGTGGTTTCAAATAAAGCATAAGGATGCACTTGCAAGTAAATACACACTAGCCATGAACTCTACAAGAAATCCTACAACAAAAAGAGAGTGAGCACAGTCAAGCAGATGCACAAGCATGTTGAAACTTGATGAGGTGGATATAATAGGATACAATTTTTCACTTACAATGACTAGACATCTTAGGAAGTCAATCATTGCAATTCTTAAAGAGAAAGTTCTTGGTTTGCAAAATGATGATGATGATGGTCATGAATGATGAGCCTAGGGAAATAAGATATATTAGAAGAAGAGCCAAAAACTTGGAAAAGAAATTTCTACATTTAGATTAAAGCGGTGCTCTTATTGATGGTAGAGAAGAGGATATATTGTCTAGTTCAAAAGGTGAATGGATCTAAGTTATGATATTCTTGGTGCAATAGAAGGGGAAGTATATGCCTTACAAAAATGAAATTTACAATGTTTTCTTTACCTCTTTCTATTGAAATATCTATCATTCTTTCAATTAGTATAAACTTAGTAAATATTTTAAAATATCACCAACATTTGTACATGGAGTCTCAATGAATAGTAAGTTTTACATGATGGATAAAATTTGTATACTTCTCTTATGGTTCCCTTTTAATTTTTCTTTCAAAATCTAGATACTTGTTAAGATGACACATATGATACTATTAAATTTTTAAAATGATTTTCATATCATTTTTTCAAAAGATTGACTAAAACAAGTGTGATTTTGAATAATAGTATTAAAAAATAATTGTTTTTTAGAGAATCTTTGAAGGGATTCCAAATGTTTCTCCTAAGATATAATATTACCCAAAAGATTTGCAAGTGTGTTAAATCCCATGAAATGCATCTTTGCAGTGAAGAGTGGTGTCCTATTGGGTCACAATTTCAAGCAATCACGTTGACTCAACAAGGTAGCTATCATCATGTAAGCCCCCATTTGCACATACTCCCAAGACAACTTTCCACTTGAACAAGGCAACTGACCTTGCATTTTGATGACTCTGACTACTCCTATACAATGCTGTAATATTGAATGTATTGAATTGGAAAAATCCTTTCCATGTCATTCTAGATGCC
This sequence comes from Lygodium microphyllum, assembly GCF_053477565.2. Classification (NCBI taxonomy): domain Eukaryota; kingdom Viridiplantae; phylum Streptophyta; class Polypodiopsida; order Schizaeales; family Lygodiaceae; genus Lygodium; species Lygodium microphyllum. The sequence continues at coordinate 93,905,492 of NC_141135.1, read as the reverse complement.
CGTAATTGAGGAAAAGGTATTCTACCTATGCAACAAGATGCAAATGGCTGGTTCCACTCCATTTTCTATGCTAGCAAATGGCTCTCTACTCTTTTGAGAAAATTTACTATGCGATGAAAGGAAGGAAATGCCTTGGAATGATCTATTTTGTCAAAAAATTATACTACTATTACTTTGACATTCTTTGGTCTTCCATGTGGATTACTCTTCTTTGGTGTATCTAGTTAAGTAGTAGAATGTCACACAAAGATTGGGCCATTGGATCCCATTACTACAAGAATTTGATTTTAAGGTCATATACCATCATCATGCTCAATACGTGATGGTCGACTTCTTGTCCCATCGTAATTCTAGAGAAACTTTGATTGGAGTACACAATGACTGTTCGAATGCTTGACTATTCCAAGTGGCTAATGAAAACCCAAAACTTGACCCATGCATTCCTCCCTAGACATGGTATGAAGAATTGCCTGTCTTCTTCGACTCAAGACATGTCTTGAATCACATTTCAATGGAATAGCATAAACAACTGGCCCTCTGCATTTGGAATTTTCAAAACCTCCCAGTTTAACTCTACCACAAACAGTGTTCAAAGTGCTACAATGTATAGTTCTACCCATGAAAAAGGATACGATCATGGAAGAAGCTCACTATGGCATTTCCAACGGTTACTTTGTTACAATTGATGTTAAAATCCAAAAGATTCAACAAGTAAGACTATGATGTGTTGAGATATTGGCAATCATACCTAGCTTAGCCTCTTTGTATGGAGCAATGTGGGCTCAGGATGCAGAATCCCATATGCACAGTCGTGGAAAGTGCAGCATAGTCTATTCCTATAAAGCATTGTACTTGCTCTCTTTTTGAATACAATGTCATGGTACTTTTTTACTTCTAGCAAAGTTTCTATGTCATTGTGTCAACACACAAGACTATGTTTATGAGTCCAAGCTTCCATCTTGAAACCTGATTCACTTGTGTGACATTTGGTCTTGATGTCTGTTACCTCATGAACTCACTCTTCCTCTTTCAACCTCCATAGCCATACTTTAGATCCGACATTTTTACATAGTATCAAATCCTAGTCGGGCATGGCTCAGCTTAAAAATCACTCCTTTAGCTCCTCTCAATCTTTGGTTAGCTCAACTTGACATAAACCCTTCATCTTCCACCTCCATCTTCATTCTATCTCTCTTGGCTGCCATAGACAGCACCTACCTACCTCTATTGGAGTAGCCATATCTCTTCAATGAGGCTATATCTCTTCAATATTTTGCCTCAAGATTTGTTCCTTAGGTCAAGGTGTATCTTTTCAGCTGATAATTTTCTAACATTGTGCAACATACAGCTCGACATTGTTGAAAGACACAAATTTGGCACAAATTTTGATGCTATGAATTGGACCTATTCTCTCTTTCTACTATGAGAATTATTCCACAATTTATCATAGAGCACTTGTTGTTCATATAGGCAACTTACTTTAGCTAATAGGACTTGAGAAAATTCCACTCCTACAAAGAGATATTAGAAGATTACTCAGAGGTGGTATTGTAGGAAGCCATGGCCATAGCTAGAGCCTGCTATTGTTCAACTGATGGCGCCATCATCACGCCTCACAATGTCAAGGGCTACCATAGGGATTTTGAATTTTTTCATATGGGCTACCTGTTAACAAAATTTCATTTCAAATTGTCCATTATGGGTGAGTTGCTACAACCAAAATATCAGGTTCGTGTCTTGAAATTGTAACTGGTAGCCATAGACAAGTTTCATCTAGCTCATTATTTTGTTTTTTCCTTCACCAACAGAACTCAAGTAAGGTTCATGACCTTCAGATCCACCGAGTTACTAAAAATCTAGCAAGATTTCTGTATCCAACAATCAAGCCTTGGAAAGATTTTGAAGATTTGAAGCTTTCATTGAAGGACAAGTATCATGCATAATGAAATTTTATGCTACCACTACTTATGTTTTTCAACACACTGCAAGTCAACTTGGTTACTAATCAACCTCAAACAAGTGAAGCCATTTTGAAGCTAACAAGATTGATGAAAATTTGAAGATCTTGAGAACTCAAAGCTCAAGCAAACAACATTAAGTTTTATTAGTATCTCTTGATACTACATAGTGTATTTTTCACACTACTTTCACTTGTGTTTTTTGACACAAATTCTATGCCAAGTATGAAGTATCTTGAGTGGTTACTGCCTAAGAAAAGCAACATTATTCTTGTTGCCCATTTTCACTACATGGAAGACCTATTTGACCCACTTGCATGAAGACATGGAGCTGCCTACATCAAAGAACAATCAATGACCTTATTTAAAGACTTTGAAAATATTCCTATTACTTCAAAGATGATGATATACTTTCTTGAGGGGAACATGAAGACTAATGCAAGAAAATTCAATAAATAAGAAGACCATGATGAAGAGGACCAAAAGATGAAAGCTTCAAGCAAAGTGGAGAAGAAAAAGAACAAGATCAAGCATGAGGACCCTAAAGCTGCAAGAAAAGTGGACAACTACAAGATCAAAAAGAGCAAAGTGGATTACATGAAGAAGGATAAGAAGATTCATAATGACATATCTAAAAATGCTGAAAACCATAAGGGCCTATCGGTCCTTGACCCAAATTCTTACTAGATTTTTTTATTGTATTTCCTAGCCCTAATGCTTCTTATGTAAGCTTGTAAAATCCTCATGTTACCTTGTACTATAGCCTTTTTACACTTTGGGAAGCCCCTTTTACAGCCTCTACATGTCCACCATGTCTTTGATACCCACACTTAGCCTTTTCTACAACAACCTCTGGTGTTTACCATGTTTGTAGTGTGCCCACACGTTGTCGTGCTGCTGTGCATCCGAGCTGTAAACACCTCCATTTTTGTTGTGCATTTGTGTTATCTTTTCGCGTGTGATTTATTGTGTGTGATTGATGCATTAAGATAATCCGTCCTTCTGCACCCAATGTACATACTCCACTTGTGTGTTTGTGTTTGTGTGTGTTTCAGTTTGTATGCATGTTGTATGTGTGACAGAAAAATATGAAAAACTGATGTCAAAGGACATTATCAAGCTGATAATTTCAATAATGATCTCCAAGAAAAGTGCAGGAAATCGTGGAATCAAATGAGGCGGATGGGGGAGATGAACCAGAGAGCTTTGTGACATCGAAGGTTATTGAAGCATTGAATCAAATCGTGCTATCGTGCTATTTTTCTGATGCTGGTGGTTCACGTAATCCATGGCTGAACTTATGGACCTTGCTTTGATTGGATCACAACAAAAATCCTTTGCTACATATGATTTCAAAGGTTGGTTATAAATTGGTACATTTGATACCATGGATTCATGGGAGAAATCATTGAAGTAGTAAAGGAGAAGGCTTTCTATTTTGAAAGTTGGAGGGAAAGATAGAAAGCTTTGTACTTTCAGAATAGCCTTACGAATGCTATGTTGAGATTGGAGAGGGAAAAAGCTAGGAAAAAGGGGGATATTTTTGAAAGGCTATGAATGGCGGGCTGCGCCCGGATTAGAGACAGACAGAGCTTAGTCGACAAACACAGAATGATTAATGGCTGGTTGATGGAGCGAGACTCAGAGAATACTCAGTTGATAAACTCAGAATGATTATGATCATATCATGCAATAATCCTTTGTATCCGAGTATGATAATTTGAGCTTGAAAGGCGGGAGAATGACAGAATTTAAATACACAGGCACCATCCGAATCAGAATATCACAGAATGCTGGATGAAAGCTAAGAGCCTGCATACCGACAAAAGAAAGAGACTCATGACTGACTGAAGGAATGAATGGAGAGAGGGAGAGGGAGAGAGAGAGAGAGAGAGAGAGAGAGAGAGACTAATTCCCACTCGTCTGTCTGTCAACCTGCGAACGGAATACGCAGTTGAAACTTGTTGAAGGTTTAGGATATGGCTTCTCCAGTGTCCCTGAGTAGACTCAATCTGATGCCAAAGGGTGCCTGAGCAGCTTTACTAGCCTAAACCAGACTGTACTCTCGACGACCTCAAACACGAGCTTGATGCCCTTTCTACCAAATTCAAGAAGAATGGCAATGTCGAACGCATCAGTCTTGTCTCAGAACAACACTCGCCTTCTCCTCATGACTTCTGTCATCACGAGGTGGTCCGAGTAGCTTTGGTTGCAAAAATTTCTTGTCTTGATCTAAGATGGGGTAATGGAGTGGTATTTTATTGATATAGCACTTGTAAGGTGTGCTGGACATGGAATTGGCGTGACCTGGAGTGGGTTTATGCTGTTGTAGAACACTACAAGGCTTCATGGAGCATTGTTGAATATGTAGATGGGCAGAATCTGGCGTGGTGCTATGCCAATTATGAACTCTACAAGTTTTTATGAAGGAATGGCCAAAATTTGTGTTTTCTGCTCAAATTCTGGACACTTCTGATGCAATATCTTCATATGGTCAAGTCAGTTCAGACAGCAAAAGATCCTACAATGGTTCAATGTCTTGGGAGGTAGCGTGGACTTGGTGCTGGCAGCATGGGAAATAGCTTGAAGGTGGTGCTTGTCAACTTCAGGCTAATTACATAATTTCTATGCACAGTGCGGGAGATCATGAGTTTAGGGCTTCATTTGGAAGACTGGTTTGGAAGTATAAGATTAGTGCTCTACTTGGAAGAGGCTGGTTTTGAGGTACACAAAAGAGCTTAACAACATTATTGTAGATCTGCTGGTTGCTGATGGTATGCTAAGTGGAAGGCTCCAAAATGCAAATATGAGGTCTTTGAAGCATGGGAGGAAGCATGTCTCCATAGTGCAATCCTAACTGATGCGATGGTTTCTGTACTTCCAAAGACCTTCCCATCCAATGTAAATTATGAGGTCTTCCTAGCATGAGAGTGGGCTTTGGTGTGACTTATGTTTTGCATGTGCAAATCTGGAGGCTTGAAAAACAGTCTTTCAGGTTGTGATGTAATCTATCAGAGGGTCCTTTGTTAAACATCCCTTTTTGCAGGGAAACCATGACTCCTTTGCTGAGTGTATTGGGTTCAAGTCATACAGCTGAAGTGTATCCATTCTCTGCTATCCACTGCTATTGTCTTCTCCTGTGGCAATCTCTTGCTGAAATTTGAATGCTGAGAACAGTCCTGAACTGGTGCTGAATGTTGGGTAAACTTATAGGTTGATTGCTCAATGATTAGATCGAGAAAATTCTCAGAATTGTTGCCCAGCAGAACTCTTCCAGCAGACTCTTCAAGACACTTCAAGCCTATGTGCCAATGGCATAATTATCTTTAAACACCTGAATGTAAAACAGTTTATGAGATACTACAGATTTTTCTGAACATGGACCTCATGTAATTTACTTGAGAAGGAATATAGTGAACTTTGGCATCAAAAATTCGATTTCTTCTTGTTAGTCTCTTTCCTTGTTGCAGCTTGAACTCCGTGTTCAGCAGCCCTTACACAAAATCTACGACAGCGTTGCAGGTGGTTGCTCACTAAAGCCTCTACACACTTTGTACTTCTTTGGTTGTGATTGAGGAGGGGTGTTGAAATATTGGCAATCAGACCTAGCTTAGCCTCTTTGTATGGAGCAGTGTGGGCTCAAGATACAGAATCCCATATGCACAACAGTGGAAAGTGCAGCCTAGTCTATTCACATAAAGCATTGTACTTGCTCTCTTTTTGAATACAATGTCATTGTCAAAACACAAGACTGTGTTTGTGAGTCCAAGCTTCCATCTTGGAACCTGATTCACTTGTGTGACATTTGGTCTTGATGTCTATTACCTCATGAGCTCTTTGTTCCTCTTTCAACCTCTATAGCCATGCTCTAGATCTTACATTTTCACATAGTGGTCCACTATGCGCATGTAGATATTAGCTTTTTTGTTCGAAATGGTGATGCATACCAATGGCTTCGCAAGCTCTATCCTGGGACCTGTTATCCTTGCACCCAATCTTGCTATTGAATCCCCTCTAGAAATGGGGACTCAACTTTTTTGGGCCTATCAAATATGTTTCATCATAGACGAAAAATAGGTATATCTTGACAGTAAGAGACTACTACACCAAGTGGGTTAAACCATGGGCACTATCCAACAATTTCACATAGGCCATAGCCAAGTGCCTCTTCAAGGACATCTTCACCCAGTATGGTTGTCCAATTGAGTTAGTTATGACAAGGGAAGTCATTTTGTGAATAAGGCCATCAATTCTATCACTTTTACCTTCGAGGTAATTCATAAGAAATCATTCCCATCCACAAGCCAATGGCCTGATCAAATCTACCAACACACAACTCTGTGCAAAATACTTACCAAGTTGGTCAAGAATCATAAAAAATATTAGGATACCAAGCTCCTTGAGCTTATTGCACTTCATTTAAAGTGGCTATAGGTCACTCCATACAAGCTCGCCTTTGACATCTAGACAATTATGCCTCTAGAATTTGCAGTCTCAAGCCTTTGAATTGCTATGGAAGATCATCTTCTTTCTTAGGAATCCCTCCTATTTATAATAGAAAGTGTGGCTCAACTCAATGAGGACCAAATTTGGAGTTCTTGTCTCCTTTTTGAATTCCAATCCAAGTAGAAGTACCAAGCGGATTGCATCTCCAAGAAGTGGCTCTTTGAGTGCAAACAAGCCATTTCCTAGTCTTCTACAGTCATATAGACAAGCTTCTTAAAAAATGAAAAATTTGGTGGATTGGCCTATTTTGGATCTTCCATGCCATACCCACCAATTCTTTTTACCTCACTGATTTTTAGGGAAATCTTCTTCTACAATAGATACCACTTGTGATATTACTATGTAAACAAGGCTGGTGTGCCCCTTCCCACTTACTCCAAAGTGCTCTGCTAACCCCATTGCACTTGAACATACACATCACTCCATGAGCTCTTGTCCTAAATTCCCCATGATTGCTAAAATCAAAATTGAAAGTGATCATGATACCATATTTTATTATGATATCCCAAGGATTCCACCTTATAGAACATGTAAAATACCACATGAGTTCAAAGGGATATTTTATTTAGTAAAATTTATAGGATTATACTTATAAAATAGTTTTAAAATATAATTTTAAAAAATTCTATAAGGTTAGTAAAGTAAAATGGGTTATTTTATGGCCTTATAGCATGTGACAAAGGGGTATAATCTTAATATCATTTGAATGCATGTGATATAGATAATGTTTTATAGGTCCACCCCTTGAGAGTGACATGGCCCTTATTATTAATCATCCCTTATCATAAAATTATAAGACCATCATTATATAGGTTTTAGTACAATGTATTGAGAGTTGTGTCACACTCATTATTCCTTATGGCCCTATCTAGTAATGTGGTAAACATGCATTGGCGACATTCAAACCACCAACCTACCATGCATCCATCCCCCTCATAAGAAAAATTCTCTTTTTATTTCTCTTCATTATGACTTCTACATTTGACTCTCCGTACTCTCGACACCCTATCACACTTGTCATTTCCTTGCCTTAGGTCATTTCTTACCATCCATAGCATCGCTCTCCTTAGCCTTTGCCTCAATAAAGATCCCTATCTCACAACCTACAATAAGGAGCCTATCCTCCTATGAGTGAATAACCTACACCTTGACACCTTCCTTTCTCTTCCATGGGAGATGACCCCAATGCATCTTGATGTAGAGACCAACTTGTTTAGTTGCCCAAAAGGCCCCCATATGCAACTGAATCACAAGGACTACAAGCTTACCCCTTAGTGCATGTAGGAGAGGCTTCACCTCCCTATGGAGTAGAGGCCCTGAGTGTGCTTTCAAATAGGGAGAGATGTCCCATACCCACACAACCAACCCTACACAAGATGCATGTACTCTAGAAGATGAAGGTGCCATCGAATAATGACTCACATGGCTTTGAGTCCTCCATGTGTACCATGTGTTAGGCACATGCCAAATCAAAGTAAGAAAATTTGAATGAAGTGATGCCTAATTGGTGACCCAAAATATCATTCATAAGAAGGAAACTAAAAGAGGTAATCAACTCTAATGGTAGAAATACAATAATACAAGTAAGAAGATTAGTTGAGAATAATGACATAAGGGCTTCATGATAACACGGGTGCTGTAAGCTACATATGGATCAAGGAACACGTGTTGTGGTTTTCTCCTTCTTCTGTTTCTTATTTGTTCACTTCTTCTACTCCTCAAGTTGTATTTACATGGACTCTTCCTCAATTACCCTAGATGTGTCTCTCTCCTCTTGACCACATCCATCCGTTTTCTTCTTTACTTCCTCCTTTGACCCGTTGTTTGGGTCCTCACTCTTGTTAAGAAGCAGCGTAGGAGAGTACGATTGCATCGTAATACAGGATCTATTTCTGAAAAATCCTTGGAGACCTCTTCTTCTACCCCTGCTGCAAGTTCTATGCCTAAGCCTACTCCTCCTGTTGTAAACCCACCAGTTCCTGCTGCTCCAATGCCCTTATCCTGATGTTATTAAAGGCTTGGCAGATTTGACGATTGAAGCAGTCAAAGCTGAAGTTGGAAAGTTAAAGGAGCAACTTATGTCAGTACCTGTTGTAGCGCCTGCTCCAGCAACTACTTTTCCAGCTAGCCAAAGAAAAGGGAGACGGTGTATTTGGTGCGATAGTACAGAGCACCAACATTGCAGAGATTGTGATGCTTTTCAGGAAGCGTGTAAGAAGAATGTAGTGTTCTGGGGACAAGATGGGAAGATATGGCTGACAGAGACTAGTGCTCCTCTTGACACGAACTATGGTTAGGGAGGCATGAAGAAGCTCGTTGATGATATGGCTGACAGAGACTGGTGCTCCTCTTGACACGAACTATGGTAAGGGAGGCATGAAGAAGCTCATTGATGATATGGCTGCGCGATCAGCTTATGTGAGTGTTAGAGGCGATGCTTCAGCTTATGGAGTCCAGCTTGAGCAGAAATCAGATGGAGACTCTGCTTTATGGTCTTCTGCCTTGGAGATAGCGAGAAGAGGGAAAGTTCAGGCATCCACTATGACTTGTGTGGGCTCCAGCATCTGAGGAGAAACGGGATGGGATTCTCTTGTTGACATGTATTCTATTTTTGCTTATATGGCGAAAACACAGGGTTTAGATGCCATGGTTGAGGAAAAGAGAAGAAGAGATGAGGAGGGCCTCAGCACCTCCAAAAAGACTAGAGGGGGTGACTTTGTTTCACCACCTATTACAGATCCACCTATGACAAGTTCTCCAACTCAATCAGGTCCTGAACAACCTATGGGAGACAAGCAGATGAAAGAGAAGAGGCAACCAAGAAAGGAGCTAGGATTCAAGCTCTTGTCAGACCTTGATATGCAGACGGATATGAGTAAGATTTTTCATGAAAGAATTTTGAATAGTGAAGTCACTTTTACTGTTGGTGAAGCTCTTGGGATTGCTAGAAGAGAAATACAGGATCAGATGCAAGATCTTTTGCGGAGGAAGCGACATGCGATGGAAGGACCTGCTTTACAGGGATTATGGCATCGAGCTCTTGGGGAAGAGCATGATGATGCAGTGATGGTTGAGAATGCTTTTGTCAATCCGCAATTGGAGAAAATAGTTTAGCCTATGCAGTATGAAGATGATGATACCCCTATCCTCATTCCTCGCAACCATTTTTCACGCAGTCATTGGGCTAGAGCAACCACTGAGACGGTGGTAAGGATTGGAGAGAAACAGATTCATTTGGTCGCTTTAGTCGATCATGGTTTCAAGATTAATCTTATTGCTCGAGGTGTTTATGAGAGTGGCAAGTGGCCTATGGATGCAGAGCATGGCTGGCGCATGAGAGCCGCCAATAATACTTCTAGTGATATGTATGCTGCTTGTCCGAGCATCAGAATTTCTATTGGTAATGTTGAAGAGGATAATCATTGCTTTGTTCAGGATTCTTGCTCTTATCCGATTATTCTTGGACAGCCTTTCATTACAGAAGCAAGAATGGAGATGAAAGTGATGGATGATGGCTCAGCCTATACATGGATACGCAGTAAGGATGGTATGCGAGCTGTTCAGTTTATGACTGTTGGGGTAAATCATCCGAGAAATAGGGACTCCTTGCGTGAGGCACCACTACCTGCGAAGGAGTTGGATTTTCATTAGGTATCGCTGTCTTGCGAGACGCCAGTGGTACAAAGCGGAGAAAAGAGGAGATCTCGCCTCCTGGCAGCTAGTATTTCTCCACTAATTTTGTTGGTTTTTTATCAGATAGTTCAGTGAGTTATCAAAAATTTTCAGATTTTCCTAGAGCTGCCAGGCAGTACATTGGTTATAAGGAGAAAGAGTTGAAGATTGCAGGTATTTTGCAAGTAGAAGAGCATGTAGATGGGCTGTATGAAGGGATGTCTTATGCGGATACATTGTCTGAGATGGGAACAATGCTGAAAACTGATGTATGTAAGGGTTCAAAGATCATACCTGTGCAAACCTTGGATATGTTTCAGTAAATTTCTGATTTTATGCTGAAAACAGAGTTAGAGGCTGAGAAAATTCAGCAAACTGAATCTATGGCTGATCTTGATCAGCTTACAGAGTTGCAGAGAGCTAAAACCTTTCAGCCAGCAGAGTTAAATGCTGGAAAAATTTAGCATATGGAGTATGAGGTTGCACCCATGCAGTCCATAGAGCCGAGGGCTGAATCCATTCAGCCCAACAGAGTTTCAGGCTGCACCCATGCAGTCCATAGAGCCGAGGGCTGAATCCATTCAACCAACAGAGTTTAATGCTGAAAAATTTCAGCATACAGAGTTTCAGGCTGCACCCATGCAGTCCATAGAGCAAAGGGCTGCAATTTTTCAGCCAACAGAGTTGAGAGTTGCTGAAAATTTGTAGAAATTGCAGCAAAGAAAAGAGTGCCTGACTGATGCCAATGTTGACACGAAGTATAAAACAATTGATAAGAAGGTTAAGCCGGTTGCAGGGCCGCTTCCTCCTGATAGTGATGAGCAGATAGAAAAAGCTATGAAACAGCCTATGTTGAGAGATCCTGCAAATATTGGACATAAATTTACAGCTGAAACTCTTGCAGAATTGAAGATTGAAAATGATGATTTCTTGCTTCCAGTGGAAAAAGAATGCTTTAGAGAGATGCTTGGATGTCATGGTAAGGCATTTGCTTTCTTTCCTCATGAAATTGGCTGCATTAGTCCCAAATTGGTTGCGCCTATGGTCATCTTCACTGTTCCTCATGTGCCATGGAATATATATCCTATACCTGTGCCTAAAGCACACTTGCCAAAGCTGATAGAGTTGCTGAATGAGAAGATTAAGATGGGGATTTTGGAACCTTCTTTTGTGCCCTATTCTAATAGGTGGTTTACTGTACCAAAGAAGAATGGTACCTTGAGATTTATTCAAGATATGCAGCTCGTGAACAAAGTGACAATCAAGAATGTGGGAACAGGTCCAATTGTGGATGAATTTGTTGAGGCTTTTGCAGGACGAGCCATCTATTCTCTAGGTGACTTGTATTCTGGTTGTGTACCTTGCCTCAAGGTGCCACCAACTCAGTTGCTCATATGATGAATGCTATGCATAGAGTTCTACGAGACTATATTCCACAGTATACCATGCCTTTCCTAGATAATGTGCCTATTAAGGGTTGTGCAGAAGAAGAAAAGAATGAGAGTCTTGATTTGCGAGGATGTAGACAATTTGTGGCTGAACACTTGGTTGCTTGTGAGCAAATATTGACATGATTAGAGGAGGTGAACTTGACTCTTTCAGGGCTGAAATCTGTCTTTGGTGTTAATGAAGTCATCATAGTTGGGCATATGGTTGGTTATTATGGCAGGAAGCCTTCACCTACAAAGGTGGATGCCATAAGCAGGATTGCAGAGTATTGCTCGACTACTTCAGAGGTGCGGAGATTTGTGGGAGCTTTTGTATTTTACATGATTTGGATTCCTCATTTCGCTCACATAGCAGATGTTCTCTATCAGCTGCTTCGAAAGGGGCAGAAATTTCATGGGGATAAGAAGCATTTGAAAGCCATGCGTAAACTCAAGAAGCTGTTGCAGTTAACTCCTACTCTTCGCAAGGCGAATTATCAGTGTGGACTGCCAATCATGTTGACAGTTGATACTAGCCCTATTGGCATAGGTTGGGTAGTGGGACAGGATGATGCTGATGGAAACAAATATGAAATCCGCTTTGGAGCTAAAGTTCTTAATGAGCGACAGAGGAGATATCCGCAGATTAAAAGAGAGTTGTGGGGAGTAGTCACTGCACTGAAGTGTGATAAAGGGTATTTTATTGGTGCTTCAATTGTTGTGGAAACAGATTGTTTGCCTTTGCTTGGCATGATTACTAGCTATTCGACTCCAGATATAGCGATGCTTCGGTGGATTGCCTACATCAAATCATTGAATCTAGAATCTCGACACATAGTAGGGAAATATAATCCAGTTGCTGACATGCTATCTAGAGCGAGATATGAGGATGAGGAGTCAATGCTTGCAAAAGATGATGAGACAGAGTTTGCAACTTTTGTCCTTGTTCATGATTGTCATGTATCTACTGTTGAAGCCTTTATTGAAGAACTCTATGTTGATGAGTGGCTGCAAATTGGACAGTATCTAAGTTCATTGACTCGAAGAGCCGATTGGACAGATGATGAATTCAAGAAAATCAGAAGAAAGGCTTATGGGTATGTCTTGAAAGATGGTTTTCTTTGGAAGCATCCAAAGAAGAGAGGCGGCTTACCCTTGAGAGTAGTTTGTGAGGTAGGGTTGAAGATACAGATTATGCGAGAGTTTCATGAGAGTTCTTAGGCTGGTCATAGAGGTGTGTGGGCTACCTATGAGAAAATCAAAGAAAGATACTGGTGGAAAGGGATGTATAAAGATGTTTCCCACTTTGTGGAGACTTGCAGGGACTGTCAGCTTTACTCTTTAGTGCGGCATCGTGATGAGTTGCATCCGACCTATCCGCTATGTATGCATTATAAGTGGGTGGTAGACTTGGTTACTTTGCTAGTAGGACTTTGGCAGATGAGATATCTTGTCTTGGCCAGGGAGGATCTTACAAACTATGTTGAAGGCAGATCTTTGCGGACGAAGACCACCACTACAGTATGTAAATTCTTGTTGGAAGAAATATTTTGCAGGTATGGATGTATAGGCAAGATTACAGCTGATCGTGGAGAGCTAGATGCAGACGAAGCTAGAGAATTTTTCTCACAGCTTGGGATTAAGTTGGCTCTTACTACTGCTTACAATCCAGAGGGAAATGGCAAGAGTGAAAGAGGACATCCGCCGATAGTTAAGGCATTGGCAAAAGCTTGTAGAGGTCGGATTGGAGATTGGCCGAGATTAATACCTTTTGCATTGTGGGCAGACCGCTCTACACATAGCGTGACTACTAGATATATGCCTGCAGAATTGATGTATGGGCAAAAACCTGTCATGCCTACAGAAATCTGTGCTCTCACGTGGAGTGCTCTTCCATGGCATGAGAATTTATCAAGGGAGGAGCTTCTAGCTCTTCGGATTCGTCAACTAGAGAGAAGGACAGAAGATGTGCAGCTAGCAGTTGATTGCCTTAGGTCATTTCTTACCATCCATAGCATCGCTCTCCTTAGCCTTTGCCTCAATAAAGATCCTTATCTCACCACCTACAATAAGGAGCCTATCCTCCTATGAGTGAATAACCTACACCTTGACACCTTCCTTTCTCTTCCATGGGAGATGACCCCAATGCATCTTGATGTAGAGACCAACTTGCTTTAGTTTCCCAAAAGGCCTCCATATGCAACTGAATCACAAGGACTACAAGCTTACCCCTTAGTGCATGTAGGAGAGGCATCACCTCCCTATGGAGTAGAGGCCCTGAGTGTGCTTTCAAATAGGGAGAGATGTCCCATACCCACACAACCAACCCTACACAAGATGCATGTACTCTAGAAGATGAAGGTGCCATTGAATAATGACTCACATGGCTTTGAGTCCTCCATGTGTACCATGTGTTAGGCACATGCCAAATCAAAGTAAGAAAATTTGAATGAAGTGATGCCTAATTGGTGACCCAAAATATCATTCATAAGAAGGCAACTAAAAGAGGTAATCAACTCTAATGGTAGAAATACAATAATACAAGTAAGAAGATTAGTTGAGAATAATGACATAAGGGCTTCATGATAACACGGGTGCTGTAAGCCACATATGGATCAAGGAACACGCGTTGTGGTTTTCTCCTTCTTCTGTTTCTTATTTGTTCACTTCTTCTACTCCTAAAGTTGTATTTACATGGACTCTTCCTCAATTACCCTAGATGTGTCTCTCTCCTCTTGACCACATCCATCCGTTTTCTTCTTTACTTCCTCCTTTGACCCGTTGTTTGGGTCCTCACTTCTCTTAAACCCTAAGGAACACTCTGTAATCCTTTACTATTATGTGAATAAGGATCAAGTTGTCCAATTCATTGCCATGAATTTCATGTGAGTACATTACTTTGAAGATAAAATCCATGTCCAATTGTCTATCATTAGTTCTTGTACAGATTTCATGGAGAATATGAGTATTCACTTTTCAGCATAAAATCTCTATCTCAGTCGCACAGTATGGTGATTAAATGTGTTAGTATGATTTGTTATTAAGTTTGAAATGCTAGCATGCCCTTTTGTCAAGTCTGGGTGTGGTAATGCTCTACTATCCCATAGATTTGGTGCAACAAGTTTGCACTTGGTGACCACACCCAAAATCTAGAAACGATTACAAGATGTCCACCATGGATGGAGAATACAAAAATCAACAACTATGGAAGAGACCAAAATGCTACCTATTCAATATGAAGATTACCATAGGAGACATATAGGATGATCACCATTTCTTCATGCAAGATTCCATATTATACCCAATTATCTTAGGGCAACCATTAATTATTGCAACATGCATGGAGACTAAATCTCTAGATGAAGGTCTCATCTATGTAAAAATTTAGAGAAAAGATTATAAAAGAATAGTGTAGTTTATAATAGTGTGTTTAAATCATCTAAAAAACTAAGATACATTGAGGGATTAACCACTTCATGCATCATAAATTTAGAAATGACCTGTAACATATCTAAAGAATTTATGTGTATGATGGTAGACCCAATACTCTACTCTATTTTTAGAGCTTCTTCAATTGTGACTAAAAGACACAATTATATATTCTTGTAATCCTCTCATTGTCTTGCAATAGAGCATGCTATTTCATACTCTTTTCTACCTTACAAATATTTTGTTTGGAAGCTTTGTTCATTTCTTTAATCCTTTGGGATTTTAGGAAACTTGTTGCAGGTGAAAATATCATGAAGCGTGACGTAAAAACAACTTCACTTAAAGTAATATGTAAGAGCTTTATCCTCTCAGTATCACCATAGTCTTGCATTATAACAATACTCATTGAAAACCTGGCTCCTAAAAATCTCTTGCATTGGGATGTAGTGTCATACGAAAAAAATAGGGTTGAAGTTAGAGTTAAGAGAAAATACAAGATAGTGGATAAAAAGGCAAGGTCCATTGTAGTATCATTGCCTCTAAAGAGTAAAGAGTTTATTAAGTTGACTTCCAAAGAACCAAACATAAGAGATCTAAGGAAAATTGGCCATAAATTTATAGGTAAATTTCTTAAAGAATTAAAAAATGTCAATAAATATTTTGTCCTACCAATAGAGAGATAGAGTTTCATAAAGATGTTATCTAGGTATACCAAGGCATTTTCATTTCCATCACATGAAATAGATTGTGCGGATTGAGAGATAGCAACATACATGATGATTTTTAGCATACCACACATACCCTAGAACTTGTGACCTATAATAGTGCTAAGAGCTCACTTTCCCAAACTCATAACACTGTTAAATGAAAGAATAAGAATGGTTATTCTAGTCTTCATATGCACCATACTCTAATAGGGTGGTTCATAGTGCCTAAAAGGAATGGTACACTTAGGTTTATACAAGAACTCCAACCATTGAACAAAGTGACAATCCAAAATGTGGGTGCAAGACCATTGATGGTGGATGAATTTGAAAAAGCATTCTTTGGTAGAATATTCTTTGAGAGATCTATAATTAAGATATATCCAGTTCTAGCTTACATTGAAGAGTAGAGACTTGACAAAAATGAAAAGTCCATTAGAATATGAACTAGGCATGATTACCTATTGCTCTACTTCAAATATAGCCATGTTAAGATGGATTGCTTATATAATGTCAATGAGCCTAGAATTTAGATATATTTTAAGTAACAAGAATACAGTAGCAAACATACCATCTAGATCTAGATATGAGGATGAAGAGGGTATGAAAGTAGAGGATGATGAGATTGAGATTTCAACCACCATAGTGGATCATAAATGCCATGTAAAAAATCTTTTGCAATGGTGAATGGCTACACATTGGACAACTTGAGTATATTGACCAAAGAGATGAATTGACAAAGAGTGAATTCAAGAGTATTATAAGAGGATTTCAAAGGAAGGCTTATGGTACTTCCTGAAAGATGGTTTCTTATGGAAGCATTGAAATAAGAAAAGAGGATCATCATTGAGGGTAGCCTATGTCAAGACAAAGATACACAAGTTCGAGTTATAAAGGATTTTCATGAAAACTTGTGGCCAGGACACATAAGACTAAAAGCTGAATTTTGAGCATATTAAAGTGTGCTACTAGTGGAAAGGAATTTACAATGATGTATCAAAGTTTGGAAAGACTTGTAGAGAGTACTAGATGTACTCTTCAATATGGCAAAAAGATGAGTTACACCCTACATATCCTCTATGCATGCATTATAAATCGATTATTGACATTGTTGCTATGCATGTAAGGTTAATGTGAGATATGTAGTGCTCGCAAGAGAAGTTCTAATTAATGAGGTTGAAGAGAGAGCATTAAGGACCAAGAATACCACTATATCCTTTAAGTTTCTTTTTGAAGATATCTTTTGTAGGTATGCATGCATTGAAAAAGTGACTATAGATAGAGGAGAGTTAGATGTAGAAGAATTTCTAATTAATGAGGTTGAAGAGAGAGCATTAAGGACCAAGAATACCACTATAGCCTGTAAGTTTCCTTTTGAAGATATCTTTTGTAGGTATGCATGCATTGAAAAAGTGACTATAGATAGAGGAGAGTTAGATGCAGAAGAAGCCAAAGACTTATTTTTGAGATTGGGTATAGCATTGGAATTGACTTTAGCTTATAATTTAGAGGTTAATGGAAAGAGTGAGAGAGGGCATCAAACCATAGTGAAGGCCTTAGTAAAGGCTTGCATAGGAAGAGTTAAAGAGTGTCCATGGTTATTGCATCTAGTTTTATGGGTAGATCATACCACTAAGAGTGCTATTTATAGTTGTATGTTGGCTAAGCTCATATATGGTTAGAAGTGAGTGGTGCCTATAGAGATAGTGACCACTAAATGGAGCATGATTCCATGGGAAGCCAATTTGACTAGAGTAGAGCTCCTAGATCTTAGGATCTAACAACTAGAAAGAAAATATGAAGATATTAAAATTTAGTACATAGATTTAAAGAGACAAGATTGAACAAAGGGAGATTTGACAAGAGATACAAGTTGAGACCTAGTGTTATTGAAAAGAGCGACTGGATTTTGGTATATGACAGTAGTCTAGATAATCACCATAGTACACTTAGGAAGCTATCCCCAAGAGGTGGTTTAGACCATATAGTGTGATGTAGATTTTTGACAATGTTGCATATGCCTTGTGTGAACCAGAGAAGATAGAGCTTAGGATTCTAGATTAATTAGTTATTTTTTGGTTTTATTGTATTATATTAGTTAGTTAGTTAGAGTTAGTCATTAATTGTTAAAGTTAATGCTTAATAATATTAAAATTATTCAATTTCTTATTAATTCATTAATTGACTGATTAACTAAGGCAGGGTGATATGGAGAGAGAGAGAGAGAGAGAACTAGAGATTAATGAATAAATATTGGTTTTATTGATTTTAATTAATTGATAAATAATTCAAGTATGCGACAAAAGGGGAGGGGGAGGGGTAGAGGGAGAGAAAATTTGATTGATTGATTGGTTATGGACTCTCTCTCTCTCTCTCTCTCTCTCTCTCTCTCTCTCTCTCTTATAGGGTATGAAGTAGGTTGGTTGATTAATTTTGTTAGTATGTTGGTTGGTTAGTTAGAGAGAGGGAGGGTCTCTTTCTCTTAATGCAGGTGTGGGGGGGGAGAGAAAGAGAGAGAAATACAGGAGTTTCTAATGTTGTATTTATATAAAGAACACCTACCCACACACTTTAAATATGAGGATCTACATTAGATTAGAATCAAAATTTTAAGATATGAATTTCAATACATGGAATGGAAGATATCAACATCTTAATATATCGACAATATGGGGATTTAATTCTATGTTTATTTTATTATCTTCTACACTAATTTTAGGACATGGAATGGAAGAATCTCTCTTTCTCTCTCTCTCTCTCTCTCTCTCTCTCTCTCTGTGAGAGTCTCATGTAGGGTACAAAATATTAATATTTTGATTTGAGTTTGTGTAATAATTTGGTTTTATAGGCAAAAACTATGTTTGTATGCCTCTCTCTCTCTCTCTCTCTCTCTCTCTCTCTCTCTCTCTCTCTCTCTCTCTTTGTGCTTTTGAAATAGTGGAGTTTTAAATGTTGGATTTATATAGAGAACACCTACCCATGCACTTTAAAATATGAGGATCTACCTTATATTAGAATAAATATTTTAAATATGCAGTTTAAGACAATGAGTGGATGTTTATGTACTAAATTTAAGATATTTATTAAATTGTCAACCCCTATAGGTACTAGGATGGAGCCATATATCTTGAACTCCAAAGTAGGGACTACAAATTTATGTACTTATGTTCCTCATGGATTATCATGTAACGTATCCACTTGTTCACTTGCAGGACACATCTTAGTAGCCCATCAGGAAGAGAGTCTAGAAAGCACCGCTCGGCACTCCCATGGAATGTTATGGGGTTTGCGATCTAGGTCGTCCTGAGTCTGCCACGTAGCGAAAGCATTCCGGCTGTTCCCACTTAGGACCGACTTGAATTAGGGTTTTCCTAGTGGTCAAATTCCTAGAACGGCAACTAGCGTCGAACCCCAAGCGAACTACTTTACGCAAAAATGTTAGGGTCGAAGTGGATTGATGATGCACTTAGTTCAAAGAGAATGGGAAACGAGAGGGATGAAAAGCTCGACTTCTCTGCCCATAAGGCATAGTCCCATTCCGTTCCCCTAAAACAGCATAAATCAGGGTTCTAATAACCTAGACTCTAGGTCAACCTTCCTTGCTGTTCATTTCCTTCGAGAAAAGTTTCCTATTGTCGATTTCGTTTGAGAAAAGTTCCCGGCCAACTAGGACCTCCCATCCGTAGGACGGACCCATGGCCACATCCACCGCACTTTCCTCAGGGTTTCTTTAGTTGTCTAATCACCTACCACATTTAGTTTGACATGTATAAAACAAATTCCTTAGTTAGCCAATTGGTCACCGGTTCTTTCACGCAATCTTAGCACTGACATAGAAAAACAATGTCAAGCAAGTTCCTTTACAACAATAGATCTTATTTATCTTTGGAATACATCATATAATCCAGCCCGTAGACTAATCCATAATCCGCTCGAAGGCAATCCCTGAAGGCAATCCAGCAATCCACAAGGATTACTAATCCAAGATTCCGCCTGTACACTAGTATGTGGGCCTCAAGATCCAATCCCGAGTCACGTTGGCCTCTTGTGCAGGTCTCGAAAGGCAAGGGATTTATGGCCAGAGCCCCCTTGGCACCCAAGGGTCCTCCTACTCAAGGTAGTGCCCAACGGAGAGACCTCTTACGGTGGGTTCGGTCCACGTTCCCGACGTGGCTAACAACCCCCTTGGTTAGGGTCAGGCAGACAGACGGGGGTAACTGATGATGCCTCTCCCTCCAGGCCTTTGACCTGAAGCATTAATTATTTTTTCATCTTTAATTCTTTGAGCAAAGCAATATAAACATTGCTCCTAAACTGTACATACACAATCAATCCAGTGGTCATTTTATTTAGCCAACTGCTAAGGTGTGAATCCATCTCTCCAAATGCATCTAGCATTCGATCCGGGATCAATTGCAACTTGGCAAGATCCTCAAGGGTTTGTTTGTTTACCCTTTTTCCTTGGGTTAGGGTCATACCCTATCAACCCAAATTAACCAACACCTTAGGTTTCTTAAGTTAAGACAATAAATTTTGGCGACTTTGTCACTCTAACTTGATTTGTCAATTGCTCGTTACCTTAACTTGGCAACTTAGTAGCAGGATGACTACTCATCCTCTTGCAAGTTAGACTTGCACTAAAACCTGCCAACCTTGTTCTAAGGAGCGGCAACTCTACCTTGTGATTTAACACAAAACCATGCGACGTCGCAACTTGTTGCACAAGTGTCGCACCTAACTCATGGGATCATTTCACCCATCAAACGGTATTTCTTGGTCAAGGAATTTGTTTAGTCAATATGTAGGGTTTGGGGTGTCTTCTTACCCAACCCAATGCTAACCTCGCTAGGCCAATAACGTTTGGGCCTAGGGTTTCTAGGCTCAATTGGATGTCGTTCGATCCTTAGGGTAAAACCCTAGATCGTTATTGCATGGGCGTCCAATGAACCCAAACATTCCGTGAATGTGGATAGGACCTTTGGGTTTGAGAGTATTGACGATGTGGCAACCAAGTGTGATACTAGGCAGAATTTCTAATGTACTAAACCCTAGCTAGTACTTTGAGGTGTTCATTGTACTAACTAATTATGCTTATACGAATCCCTTGAGGGTTATACCCTTACAAGTGATCTAACCAAATTGGGCTACTTGTCTTGCGACAAGAAACAATCTCTTCTTAGAGATGCTAAACTTGTTTTAAAGGTGTAAATAGTTGCAAGACATCACATTACCTGTAAACATGTGATTCATTACCTCTATGTAGCTATAAGATTTGCAATAACCCTTTCTTTTCTTGCTAAAGTCATGACAAATGACAATTTGGAGAATAACTTGCATAAAACATACAAGGACTTACATCAAGGAGCTATGCCTACAACCTTTTGTTTAATGTAATTAAATTTCAGGCTTTAATATGATATGCAACCTTTTCTAGATGCACTTCGATAAGTGAAGTTCATGCATGTCGAATATTATAAGACTAATGTTGACTTAATCCATTCTACAAGCATCTTCACATGCAACATGCAAGTCCGTGGTTTCATTTTCATGCCATGCAATTCTTTGGACACATCTAACAGATGCTAACAATTTTCTCATGCGAGTCATAACAAGGAAGTTATTGACTAAATGTAAGATAAGCTTGTTCTTTCTTACAAGGAAGACAAATGTGAATTTAAACAAAATTTTCATCCTTTAAAACCTAAGTAATATGTGTTTAGGCTTCTCACTTTAGGAATGCACAAAAAAGGCAATGTGCAACTAAGCTCATAAGCCGAATAAGTAATCTACATTCATAACTTTGGAAATGCACGCCATGCACAAATTTTCAAAGATCCTCCAAGGGGATAAATTCCCAAATGTATTTTAACTAGGCTATGTGAATTTGAACATGAGTAAATGCATTCTTCCCATGAAATTTAACGTGCCTAATGCATTGCTTAAATGCAAAATCATTATTTTAAGAACCTGGGCTTGTGGGCTCGTAGGAATGTACACGCGTATGCTTGGGCTTGAGACCTCCGCGCATATGCCTTGCATCTTTTGTTTTAGGGCCATTTTTGCAGCATTTTTTTGTTGTAGCGGCTTCCCTCGAGTTATTTGCGCGTTTTGAAGACTTACGGTCTGTGATCTTTCTCTCCTTGTGTGGGATCAAGCCCTTGGAGGCTTGGATTTTAACCATGGGGATAAGCCGTATGCACAAGGCCTAAGGAGGCTTGCCTTTAGAAGCTTTTAAGAAGCTTCTGCCTCTCAGAATTACGTGGGAGGAGGGGATGTAATGATTGGAGGGGGGGAAAGATTGACGACTGCCAGGCGGATGAGGATGATCATGGGCGGCAGCAGCGCGGCTGCAACAGGCGGCAGCAAGTAGCATTTTTGGTGGCTTCTCCACGGCACGCGGCAGCTCTTTGTCTTCTTTCCTTCGTTCCTCAACAGCGCGGTAGCCTTTGGCTCCTACTCCCTTCATGCCATAGGGGGGGGTCATATAGCCTAAAGGGGGGGGGGGAGAGGTAGCCACACACATGGCCTGTGCATGCCTGCCCCCTCATGCTCCCACACACCACACTCCCTCTCTCCACTTAACTCACTCCTCTACACACTCCCTCTCCCCCTGCCATGCATCGGCTGAGGGGGAGGGGTAATTAATTTTTTTTCCTTAATCTTACCCATTGTCCAATTTCCCCTTTTTTTCTAGAAGGGTGTTCTTACGCAGCTCTGTGGTTTTAAGCCTCGACCTCATTTGCACAATGCGGATGGGCTCATTATTGTGCGTGCAGGGTAAGGATTTAATTGCCAATATTTACGATGTGGGAGATAACTTTGCATAGCTTTTGCGCGGACGTGTGGTGATCAAAGCTCTTTAATATTTCGAGAGGAAATATTACATTCTCTCCCCCTTAGAGGAATCGAGATATCCTCATCTCGAGAAGAACTGGGGGTATTGATAGTTGAGAGTACTTTCATCCATCCAAGTGGCATCCTCTTCGAGATAATATTTCCACTAGACGAGACATTCTCTCAAGGTTGTGGATCTCAATTGTCTCTCCCTAACATCTAAGATCATGTCAGGCCATAGCTCAAGGACTCCTCAGTAAGGCATTACAACTTGTTGATCATCAAGTACATGACTAGGATTAGGTACATACTTCTTCAGTAGGCTAATATGAAATACATTATGAACCTTTAGGTTCTCAAGGAGTTGAAGTCTATAAGCATTAGGCCCTAAGCACTTGAGAATCTTGTAGGGTCCACAATACCTTGGACTTAGCTTCTTGCATTCATCTCAGGATAGGGAACTCTTCTTTGGGTGTACACGAATGACTTCATTTGGTCATCCATATCTTCTAGCATTTTCTTTGAAGCTTCAACCCTCAAGGTTGGATCCGAGAAGTTTAAAGGACTTTGACACTCGTGCCCATACAATGCTTGAAAAGGGGTCATCTGAATGCTTTGTTGGTAGGAAGCATTGTACGCAAACTCAACCAGTGGCAAGTATTGAATCCACCTTTTTGGTTCACGGCAGTAGTGTGCCCTTAGTATATCCTCAATGACTTGGTTGACGCGTTCCTTTTGACCATCGTTTTGAGGATGGTAAGCTGTACTAAAACAAAGTTGAGTCCCAATGGCTTGAAAGATAGCTCTCTAGAAGTGTGATGTGAAGAGAGAATCATAATCACTAATGATTCTTTTGGGTGACCCATGCAGTTTGAATATCTCCTTGATGAACAACCTTGCAATGTCTGAGGCTTTATAGTTTGTCTTAAAACAGGAATAAGATGTGCAACCTTGGTGAGCATATCCACCACAACCATAATGGAGTTGTATCCTCCCTAAAGCCAACAACAAGGTCCATACAAATGGATTCTCATTTCATTTGGGGATTGTCAAGTAGTTGCAACTTTCCTGGCATTTTGACATGTTCGGCCTTAATATGTTGACAAGACAAATACTCAGTGACATATTTGAGAACATCACCTTTAAGCCTCTCCCAATATAGCTCTTACTGACTGCATTGAGGGTCTTGGCATAACCAGGATGTCTTGAAAAAGGGGAATCATGAGCTTTCCAAAGTATTTTCTGTTTGAGTGACTGGCTTGCTGGTATACATAATCTCGTTCTATAGTAGACAAGTCCACTATTGATAGAGAATTCTTGATACTTAGCTTGTAGCTTCGGGTCTTGATCCTTGATAGGGATCTCCCTTAGCAACTTCTGATAGGTTGGATCATGGCATGCCTCTTCTCTAGCTAGCTCAAGTATTGGGTTGTTTTGCATGGATAACTTTGTGGCTAGAGATCTAGCTGCCGTTGATGGATCTTGCAAGATTAGAGAATTTAGAAACGCCTTGTGACTGAGTGCATCGGCAACTATATTCTCATTTCCAGGCCAGTACTTGATTTCAAAATCATATTCCTCCCAGTAAGAATTCCATCTGAGGATGCACTTGGGCAATAAGTTTCTTTACGTTAAAACTTGCTAACTGTAACGTGTCCACTTGTATCTTCATGACATGTCTTAGCAGTCCATCGGAAAGGATGTGTAGAAAGCTCCGCCCGGCACTCCCATAGAATGTTACGGGGTTTGCGATCTAGGCTTTTTGTGTCTGCCACGTAGCAGACGTATTCCGGCCGTTCCCACTTAGGATCGACTTGAATTAGGGTTTTCCTTATTGGTCATTTCCTAACGGCCAACTAGCATCGAACCCAAGCGAACTACTTTATGCAGAAATGCCAGGTCCGAAGCGGATTCACACTGCACTTGGTTCAAAGAGAATGGGAGATGAGAGGGATGCAAAGCTCAACCTCTCTACCATAAGGCATAGTCCCATTCCGTTCCCCTAAAACAGCGTAAAATGGGGTTCAATCATAACTCTAGGTCAATGCTTTTGTTGTTCGTGTTCTTTGATAATCTTCCTGTTGTCCATCGTGATTTAAGAAAAGTTCTCGGTCAACCGGGACCACCCATCCATAGGACTGACCTATGGCCCATCCTCTGCAATTTCCTCGGGTTGTTTTAGTTATTAATTACCTAACACATTAGTTGGACATGTAACAACCAGCTTCTTTAATTAACCCGTTAGGCACTGGTTTCTTCATGTAATTTTATCACTTGACATAGAAAAAAAATATCAAACAATTTTCTTATTAACAGGTTATCATATTTATCTTTGAAATACAAAGAGTCCAGCCCGTAGGCTTATCCACAATCCGCCCGAAGGCTATCCAGCAATCCACAGGGATCACTAATCCAAGTTTTTGCCTGTAGACTAGTATGCAGGCCTCGAGATCCAATCCCGAGTCACAATAGCCTCTTGTGCAGGGCTCGGAAGGCGAGGGATTTACGGCTAGAGCCCCCCTGGCACCCAAGTATCCTCCTGCTCCAAGTAGCAATGATGGGACCTAAAATGGGCCAGCATTGGCTATAGCACTAGCCAGACGTCATGCTCACGACACATAAACACCCTCACGGCCTCGCGGACTAGGACCCTCAATCTAATGCTAAAGGACAAACTGCTCTAGAGCTTAATTCATGCGTTTAAAGTTTATAGTCCAATGATTCCCTTAAACTCCTCAGAGGGAGAACCCAAAGTACATAGGCATAATGCCTCATCACACACACATCAGAGGCACTCCACCGATTAATAGTCAGAGCCTCACTGCAGCTCTCCTATATCGCACGGATTGGCCCTTTGATGCGCTGCTAGACATATAACACATACGAGCACAAACTCCTCTCAAGGTACCAATTTTTTACGTTCCAGGATGTACCATTCCTCACTACAATTTTCTCCTTAGGACCCAATGGCTAATCTACAGCTTAGGATATCCTCTCACGCTCATCGTTGGTCACAACCTAAGGAAAACAGGTGCCATGCATCCAGGAGGTTTTTCTGATACCTTTTAATTATTATGCTTAATGCAAAACATGTATGGCTTTGTGCTCAGACAAAAGAAAGATCAGCATCGTGCATGGCGCATAAAGCTTTCTTTCCATGAATTTTACTAGCGCGTACTGCGTTGAAAGGAGGCACCGAGCCATATACTCATGCTACCATCCTCTTTATTTAAATCGTTTCCTATTTGCCAAGTGCAATGCATAAATCAAATCTTTTCTTTATCTTTCAATGTTTCAGCCCCTTTTCATCCAACTCTTAGTATTTTGCATTATTGATCGGTTAGATAGGGTTTCTATACATTTCTCTGTTTTAAAAGAACGATAAATACGCACAAAACATAGAAACGGGGACAAACCGAGGCCAACCTCGTGCTTTTCCATCGTTATACATTGTACAAACATAGATATAATTTTTCTAATTTTCCTCAACCCATTTTTTATTTTTCCCTAATTTTAAATCTATTTTTTTCCATTTTCGGATATTTCTCTCTATTTTTCTTTAATAAATAATGACTGAAAATGAAAATTGATTGTGGGCTATAGCCCTTAGGTTCATTGATAGCAAAAACTCAGATTTAGTTGGTGTGACATATCATATTTCTCATTTATATAGCAAAAACTCCAATTTTACCCTTAAAACGCGTGTTTTTCATGTATTTTAACACTAATTCCGGCCATGTAGCCTTATATTTTCTGATTTTCAGGTTGCAAACAGTTGAAACTCATGGCAAAAAATATCATAATGAACTTTCATCCCATATGAACAAGGTTTCATAAAGCAAATAGCATAAAAAGATCATTTTTCTTTATAAAAATAGCATTACTGCTTATTTTTAGGTCTCAGTTTCTTGGTCTTGATTACAAGACTAATTTCCAGCATGCATTTAATGCTCAACATCTTCAAGAATAGCACTCTTCATGTCTTCATCCATCCAGAAGCAATCCGGTCTCATTCGGACAAGCTTTCCTCCACAATTCTTCATTGTCTTCTTCCACACAGGAACAACCCCTTAAGGGAGAGAGAGGGAGGAGAGAGAAAGACTTAAATGAGAGATCTTCATCCAGACCATCTTTGGACGAGCGAAGGACGGCGATATGCTCATCCCACAGGGTGGAATCAAGGCCCAAGATCTGTTCCATGGGTTGTATGCAACCCCCCAATCATGAGAGAGAGAGAGGAGTGAGAAAGACTAAAATTGGCTCTCTTCATTCAGGCCACCATTGGACGGGCGAAGACAAGCGATAAGATCGGCCAAGAAGGAGAATATTAGCCCCAAGATCGGTTGTATGGGATATTCACAGCCTGTTATCTCCATCTCCATCCATGGAGGTGCAAAAAAATGGCGTGAAGATGGCGCCTTCATGCCTCATTCTCTCTCCACGTTTTTTCATGCTTCTTGATCAAAAAATTGAAGGGGGGGGGGGGGGGGGTGGGGGGGTGGGGAGGGGGGTGTTAAAATGTCCTGAAGGGTACCCCTTTCGGTCTTATCCAATGTCCACCTTTTCATATCTTGCCCCATTTGTGGCCATTTCCCCGTTCGGTGTCCAAATCGAGTGCTGTAAATTTCTGCGCGTTCGGCTTGACATCCTGCATCGGCTAGCAACTCTTGACAACCCACACAGAAGTTTAAAAATTTATCAAAAATCAACAAGTGTCACTCGGGTGCCTTTTAAAAGTCGTATTGCACTTGGTACTTAAAATTGTCCGAGCTGGAGCCGCCGCCTTCGATGTTGAATATTTTTCCCTTGATATTCGTAATTTTTGGCTATTTTTAAGCACTTCTTGGCATCAGAACTCCACTCTCATTGGCGACCATGGGATAGGGTGACTCAGCCCGTCGAATCCCACAATAGATCTGCACAAAACAACCAAAGGAAGCATCAAGCTGATACAAAATAGATACATACTAAACACAGCACAATGCTCACCCTACCCCCTGACAGAACCAAGGCATGAAATCAACAAGAAGTAGGCCTAGTATGATCTAATAGAAGGTCCGAAGCTAGTCACTAACCAACTGCTCCAACACGGCCAAACTAAAAAGAACTATCAAAGAGGTTGCCCTAAGTGGTGGTCTAAACTACCTACCTAACTAAGGACAACACAACCAGGAGCTCCTACTAGGCGAGGACTCCTATAGCCTGATCAAGAAGTATTTTCTTTCAGCACATTTCTTCTTTTAGGGTTTTTATTTCCATACTCGGACATGTAAAAAGGAGGGAGCTGAGCGTAGTGACCCAAGGAGAATAGGGCATTGGCCTTAGGTCTTGTCTCGGTACCCAAAAACCTACCAAGCCCTCGTAAGGTGACACTTAATCCTTTTTTAACGCTCACTTTTATTTTTGCTCCAACCTTCCTTATTTTCTTTTTTTTCAGCAAGATGCCACCCCTAGGAAGACAAGGCATCGGGCCCGGGTCTCACTCGTCCCCAGGAACCTACCAGGCCTTCGCAAGGCGATGAACAATTGCTTATATATTTTCATTTCATTTCATTTCTATTTTTATAGGGGGTAGAACCCCTTTTTACACACCTTTATATATTTTTATTGCCTTTTAGATATTCAGGGTTTTTTTTTCATCATCATCATTTTTCTTCTACACGCTTCTCTAACTGCCTCACAACTAAGCAAGAACTCCTAGAATGGCCGTTGAGTAGGTTAGCAAAACAGGGTCACTAGAACTCCCTTCTAAAACAGGTCTTTCAATGCGTGACAATGTCTTTACAGGAGGCAACGACTACTCAGACCCCCTTCAGACATACTTAACCTAAACCTGGGACTTCATGCCTTAGACGCTAGTCCCCAACAAGAAAAGAAAATCCCCTACAAGCACACAGATACATATAGCATGAAACACGAAACTCATAAAGGAGAGATATCACCTGGATAGGGCCACGAGAAGCTTTCGCGCAACAAAAGGCTCCTTTCAAGCTCTTCTTCAAACCTGTCTAGCACAAAACTAAAACAAGAGACCATTAACTGCACCTGTACTAAACAGAAAACTGGCCCTCTTGGCCTAATGAAATAAAGCATTTCACTACAAAACTTAATCGGCCCTCTTGGCCTAACAAAATAAAACAGAATAGCACCTACACATCCATCCCCAAAATAGTACAGATTTACAATGATAAGCTCCTTTCCAAGGAGGAAAAAATAGGCTTGCAGCCCTAAACTAAATGCATAAGGTCATGACCCATCCCTCCTGCATATACAGCAAGAGGCGTATGCATAATATGTTGTCTAATCAACATATGGGTCCATGATAATAACGATAGATTGGTCTTGGCTACTCTTTGCATCACCCATATCAACCATCGTCTGCCATATATCGCATGCTCTAATAACATTCCCCACAAGTGACCAGGTCCTGTTTCGTCATTGATAACAATATCCAAACTAGGACCACAATTGAAGAAGAGGTCTTCTTCATAAGCAAGATTTGCCAAAGAATCCGCAAACTGATTCCAGTAACGTGGAATCAGTTGAAAACACACTCTCTCAAACTCCTCAAGTAGGGTCATAGCAGTTTGATAATACATACAAAGAATGGGATTCGGCACTGTGTATGTCCCATCTAGCTAATTCAGGATCAACTGGGAATCCCCTTTTACTAAAAACCGACGAATACCACCTTGCTTGGCAATATGCAGTCCCATAATCAAGGCTTGATACTCTACCATATTGTTAGTGAATCCTACCCCGAGATAAGCAGCTAGCTTCATCGTAACTCTACGTCGGGGATCTCGGATTACTACTCCAACACTCCCTTTTTTATCAGGGCCCTTGGACGCTCCGTCAAAATATAATGTATACGTCCACAATGGGTTTACACAGTCGGCCATCGCAAACTCCTCTATTCGTAATTATGGTAATCAAAATTCAACATGTTTAGAGGGTGAACTGACGGCTCCATCCCACCTTCTTCATTGAACTCAACAGGGATACTCGTCAACAGTCATAAACAGTGATGACAGAAGACTTTGATCTCCCACACAAAGGTTCCGTCTTCTTGCTCAATCACTTTGTATCCTTTGCTCCACCAAATAAGTTTCCCCTGATGGTATCTCTGCTCTAGATATGGGTGCTCCAAATAAGGAATTAACCGACCCATCAACCAGCTTGTAAGCTCTTTTTTGCAGGTCTCAAATCATCCCCAGCATGGACCTACAATGTATTTTCTTTGTATTAGTATACTTAGAAATAATAAGGTTTAATATTATTAAGATTAACCTTATTCTTAAACTCTACTCCCTGTAGATCAGCTAATAGAGCCGTAGACCTATTTTTACCTAACGTGACAATCTTGTAGGGGCCATCCCATTTAGGTTCCAACTTCCCTGGAAACAGCTCCCTATGCGCATCATAATACAGAACTAAGGTCATGCAACTACTTCATCTGACGCTTGGCTACCTCCTAGTGTAATAAGCTCTGCAACTTCAACTCATCCAAGTGGGCTATGGTCGTGAAATGTTCAAAAAGGGAATCCTCATTGCCCAAAGAGTGGTTAATTGCAAACCGTATGGTTGGCAACTTGATTTCGAGGGGTAATACACACTCTTCTCCATAAACTAATTTAAATGGAGTATGGCCAGTAGCTCGCTTAAACGTTGTATTGTATGCCCATACTGCCACATACAACTTCCTGTCCCAGTCTCGTTTCTTCTTAGAGACTATCTTAGACAAGATACCCACAAGCTGCATATTAGTATTTTTGACTTGTCTATTTTCTTGCGGATTATACAGAGTCGTTTTATTATGCTTGATTTGCCAAGCTTCTGTCAGATCACTTTGTTCAAAAAATGGGTTCCACGGTCCAACACTAATTCTTTCGGTGGACCGAAACGGCAAATAATCTACTCTAAAAGGAAACTTGCAGTCTCTGTTGTGTTGTCCTGCCTAGTCGTCTACGCTTCTGACCATTTTGTAAAATAATCAGTGGCTACTATAGTATCTCTTCTGGGTAGTAGACGATGGGGTAATAGGACCCACAAAGTCAATGCCCCACTTCTCAAATGGAAGGATAGCCATGATAGGCGTAAGTGGACGTTTCCTATTCTCTCTACTGTCGTGTCTTTTGACAGGTATCACATTTCTTTACATACTCAAAGGAAACTTGAAAGATGGACGACCACCAATATCCAGCTCTTAACACTTTTTGCACCGTCAACCGTCCAACGAAGTGCCCTCCACACGCAAAGTCATGACACTCCTCCAAGATGAAAGGAACCTCGTCAGGCATCACGCATCGGCGGTAGATATCATCAACACCCTGTCGATATAGTGTCCCTACAATCAAGGAAAACTTCAAAGCCTGTTGTTTGATTTTCCTCTTTTCAGCTTTTGATAGACCAGCTCCCATCTCTCCTGTTGATAGATAATGCGTAATAGTAGCATACCAAGATGGAATAGAAGCCGTATCAATTTTAAACATTTCTTCAATATCACTTCCTTCAGCCAAAATCTCTTTTGGCTCCCTGAAATCCACAAGGCATTCCACGATACCCTGCAACCTCGGTGGCTTACTCTTAATCTCATAATCAAACACTTGCAAAGTGATTAACCACTTTGCCAAACGATCAGGCGGTTGTAGCTTGTTCATAAGAAATCTAAGTCCTTCCGCCTTCGTATAGAACACTACCTTTTCATAGAGGATGTAGTGCGTGAATTTCTTAGTCCCAAAGACCATCGCAAGACAAAACTTCTCCATGTAGGTATAGTTAATCTTTGAAATGCCCAATTTCTGACTAGAAAAAGCTATCGGATGATACCACTTTTTCTCCCAGATTTGGGCTAAACAGTAGCTGATACTATGCATGGTGGCTGCTAAAAATATATAGAACACCTCACCTCTTTTAGGTGCTTTTAAAACGGGTGCTTTTACTAGCTCCTGTTTCACATCCTCGAAAGCTACCTTACAAGGGTTGCTCCATTCAAATAGACAGCTAAAGGATAATAAATTCGTTAATGGCAATGTTCTTTCTGCCAAGGCATTTATAAACCTCCGATAGCACCCTATCGATGACAGAAAGCTATGAATCTCTTTTGGAGTGCGTGGACACATGGCCTAGCAATAGCCCATAAGGCACTCCAAAAACACACTTCCATGGGTTAAGAGCGATACAAAATTGTCTGCACCACTCAAAGCACTTTCTTAAAATAATCAACATCCTTTCCCTTACAGTGGCTGCCCCCAGGTCATCAATAAATACTTTCAACTCATCTGGGGAGATGCCACCAAAGGTCTTGTTTGCTGTTCGTTGCCATAATCCAGGTGCATTGCACAAACCAAAGGCCATCACATGGTACGCAAAAGTACCAAAGATAGTAATAAAAGTTATTTTCAACTTGTCCTCCTCTGCAATTGCCATCTGGTTGTATCCCGCAAAGCAATCCATAAACGAATATATTTCCCTACCCGCTAATTGATCCAAAATCTGGTCAATAAATGGGAATGGGTAGTAATCCTTAACCATCTGCTTACTCAGCTCTCTAATATCCACACATAATCGGATCTGGTTATTTTTCTTATTCCTGATAACGACTGGTGAACACCATTCTGTGTGTTGTACAGGGAAGATTAAACCAGCTTTTCTTAACTTTTGTAATTCCTCAAACAACCCGTCCCTCAATTCAAAAGTCATACCCCGTACAATCTGACGCACAGGATGACTGCCTTCTTTTACAGGAATAGTATGAATAGCCAAGCTGGGAGGAATGCCTCTCAGCTCATCATAACTCCAAGAAAAGATATCGCGAAATTCTTGAATCAAGGACACATAGTCCTCCCTTTTTGCTGAACTGAGCATGGAACCTAATTTAATTGGCCGTGAATCATTCGGCGTGCCAAGGTCCAACTCAATCACATCCACATCTCTTATCCTATCTTGCGGCTCTATCGGCTCGTTTAGAGTCATCTGATAGATATCCTCTGTAGTGGACCCCTCTTTAGATTCATCACTGGATGATGTGTCACTACCAGATGGATCGTCTGCTATCTCTAATTCAGTGGAAGATAAAGGAGCTCTCTCACTCTGAGGAGACTCAGGGTGAGCATCGACTATTACTCAATTAGCACCTCTGCCTAAAACCACTCGACCGGCGGGTATATCAACTTAACAGTCTGTTTGTAAGATCCAAGGCCTACCTAGAAAAACTCGATAGCTAGGACGTCCTGCAAATCTTATCACCCTAAAGTCCAAGAAGCATTCTACACTTTCAATTGTAACATGGACCTTAGTAACGCAACCTTCTGGTTGTCTCAGACTATCATCAGCCATTCTAAGAAGGGTTGAGCTATCCTTTTGGATGCCTAGATCCAACCTCTCCATCAACTCTAAACTCATGATATTGACGGAGGATCCAGTGTCTACAATAGCATGTTCCACTAATATTCCATCCACATAAGCTGGAACCCTAGGGCAGTTCTTTTCAGCATGGTCAAACCAATCTTCCCCTACTCGTGCTATGCCCAAAGGTTCTACAATATACCCAATACACAGGATCTTCTTAAATTCCTTGCGTACTCTGGGAGATAATTTAATCAATTGCAAGAGGTTCACATCTAGTTTAACTTCCCAAAGAGAACTTGCTAAATCAAAGTCATGATAAGTAGCCAAAGCTCTCTTTTCTCGCCAAACCATCCTCTCTTTTGGTATTTGGACTAGTTTTGGTGTTTCTTTCTTGGCACTTCCTCATTTTTCTTAGGGTCGCCTTTCCTGTCAACCGGCCTTAGCGGTCCCCCTTCCATGCTAGGACTCTGGACTTGCGTCCCCTTATCCCCTTGTTTATGGTTTGCCTCAACTAGTTTTCCCTTATCTTTGTCAACCTCTTTAGCCTTTTGGCCTCTTGTCACGGCTCTCAAGTTAGAGGTTTTAGCATCATGGACCCGTACAGCCTCAATAAGGCTAACTCCGTTGCCTTGTGGCAACTCTTCTATAGTTGTTTTTCCCCTCTGTAATATTTGTCTTGGTGCATCATTATGTTGCAAGTTATTTCCTTGCGCTCTATGATTCACTGGGCCCAGCTATTTACTCCCTTGTTGGAGGGAACTGATCTTACTCCAACAGGTAGCAACTAAATGGCCCGACTTCCCACAAATGTCACATTTCACATTTGGACAACTTTTGGGGAAGTGTTGTCCACCACACCATTTACAACTGAATCTAGAGGGTCCACCCTCTTCAGGGCGTCGACTCCCTATCAGATTTTATTGCTTCTTCAAGGAATTAATGTCAACGGCTATTTGTCGATATTGTTCAGAAATCATATCGGTATAATGCTTCATCATATCCTTGACTTTGCCAAGGACATTGGATGCACTCGACTTGTAGCCTCGATCGTCAACTCGTCATTCCATTGGCCTAACAATCTGATTTGGCATTGGCTGTTGACCCACAAGAACAACATTAGAATTCAAAACTTGGCCTCCAACATTTGGTGGAGCCAACTGACTTGCCATAGGCATAGTCACACTGGGAGGAGCTGGCAGTAAATGTACATTCTGAACCACACTCCCCCTCCCATTAGGTTTAGTCATATGCATCCCTTGACTTCCATTCGTCAATGATGGATTGCCGCTAGTTACTAGACTCCCATTAACATTCATTCGAGAGGAGTAGGCCGTTTGTAATCGTGCTTCTACTCCCTTTGCTAGTGTAATAGCGGTGTCTATATCTGCCAAGGCCACACTGCTCAATTGTACTTGGATATTAAAATCCAACCCATGAAAAAAGTATTGCAATTGGGCAGTCGAGGGAATGGGAATGTAAGTTTGCAACTTACGAAATATTTCCTTCAACTTCTTAGCATATGCTTTCACATTCTCGTGAGGATCTTGGCGTGTTACATTCAAGACCTGCAACCAATATTGGCCACCTCTTTCAAGGGCATATTCCGCTCAGAAAGCTGCATAGAATTGATCCATGGTGGTTATGGTTCCAGACTATATGCTAAGATACCATATCGTAGCCCTTCCTTTTAACGTCATATTGAAGAACATCATGAGATGTCCCTCGTCGTGGATGCGATAATTGAACATCAATCTTTGAAATTCACAAATGTGAAATTTTGCATCCTCTTCCGCTAAGATAAAAATTGAGCTGCTAAGACCACTGCTTCTTATACATACTAGGCTACTCCTTTGAGGAGAATAACGACTTATTATCTCTAATCACCACCTAGCCTTCTCAGCACGTTCTGCTTTTTGGATGTCGGCTTGACGGTCCTTGTCAGAGGACATAAACCAACTTTCTTTTGGTCGCCAAAAACCCTAGATTCAAAAACCACCACTTATAAGTGGCTCGCGACAGACGCACCACTGATGGGACCTAAAATGGTCCGGCACTGGCTATAGCACTAGCCGGTGTCGTAGAGTTTGTCTAAGAGCTGCTGAACACAGGGTTCAAGATTCAACAAGGAAAGAGGCTAACAAGAAGAACTCAAATTTTTGGTGTCAAAGATCACTATATTGCTTGTCAAAATCGTAGAGTTACAACAAAGAAACTGAGCAATAAGCAAATTTTGTTCAAGTCCTTTAGCATGTATCTTTTTGCCTTACTCCAAGGTTCAAAGTTTGTAGGGCAGCTGGTATAACATATAAAACAACATTCACTGCAAAACTATGATACCAAAGTTCAACTAGTACAACTGAGCCATTGGCCAAACATCAATTTGGTCATTGATTGCTTCAATTTTCCCTCTAATCCATAAACCAGAGAACTCCCAATCATTCTTCACACTAATACATTCTCTTACAAGAGCATAGTTTTCTGAAGAATGTAGCTTTACATCAACAAGCTTCAGTTTGGAAACTTCAAATCAGTTTTCAGCAGCAAACCTGGCAGACTCTTCTATATATAATGACACAAAAGGATTGGTAGCTTTCCAAAAGCTGTGATTTTCTGTTCCACATAAGCAACAATTTTGAGACTGGTTTCCATCAAGGTGATTTCAGTAGTTGGCTTAATCGTCTTCACTGTCAGTTTCATCCTGAGGCCCTTACATTCAAGCATTTCCCTCCATCCTGTTCTGATGGTGGCCCACATTCAGGCACTCAAGAACCTGCAGTTTCCGTCATGCCCAATAACTACTCCGGCACGTCCACCTTCTATGATTCACGCTATAATCAGCAAACCTATATAAGTTTTTGGTCATGTGTTACTCTAACAGGAGCTACGCCCATGATAGTCGGAGCACGGTAGCCATTTTTGTTGCTACGACATAACCTCGGGCCAAGTTGCTTTTGAAGTCTGGTTGCTGTTCCGTGTCAATATCACGTTGTGCCACTGCAGAAGCTCGCCTTCATCCTCAAGTTTGTGCAATCCTCCTTCTATCAACTGCAATCGACTACAATCAGATTAACTTGATCAACGAGCTTGCTCCTGTTCTATAAACGATTATGCTTGTTGAGCAGTCGTGGAAGCCCTTACAAGGGGTCTTCCGGATGCAGCAGGCATCTGGGGCTGGGGACTCCAGACGAGCAACCGGACCCCAAGATAATCAGCTCCGATTCTGCATTGCACGCAGAAACGCCACCACCGATCATGCCCTTCTCCTGTGTGCCTGCGTGCGTGGCTGCGGTGGGATGGAGATCTCCTTCTCTTTGTTGTTCTTGTTGCGTGCCTTTAAGATCTGAATCAGTGATCCAATCACAGCTGGAGCGGCTTCTGGAGAGAACTCTTTCACCCGAACCAGTTTAAGAAGATCCCTCCGCATTATCAGCACTTCATGCTGAACTCCTTGATCCCAAAGAGAAAACACGATGGACATAATTGATGAAATCCAGAGCAGCATCACCCATCTTTAAGTGAGAGCCAGTCAAATTGGGAAACTCTTGTGATGTAGTCTCTGTGTCAGTAACATCTCTTTTCCTGACACTCATGTGACGCAACACATCACGGACAATTCTCAAAAGCTTATCAGTGAAATAAGATGCAATCTGTTCTTTCAGAA
Source organism: Lygodium microphyllum (assembly GCF_053477565.2). NCBI lineage: Eukaryota > Viridiplantae > Streptophyta > Polypodiopsida > Schizaeales > Lygodiaceae > Lygodium > Lygodium microphyllum. Next base: position 93,868,951 of record NC_141135.1, on the reverse strand, counting down.
ATTTGGTCTCCGCAGATTCAACATTTACAGCTGCCGCCACCATAATGGATGGTGTGCCAGAAATACTAGCCTCCGCTTTTTCTGCAGCACGTAGCCTCCTCTGCTCTCCCCATTCGAATTCTCCCCCCATCAGTTTTTTTCCGCCACCGCTCGATATTCTTGGACAAATCTAAGAATATCTTTTGCTATTCTTTCCCCTTTTCTTTCTCTGAAACGGTGCTGAAAGCCAAGGGATCCCCAAGCATTTGGTATTACCAAAGCAACCTTTAAACTCACTCCATAAAGTGATGTTCCTATGCCACATCCAAGGATCCCACCAGCAAACTGCCCCAGAATATACCAACGAACATCAAGCCAAGGGAACTTCCCTACACTTGCAAATCCTATTGTCACTGCTGGGTTGACTTATGCTCCAGATATGTGCCCAAATGAAAAGATAACAAAGATGATGCCAAATGCATCACTTTCAGCATACATATCCACCACAGCAGTCCCAAGTGCTGTACATACCCAGCAATAAGTGCATTCCAAGAGTCTACATCTCGACAAGGGAACCCGTTCAGGACTCCTTAAGCTTTTCCCATTAAACATGATATTCCTGAATTTACACCTTTGTCTTCATAGCTTAAATGTCAATTTCTATAAAGCTTCCTTTGATTCCACGGTATCCTGCACTTTTCTTCGAGTTCATCATTAAAATTATCAGCTGGTTAATGTCCTTTGGCATCATTTTTTCATATTTTTCTAATACACGCACATCATGCATCCAAACAAAATCATACGCATGCACTAAGGGAATATATACATTGGATGCGGATTATCAAAATGCATCACACAAACAATGAATCACACGCAGAAATTAACACAAATGCACAACAAAAAAATGGAGGTAAATACGACTCGGATGCGCAGCAACACGACATCCACCCCCTCTAAACCTGCGCATCCTCCGGATGTGCCAACTATCCAGGATCATTCAAGTCCACAAACAGGTCAAGTCCATCTTCTGTTTCTAGTAGACCTCTTTCTCGATCAGCTTCATCATCTATGCTCTCTGTTTCTTCTTCTTGTCTTTCTTCTACCTGCTCTTCTTCTGTCAATGCTTCAAGTGCATATTCTTCATCTTCTCTTCTCTTGAAAATCTTGACTCGTTTTCCAGCAATAGGTACCCTCAGTACTGTTCCATCTAATTCAGCCAGCTCATAGGTACCATTGTCAAAAACCTGCTTTACTTCATATGGTCCAAACCATCTTTGAACCATTTTTCTCATACTACTATGCTGATTTTCTAGACTACTGTCATAGACTAGAACCCAATCTCCTTCTTTTATGGCTCTAGGCCTCAAGCGATGCCTTAAATCAAACCTGTCCTTATTTCTGAGATGGGGTGCCTTCAAACGATCAACTGCTAGCTGCACATCTTCTGTCCTTCTCTCTAGTTGACGAATCCGAAGGGCTAACAACTCTTCCCTTGATAAATTCTCATGCCACGGAAGAACACTCCAAGTGAGAGCACAAATTTCAGTAGGCATGACAGGTTTTTGCCCATACATCAACTCCGCAGGCATGTATCCAGTAGTCACACTATGTGTAGAGCGATCAGCCCACAATGCAAAAGGTAGTAATCTCGGCCAATCTCCAATCCGACCTCTACAAGCTTTTGCCAATGCTTTAACTATTGGCGGATGTCCTCTTTCACTTTTGCCATTTCCCTCTGGATTATAGGCAGTAGTAAGAGCCAATTTAATCCCAAGCCCTGAGAAGAATTCTCTAGCTTCATCAGCATCTAGCTCTCCACGATCAGCTGTAATCTTGCCTATACATCCATACCTGCAAAATATTTCTTCCAACAAGAATTTACATACTGTAGTGGTGGTCTTCGTCCTCAACGGTCTGCCTTCAACATAGTTTGTAAGATCCTCCCTAGCCAAGACAAGATATCTCATCTGCCAAAGTCCCACTGGCAAAGTAACCAAGTCTACCACCCACTTGTAATGCATACATAGTGGATAAGTCGGATGCAACTCATCACGATGTCGCACTAAAGAGTAAAGCTGGTAGTCCCTGCAAGTCTCTACAAAGTGAGAAACATCTTTATACATCCCTTTCCACCAGTATCTTTCTTTGATTTTCTCATAGGTAGCCCACACACCTCTATGTCCAGCCCATGAGCTCTCATGAAACTCTCGCATAATCTACATCTGCATCGCTACATCACAAACTACTCTCAAGGGCAAGCCTCCTCTTTTTCTTGGATGCTTCCAAAGAAAACCATCTTTCAAGAAATACCCATAAGTCTTCCTTGTGATTTTCTTGAATTCATCATCTGTCCAATCAGCTCTTCGAGTCAATGAACTTAGATACTGTCCAATTTGTAGCCACTCATCAACATAAAGTTCTTCAATAAAAGCTTCAACAGTAGATACATGACAATCATGAATAAGGACAGAAGCAGCAAACGCTGTCTCATCATCTTCTGCAAGCATTGACTCCTCATCCTCATATCTCGCTCTAGAAAGCATGTCAGCAATTGGATTATCTTTCCCTGCTATGTGTCGAAATTCTGGATTCAATGATTTGATATAGGCAATCCACCGAAGCATCGCTATATCTGGAGTCGAGCAACTAGTAATCATGCCAAGCAAAGGTAAACAATCTGTTTCCACAACAACTGAAGCTCCAATAAAATATCCTTTGTCACACTTCAGTGCAGTGAATACTCCCCACAACTCTCTTTTGATCTGTGGGTATCTCCTTTGTCGCTGATTAAGAACTTTAGCTCCAAAGCGGATAGCATACCTATTTCCATCAGCATCATCCTGTCCCACAGCCCAACCTATGCCAATAGGGCTAGTATCAACTGTCAACATGATCGGCCGTCCACACTGATAATCCGCCTTGCGTAGAGTAGGAGCTGATTGCAACAGCTTCTTGAGCTTACGCATGGCTTTTGAATGCTTCTCATCCCAATGAAATTTCTGCCCCTTTCGAAGCAGCTGATAGAGAACATCTGCAATATGAGCAAAATGAGGAATCCAAATCATGTAAAATACACAAGCTCCCACAAATCTCCGCACCTCTAAAGTAGTCGAGCAATATTCTTCAATCCTGTTTATGGCATCCACCTTTGCAGGAGAAGGTTTTCTGCCATAATATCCAACCATATGCCCAACTATGATGACTTCATTAACAACAAAGACAGATTTCAGCCCTGAAAGTGTCAAATTTACCTCCTCTAATCGTGTCAATATTTGCTCACAAGTAATCAAGTGGTCAGCCACAAACTGTCTACATCCACGCAAATCAAGACTTTCATTCTTTTCTTCTTCTGCACAACCCTTAATAGGCACATCATCTAGAAAAGGCATGGTATATTTCGGAATATAGTCTCGAAGAACTCTATGCATAGCATTCATCATATGAGCAACTGAGTTTATAGCACCTTGTGGCAAGGTACACATCCTCACAAGACCAATAGGTGTCCGCATAGTAGTAATATCCCTGCTTTCCAAGGCAAGCTGAAACTGATCATAACCTGAATACAAGTCACCTAGAGAATAGATGGCTCGTCCTGCAAAAGTCTCAGCAAATTCATCCACAACTGGACCTGTTCCCACATTCCTGATTGTCACTTTGTTCACGGGCTGCATATCTTGAATAAATCTCAAAGTACCATTCTTCTTTGGTACAGTAAACCACCTGTTAGAATAAGGTGCAGAAGAGGGTTCCAAAATCCCCATTTTAATCTTCTCATTCAGCAACTCTATCAGCTTTGGCAAGTGTGCTTTAGGCACAGGTATAGGACGTATATTCCATGGTACATGAGGAACAGTGAAGATGACCATAGGTGCAACCAATTCGGGACTAATGCAGCCAATTTCATGTGGAAAGAAAGCAAATGCCTTACCATGACGTCCAAGCATCTCTCTAAAACATTCTTTTTCCACTGGAAGCAAAAAATCCTCATTTCCAATCTTCAATTCTGCAAGAGTTTCAGCTATAAACTTATGTCCAATATTTTCAGGATCCCTCAACATAGGCTGCTTCATAGCTTTTTCAATCTGTTCATCACTATCAGAAGGAAGCGGGCCTGCAACCGGCTTAACCTTCTTATCAACTGTTTTATATTTTGTGTCAACCTTGGCATCATTCAAGCACTCTTTTCTTTGCTACAATTTCTGCAAATTTTCAGCATCTTTCAACTCTGTTGGCTGAAAAATTTCAGCCTTTAGCTCTATGGACTGCATGGGTGCAGCCTGAAACTCTGTATGCAGAAAGTTTTCTGCATTCAACTCTGTTGGCTGAATGAATTCAGCCCTCGGCTCTATGGACTGCATAGATGCATCCTGAAACTCTGTATGTAGAAATTTTTCTGCATTCAACTCTGTTGGCTGAATGGATTCAACCCTCTGCAATTCTATTAGCTGATCAAGATCAGCCATAAATTCAGTTTGCTGAGTTTTCTCAGCCTCTAACTCTGTTTGCAGCATAAAACCAGAAATTTCCTGAAACATATCCAAGGTTTGCACAGGTATGATCTTTGAACCCTTGCATACATCAGTTTTCAGCATTGCTCTCATCTCAAACAATGTATCTGCATAAGACATCCCTTCATACAATCCATCCACATGCTCTTCTGCTTGCAAAATACCTGCATTCTTCAACTCTTTCTCCTTACGACCAATGTACTGCCTGGCAGCTCTAGGCAAATCTGAAATTTTCTGATAACTCACTGAACTATCTGAAGAAAAACCAACAAAATTATTGGAGAAAGACTGGCTGCCAGGAGGCGAGATCTCCTCTTTTCTCCGCTCCGTACCACTGGCGTCTCGCAAGACAGCGGTACCTAATGAAAATCCAACTCCTTCGCAGGTAGTGGTGCCTCACGCAAGGAGTCCCTATTTCTCGGATGATTTACTCCAATAGTCATAAACTGAACATCTCGCATACCATCTTTACTGCGTATATGCGCATAAGCTGACCCGTCATCCATCACTTTTGTTTCCATTCTTGCTTCTGTAATGAAAGGCTGTCCAAGAATAATCGGATAAGAGCATGAATCCTGAACAAAGCAATGATAATCCTCTTCAACATTACCAATAGAAATTCTGATACTCGGATAAGCAGCATACATATCACCAGAAGTATTATTGGCGGCTCTCATGCGCCAGCCATGCTCTGCATCCATAGGCCACTTGCCACTCTCATAAACACCTCGAGCAATAAGATTAATCTCAGAACCATGATCAACTAAAGCAATCAAGGGAATTTGTTTCTCTCCAATCCTTACCACTATCTCAGTGGTTGCTCTAGCCCAATGACTTCGTGAAAAATGGCTGCGAGGAATGAGAATAGGGGTCTCATCATCTTCGTACTGCATAGGCTGCACTATTTTCTCCAATTGTGGATTAACAGAAGCATTCTCAACCATCACTGCATCATCATGCTCTTCCCCAAGAGCTCCATGTCGTTTCCTCCGCAAAAGATCCTGCATCTGATCCTGTATTTCTCTTCTAGCAATCCCAAGAGCCTCTCCAACAGTAAAAGTGACTTCACTATTCAAAATTCTTTCATGAAAAATCTTACTCATATCCGTTTGCATATCAAGGTCTGATAAGAGCTTGAATCCTGGCTCTTTTCTTGGTTGCCTCTTTTCTTTCTGCTTGTCTCCCATTGGTTGATCAGAACCTGTTTGAGCTGGAGAATTTGACATAGGTGGAGCTGTAACAGGTGGTGAAACAAAGTCACCCCCTCTAGTCTTTTTGGAGGAGCTAGGACCCTCCTCATCTCTTCTTCTCTTTTCCTCAACCATGGCATCTAAACCCTACGTTTTAGCCATATAAGCAAAAATAGAATACCTGTCAACAGGAGAATCCCATCCTGTTTCTCCTCGAATGCTAGAGCCCACACAAGTCATGGTAGAAGTTTGAACTTTCCCTCTTCTCGCTATCTCCAAGGCAAAAGACCATAAAGCAGAGTCTCCATCAGATTTCTGCTCAAGCTGGACTCCAAAAGCTGAAGCATCTCCTCTAACACTCACATAAGCTGATCGCGTAGCCATATCATCAACAAGCTTCTTCATACCTCCCTTACCAAAGTTCGTGTCAAGAGGAGCGCCAGTCTCTGTCAGCCATATCTTCCCATCTTGTCCCCAGAACACTACATTCTTCTTACGTGCTTCCTGAAAAGCATCACAATCTCTGCAGTGTTGGTGCTCTGTACTATCACACCAAATACATCATCGCCCTTTTCTTTGACCAGCTGGAAAAGCAGTCACTGGAGCAGGTGCTACAGCAGGTACTGACATAAGTTGCTCCTTTAACTTACCAACTTCAGCTTTGACTGCTTCAATCGTCAAATCCGCCAAGCCTTTAATAACATCATCTACAGATAAGGGCACTGGAGCAGCAGGAACTGGTGGATTCACAACAGGAGGAGTAGGCTTAGGCAAAGAAGTTGCTGCAGGGATAGAATAAGAAGTCTCCAAAGATTTCTCAGGAACTGATCCTGTATTTCGATGCAATCTGACTCTCCTGCGCTGTTTCTTGACAAGAGCATTCACAGCATCAATGACATGTCTCCACTCAGTCTTTAAACCTGAATCAGTAGCTTGATCTTCCAAAAGATCATCCAACTTTTCCTGTAAATCAGCATCTGCAGCTTGCAAAAATAACTCCACTTTCTGCATCTCCAAAGCTTGCTATTCAATCCCATCCAACTGATCATAACGGCTTTCAAACTCTCGCAGAAGAGCGGTAACAGAAAGTCCCTTATTAGGCATAGAAACCCATGCTAAAAAATTCCTGCGATTCATAAGACCTGTATCCTCCAGGAAATATTCATCTTTTAATGCCTTTTTAAATTCAGCCCAACCTGCATATGCTTCTTGAATTTCTGCAATTCGACCTTCAAGAGCTCGAACCACGATCCGCAAGAAGTAGCGGCTCCAAACATCTTGAGAAACCCCAAAAAACTTCATCTTTTCTTCATACAAATGCAGGTAAGTTGACACTTGCTGGCCATTAAACTGCTTCATCTCCTGTTGGACAGCTTTCAAGGCATCCATAGCATCACTGTCTCGTTTTGCATGCGCTTGCTGCTGCATATACATGGTAAATGACTGAAACAGGTTCTTCATAACATTATCATCTGTCATCTCTTCTTGCGAGTCTCCCATCTTGCTGAAAAGTGACGCAGCACTTTCACGTCGGGTTCACCAGAAATGTCGTAGAGTTTGTGTAAGAGCTGCTGAACACAGGGTTCAAGATTCAACAAGGAAAGAGGCTAACAAGAAGAACTCGAATTTTTGGTGTCAAAGATCACTATATTGCTTGTCAAAATCGTAGAGTTACAACAAAGAAACTGAGCAATAAGCAAATTTTGTTCAAGTCCTTCAGCATGTATCTTTTTGCCTTACTCCAAGGTTCAAAGTCTGTAGGGCAGCTGGTATAACATACAAAACAGCATTCACTGCAAAACTGTGATACCAAAGTTCAACTAGTACAACTGAGCCATTGGCCAAACATCAATTTGGTCATTGATTGCTTCAATTTTCCCTCTAATCCATAAACCAGAGAACTCCCAATCATTCTTCACACTAATACATTCTCTTACAAGAGCATAGTTTTCTGAAGAATGTAGCTTTACATCAACAAGCTTCAGTTTGGAAACTTCAAATCAATTTTCAGCAGCAAACCTGGCAGACTCTTCTATATATAATGACACAAAAGGATTGGTAGCTTTCCAAAAGCTGTGATTTTCTGTTCCACATAAGCAACAATTTTGAGACTGGTTTCCATCAAGGTGATTTCAGTAGTTGGCTTAATCGTCTTCACTGTCAGTTTCATCCTGAGGCCCTTACATTCAAGCATTTCCCTCCATCCTGTTCTGATGGTGGCCCACATTCAGGCACTCAAGAACCTGCAGTTTCCGTCATGCCCAATAACTACTCCGGCACGTCCACCTTCTATGGTTCACGCTATAATCAGCAAACCTATATAAGTTTTTGGTCATCTGTTACTCTAACAGGAGATACGCCCATGACAGTCGGAGCACGGTAGCCATTTTTGTTGCTACGACATAACCTCGGGGCAAGTTGCTTTTGAAGTCTGGTTGCTGTTCCGTGTCAATATTCACGTTGTGCCACTGCAGAAGCTCGCCTTCATCCTCAAGTTTGTGCAATCCTCCTTCTATCAACTGCAATCGACTACAGTCAGATTAACTTGATCAACGAGCTTGCTCCTGTTCTATCAACGATTATGCTTGTTGAGCAGTCGTGGTAGCCCTTACAAGGGGTCTTCCAGATGCAGCAGGCATCTGGGGCTGGGGACTCCAGAGGAGCAACCGGACCCCAAGATAATCAGCTCCGATTCTGCATTGCACGCAGAAACGCCACCACCGATCATGCCCTTCTCCTGTGTGCCTGCGTGCGTGGCTGCGGTGGGATGGAGATCTCCTTCTCTTCGTCATTCTTGTTGCGTGCCTTTAAGATCTGAATCAGTGATCCAATCACAGCTGGAGCGGCTTCTGGAGAGAACTCTTTCACCCGAACCAGTTTAAGAAGATCCCTCCGCATTATCAGCACTTCATGCTGAACTCCTTGATCCCAAAGAGAAAACACGATGGACATAATTGATGAACTCCAGAGCAGCATCACCCATCTTTAAGTGAGAGCCAGTCAAATTGGGAAACTCTTGTGATGTAGTCTCTGTGTCAGTAACATCTCTTTTCCTGACACTCATGTGACGCAACACATCACGAACAATTATCAAAATCTTATCAGTGAAATAAGATGCAATTTGTTCTTTCAGAAATTCGGTCTCCGCAGATTCAACATTTACAGCTGCCGCCACCGTAATGGATGGTGTGCCAGAAATACTGGCCTCCGCTTTTTCTGCAGCACATAGCCTCCTCTGCTCTCCCCATTCGAATTCTCCCCCCATCAGTTTTTTTCCGCCACCGCTCGATATTCTTGGACAAATCTAAGAATATCTTTTGCTATTCTTTCCCCTTTTCTTTCTCTGAAACGGTGCAGAAAGCCAAGGGATCCCCAAGCATTTGGTATTACCAAAGCAACCTTTAAACTCACTCCATAAAGTGATGTTCCTATGCCACATCCAAGGATCCCACCAGCAAACTGCCCCAGAATATACCAACGAACATCAAGCCAAGGGAACTTCCCTACACTTGCAAATCCTATTGTCACTGCTGGGTTGACTTATGCTCCAGATATGTGCCCAAATGAAAAGATAACAAAGATGATGCCAAATGCATCACTTTCAGCATACATATCCACCACAGCAGTCCCAAGTGCTGTACATACCCAGCAATAAGTGCATTCCAAGAGTCTACATCTCGACAAGGGAACCCGTTCAGCACTCCTTAAGCTTTTCCCATTAAACATGATATTCCTGAATTTACACCTTTGTCTTCATAGCTTAAATGTCAATTTCTATAAAGCTTCCTTTGATTCCACGGTATCCTGCACTTTTCTTCGAGTTCATCATTAAAATTATCAGCTGGTTAATGCCCTTTGGCATCAGTTTTTCATATTTTTCTAATACACGCACATCATGCATCCAAACAAAATCATACGCATGCACTAAGGGAATATATACATTGGATGTGGATTATCAAAATGCATCACACAAACAATGAATCACACGCAGAAATTAACACAAATGCACAACAAAAAAAATGGAGGTAAATACGACTCGGATGCGCAGCAACACGACACCGGACCTCATGCTCATGACACACAAACATCCTCACGGCCTCGTGGACCAGGAGCGTCAATCTAATGCTAAAGGACAAACTGCTCTAGAGCTTAATTCATGCCTTTATAGTTTATAGTCCAACGATTCCCTTAAACTCCTTAGAGGGAGAACCCAAATTACATAGGCATAACACCTCGTCACACACACATCACAGGCACTCCACCGACTAATAGTCGGAGCCTCACTACAGCTCTCCTACATCGCAAGGATTGGCCCTTTGATGCGCTGCTAGACATATAACACATACGAGCACAAACTCCTCTCAAGGTACCAATATTTTACGTTCTATGATGTACCATTCCTCACTACAATTTTCCCCTTAGGACCCAATGACTAACCTACAGCTTAGGACATCCTCTCACGCTCATCGTTGGTCACAACCTAAGGAAAACAGGTACCTTGCATCCAGGAGGTTTTTCTGATACCTTTTAATTATTATGCTTAATGCAAATCGTGTATGGCTTTGTGCTCAGACAAAAGAAAGATCAGCATCCTGCATGGTGCATAAAGCATTCTTTCTATGAATTTTACTAGCGCGTACTGCATCGAAAGGAGGCACCAAGCCATATATTCATGCTACCATCCTCTTTATTTAAACCGTTTCCTATTTTCCAAGTGCAATTCATAAATCAAATCTTTTCTTTATCTTTCAATGTTTCAGCCCCTTTTCATCCAACTCTTAGTATTTTGCATTATTGATCGGTTAGATAGGGTTTCTATACATTTCTCCCTTTTAAAAGAACGATAAATACGCACAAAACATAGAAACAGGGACAAACCAAGGCCAACCTCGTGCTTTGCCATCGTTATACATTGTACAAACATAGATATAATTTTCTCTAATTTTTCTCAGCCCATTTTCCATATTTTTCTAATTTTAAATCCATTTTTCTCCATTTTGAGCATTTTTCTCTATTTTTATTTAATAAATAATGAATGAAAATGAAAATTGATTGTGGACAGTGGCCCTTAGATTCATTGACAACAAAAACTCAGATTTAGTTGGTGTGACATATCATATTTCTCATTTATATAGGAAAAACCCCAATTTTACCCTTAAAACGCTGTTTTTCATGTATTTTAACACTAATTCCGGCCATGTAGCCTTATATTTTCTGATTTTCAGATTGCAAAAAGTTGAAACTCATGGCAAAAAATATCATAATGAACTTTCATCCCATACGAACAAGGTTTTATAAAGCAAATAGCATAAAAAGATTATTTTTCTTTATAAAAATAGCATTACCGCTTATTTTTAGGTCTTGGTTTCTTGGTCTTGATTATGGGAATAATTTCTAGCATGTATTTAATGCTCAAAATCTTCAAGAATAGCACTCTTCGTGTCTTCATCCATCCAGAAGCAATGCGGTCTCATCCGGACAAGCTTTCCTCCATCATTCTTCATTGTCTTCTTCCACACAAGAACAGCCCCTTAAGGGAGAGAGAGGGAGGAGAGAGAAAGACTAAAATCAGATATCTTCATCCAGACCATCATTGGACGAGCGAAGGACAGCGATATGCTTGGCCCACAGGAGGGAATCAAGGCCCAATATCTGTTCCATGGGTTGTATGTAACCCCCCAATCATGAGAGAGAGGGAGGGGAGAGAAAGACTAAAATTGGCTCTCTTCATTCAGGCCACCATTGGACGGGCGAAGGCAGGCAATAAGATCGGCCAAGAAGGAGAAGATCAGCTCCAAGATCAGTTGTATGGGGTACTCACAGCAGCCTGTCATCTCCATCTCCATCCATGAAGGCGCAAAAAAATGGCGTGAAGATGGCGCCTTCATGCCTCATTCTCTCTCCACATTTTTTCATGCTTGTTGATCAAAAATTTGAAGGGGGCGGGGGGGGGGGGGGGGGGGGGGGGGGGGGGGGTTAAAATGTCCCAAAGGGCACCCCTTTTGGTCTTCTCCAATGTCCACCTTTTCATATCTTGCCCCATTTGTGGCCATTTCCCCGTTCGATGTCCAAATCGAGTGCTGTAAATTTCTGCGTGTCCGGCTTGACATCCCGCATCGGCTGGCAACTCCTGACAACCTGCACGATAGTCTAAAAATTTATCAAAAATCAACAAGTGTTGCTTGGACGCTTTGTAAAAGTCGTATTTCACTTGGTGCTTAAAATCGTCTGAGCCGGAGCCGCCGCCTTCGATGTTGAATATTTTTCCCTTAATATTCGTAATTTTTGGCTATTTTTAAGCACTTCTCGGCATCAAAACTCCGGTCTCAAGCGCTCAACGGAGAGACCTCTCGTGGCGGGTTCGATGCACTTGTCCGACACGGTTAACAACACCCTTGGTTAGGGTCAGGCAGGCAGTCGGGGGTAACTAAAGCTACCTCTCCCTTCAAGCCTTCAACCTGAAGTATAGATATCCATTTATCTTTTTAATTCATTGATCAAACAAAGCGAAACAGTTACTCTAAAATCTGTAGCAAGCACAAACATTTCCTTTGATTGTTTTTGTTGGCAAACTGCTAAGGAATGAATCCTTCCTTTCGAATGCATCCAGCACTCGATCCGGGATGACTTGCAACTTGGCAAGATCCCCTATATCCTGGGTTAGGGCATACCCTAATAACCTGACTTGGTCAAAACTTAAGTTCATTGGTTATTTCATTTTATCGGCTGGTTTTTAGTTTCCAATCAATGTTCCTTACTCAAGAAAGATTCTAAATTAGGATGATTATTCATCCTCTTGCAAGATAACTTGCGTAAGGACCTGCCAACCTCATTGCGAGAATTTTGCCATTCCCTTGTGATTCAATCACAAGATCATATGACTCCACACTTGCTGCGCAAGTGTCGCATTGATCTGTGAGACTTATTCTACTCATTGAACGGAGTCACGAAACAATCTGTTCCTGATTACATTAGGTTGACGTCGTCAATCCTAGAGTTCCAAGTTCCATCTCGTAAGATTCTTGGGGACAAACCCTAGTTCACTTTCCAATTACATTCCACTGTCCCTACATTTAGTGAATGTGGGCAAGTATTTAAGGTATAGGAGTTTCAGTTTTAGCGATACATAACAATTAGGTCACGTGTTAATTTCCTAGTGAATTTCTTGGAATTCAACTCTTTCTAAACGAGTACTCCGTGGTTTAGGTGTTTTAGGTTTATACCAATTTGGTTAACTCTAGAAAATAATTACGTGATCATTTCCACATGACTCATTGTCTATGCTTAAATTAAATTTTCAACCTAAACTTATCGATTAAGGTCAGGCATAGATTAGGTTAATTCCAACTAATCTTCCTATAACTTTGGGAATAAAATTCATGCTAAACAAGAAACATTTTTCTTGATAATTTATGCAGTTGACAAACGATAATTTCCTAGATTTATGCATTGTAAGAATCATTTCATGCTTTGCACTTTCCATGATGATTCATTGCAAAGAGGATATGGGCTAATAGTGCGATATGCAGTTTATACATATAGGCTTAAATGAAGTATACTATTTTAATGGACATTAATCTAATTTTTAATTCATTTCAATGCATAAATCTATTTGCTAGAAATGCATTTATGCTTCCTTTATTTTGCATATTCTATTGAAAGTATTAATGACTAAGTTTGTCCATTGTGAGCATTTAGGACAAAAACATATCCTATTTCCAACAATTAACCTTTCATGATTGAATTACAACAATACCGAATAAAAATTAGGAAGGAAAACCTGGACTTGGGGTGAGATATCCATGCGGATGCTAGGAGATGACCCTCTCGCGCGGCTGTGCCTTGGAATTTCTTAGGAGGCATCGCAAGTGTAGTCTTTGGGACGTGGAAGCACCTCTACAACTCCTTTTTGAAATTCCACCTTGGCTCCCTTTTGCAATAACTTGCACCGTCTGTCGGAAGCAGTTTTAGAAGGCTTCCTCCTTGGAGTAGGGAGTTCGAAAGGGGGTGCTTCAAAATTTCTCACGACTAAGACCCATTGAAGTCATGGGGAAGGCTTAATGGCCTTTGTAAACTCACACGAATGGGGAATAGAAAGGTGTGGAATCCCTTACGAGGCTTTTGAGTGGAAAAGGAAGGTGTCAAAGGACCCTCAACATTCTTCTTTCTTTTACGTGTGGGAAAAGAAACAAGGTTGTTGAGTGTTGAAATGACTTGTTTTTTGGATAATTTTTGTTGTTTTTGAGAGCTGAATGGTTGATTTTATGGGATGATTGATTGATTTGGAAGAGGATTGAGAGTGTTTTGGATGATATTGATTGTGTTTTGGAAGATCATGATGTTTGTTGGTGATTCTGTGATGTTTTGATAAGGTTCTGAATGGTTCTGTATACCTTCTGTTTTGTTCTGTTTTGTTCTGTTTTGGTCTGTTTTGTTCTGATTGTCTTCTGTAAAGAGGGATAGAGTATTGATTGATGAAGAATGAGATATTGTGAAAGTTTAGTGAATGTTTTGTGAGAGTTTGAAATGGTTTGAGAGTGAGTTATGAGGTTTTGATGACCTTCTGTAACCTTCTGTAGGTCTTCTGTAGAGCTTCTGTTTCTGTTCTGTTACTGTTCTGCTTCTGTACTGGAACTGTTCTGGTACTGTTCTGTAGACTGTTCTGTAAGTGTTCTGTGGAATGTATGTGTGACTTTGAGGAAAGTTTTCTAGCCTTGGAAAGAGGTGAATACAAGTGTAAAAGAGCTGAAAGAAGTGGAAGAAGTAGCTGCTGAAGACTCAAGAGAAGACTAGAGTGAAGTGACAGTAGTGAGCTGTGAAGAGACACTGTAGTGGCTCTGGTGACCCTTCATATCAGACATACCTCTTGGGAGGGGTATCCACGACCTAAGAGTGATTATTGAGAGTGATTTTTGAGAGATTGTAGTGAGGATATGATGTATTATTGATGGAGTGTGTGAGAGAGAGTCAGAGATAGCCAATTCTATTGAAACAGAGTGATTGTATATGAGAGATTGAGAGAGAAGACTATGAAGATATTGAAGATGAATACTATGTGATGTATTTCCATTCAAAGATGGTGTACTTATTTGTTTTCTTTGTGATATTGATGGATTTTGTGAAGATGTTGAAGAATATGGTTGATTCTATTAAAAACCGTGGGAGATTTACATGATGCTGCATGAAGATTTGTTGTGCCTGGTGTTCTTTTCTTCATTGTGATCATATGAAACATGATAAACAAGCTTGTTGATGTTACAAGATAGATTTTCTTGCAAGAGAATTCCCTTTTCCTTGGTGTTCCTCTCGGGGCTCCATGTTTTTGGTGCGCAGCCGGGGAAACTTGCCATCAACAAGCACCAAAAGAGGCTGAAAATGAAGGAATTGGCATTGCCAAGAAGAGAAGAATTCAATGGATGTTTGTAAAATTCCTTCTTCCACTGAAGAGTTGGAATTTCTCATAATCAAAGCCGCTTTCCACAAGAAGTTCATCCCACAATGGCGGAAACACATCACCATCATGATGCATGCTCTATGTGGTGGACAGTTTCCTCTTCCTATTGAAGCAGCAGAAACTTGCATCTTGGTGGCAAACTGTTTGGGAACAAACTGAAGAGTAGAAACAGAGAGAATGAACATCCATGGAAGATTTGGCATTCATTGAGAAGTTTCCAGACAACATCAAGTGGGAGATTGTGAAGAAGCTTCAGGAGTCTTGGTCTGTAGAGGTTCACAGGGACAAGAAGGAAAAGAGTTGGAATTTGTTCGTGGATGCTCAACAACAAGATACATGGGATGCTTGGTGTACTGATAATCTTCTGTTTGTTCAATTAGCAACCCACTGGAAGCTGGTAGACAGAGTGTTTTTCACAACATACACTATTGAAACCATCAGAAGTTGGCATTACTATGATGATGGCACTACCACAATGCTCAGACGTATGCATTTTGACACCTTCAGAACCGAATACCTTCCTCTGTGCAGTGGCATGAAAGCAGAATTTAGGGACGTTGAAAAGAAAGAAGTAGAAGAAATGTTGGCCAGAGAGTCCTCCAGAGACTGAAGCCTTCTGTTAACCCTTTGTGGAGCACTAACAACATAGTGGAGTCAACCCCCTGATGAATGACGCAATAAAAAGGCAAGCGTTAGAACGAGTCCAGAGGTACGTGAGAAGAGAGAAAGCAAAAATCAAGGCTGAGAACGAGCTCGCAGCAAAAGCTGCCTTTGACGCCCTTGCGGAACTCTTTACAGAAGTCCCAATGGCACATCAAGCCCTTCCTCCTCCTGCTGGAGGTCCACTTCCAAGCCAGATCCGTCCTGGAAATATTGATGACAGACCAGCGAATGTAGTCCCATTGCCAGTTTTTAAGGGAGAGTACAATGAAGACCCCGATCTTCATGTAGCAGAGTTTATGGTAGCGTGTGTGGCTAACAATGCCAGAACCCCGGAGCATTGGTTAGCAATATTCCCCGCCACTTTCAAGGGCGCGGCGTTTCAGTGGTATGAGAGACAAGCAGCAGGAACTTTTGGCACATGGGACGACCTGAAGTTGGCCTTCCTCACTAAATTCAGGCGTGAAGGTTTTGAAGAGCGGATGAGAGAGGAATTTATGAACCTAAGTCAGTCCTCTGGAGAAAGAGTAGAAGCTTATGTCTCACGAATGGAATCCATCCTGAAGAGATGGACTAACCATAATCTAGATGATGGCATTCAGAAGGGAGTGTTTCTCAGAGGATTACAACCAGAAGTCCGTAAGTTTGTGGAGCTGCAAAGACCAGCCACCCTGCAAGCTGCAACAGAAGGTGCCAGACTGTACGATGAAGTGGAAGCTAGATTAGCAATGCATACAGGAAGAGGAGTCCTACCTCCTCTGATGCCAGGAATGATGTATCCACCAAATGCAGTTCCAGGGACTGTTCCCTACCCCTACCAACAGATGCCCTCAGTATCACAGTACAGTGCACCAAATCCACAGTGGCCACAATCCATGCCTCAAATGGTGGTTCCACCACAACAACCATGGTCTCAACCAATTTCCTCAATGCCAAATCAGCAGCAACAGTGGAATCCTACCAACTGGAGTCAACAGCCAACAGTTCATACAGGAGCACTGAATCAGAACCAGAACAGAGACCCCTCTGTACCAGCCCAACCAGTTTATGCAGTGATTACAGAAACTCCTCAAAACCCTCCTGCCAGTACGTCCGGAGGAGAAAGCTTGAAGGATTATTTATCCAACTCAGTTGCAAACATCAAAAAGGAGTTGATGGATGTGATTACAGAGCAACTACAGACGCTGAAAGTGAACACCGCAAGCATATCCAACGTTGCAGGAGCAGGAAGAGATGTGATGCGGTCAAATACTTGGTGTGGTAAGTGTCATCAAGCAGGCCATTTAGCCACTGAATGTACACGGAAACCAACCATCCCTGGAGCCTTCTGTTCCTACTGTTTGCGGAAGAATCATACAGAGGACATTTGCTCCCTGAAGGAGATGCATGATAGGAGAAGAAAGGAAGAAGACGCAAGATTTAACTTGCTGGAATCCAAAATGACAACACAAGATATTGGACCCAAGCCTAGAGAGTTTGGTCCTAATTTCGGACCCAGAAGATTTCCTTCTCAAAGTTACAGAGGAAGACAGTCCGGCGGTGGTCAGAGATCAGAAGTGGAGTGTTACAGATGCGGGGAAAAGGGCCACATCTCACCAAATTGTCCAAATCCTCGAAGGTCAGTGGATTACAAGCCCTTATGCAGTCAATGCAAAGGAGAAGGCCACACTGCAAAAGACTGTCCAAGTCCAGCCCCAATGAAAAACAGTGCTACTGATAGTCCCAAGGCCCAAGAGCCTACCTCCAATTTGGTGGAATTGGAAGTTGCTGCCATCACGCGTGCAAAGCAGAAGGAACCACCTGTCCAGAAAGAAAATAACCCTCCTGCCAGAACAGTGAAGTTCAATCTTCCACCAGAAGAACAGAACAGAACAGAGCCTAACAGTGCCGTACAGAGCCCTACAGTGCCACAGAGAGTTACAGAGACAATTACAGAGACAGGACCAGAGGTCCAGGATACAGAAGAGGAGGACGTGCCAGAAGTGGCAGAAGAAGTTCCTGTAATTCCTCTGTTGGAAGAAAGAGGGAAAATGAAAATGGGTGTTGCCCCATTCCCTAATCGATTAGAAAAGCCAGTGGATCCTATTAAGGAATACGATCTGGTCAGAGATCTAGATACCTTTAAACCAAACCTCACATTCCGACAATTATTGTTGTTGTCTCCCAGTTGCCGGAAAAGATTCAAAAGTATACTGACAAGAAGACGTGGTTTAAGGATTGCTCCGGCAACAGCAACAAAGTCCAACAAGGCTCCAGAGCCTGTAAAAGAAGTGGATGTGGCTAATGCTTTTCTAGATCCGGGTACTCCAGAGACTGGTGTGTGGATAGAAGGCTGCTTCATTACAAATGCACTGATTGATGGAGGTTCATCAGTAAACATTATGACGGATGTGACAATGAAGGATCTAGGCTTACAAGGTGTGCAACCCACCCAATGGCTCATCAGACTGGCGGATCAGAGTAGAATCAAGCCTTTGGGCATTCTCCCATATGTGAAGACTACAGTGGCTGGAAAAGATTATTGGCTAACCTATTTAGTGGTGAAGCCAAACTCTTATGGTACATCCTATCCTCTGTTACTGGGCAGACCATGGCTTTTTGAAGCTAGAGCAAGGACGGATTGGTTCAAAGGAACCTTGACCTTGGGCAGAGGACCCAATAAAGTGGTGATGAAACTGTATGGTTCTCAAAAAGGACATGGATCCACCTCCTTGGAATTATCTTCTGATTCCCCTAACGAGGCTACATATGGAACATCAGCAGACAAAGATGCTGTCAAACAAATCCTTTCTAAGAAAACAGTGGCACATTCCTTAACAGTGGATACAGTAAGCCGACTTCCAAAGGATGCAAAGCCATTATCAATGGGTGAATACTTCCTGCCTGAACCGGGAATGACTTCTGAAATCACTTCTGACAGTGAAATAGAAGCATGGATGTACTGCTCTCCCTGTTATATGGCCACAGCAGAGCCAGCGACAGGGGCAGGAGAGGAACCAGAGAATCTGTTCTTCTGTTACAGAGCTCCTACAGAGACAGAAGCAGAAACAGAGACAGAGACAGAAGCAGAAACAGAGACAGAAACAGAAGCAGAAACAGAAGCAGAAGCAGAAGCAGAGACAGAAGAGGATGAATATGATATGGAAGAAGAGAATGATGAAAGTGAGCCAGAAGAGTCTATCCCACCTGAAGAGGATACATTTGAGGAAGAAGTTCCAGAAGCATCAGAAGCCGATGAGCTCATGCTATGGGACAGAATGGCAATGGTACCATTTGGTCTGGTAAATGGATCTTCTCATATGCAAAACCTTTATAAGAAATGGATTAAGAAGAGCAAGCCGTCTTTTAAGTATGGCTCCTGCCGTCCTAACTCATCCTTGCCAAAGAAAGATGATGATGATGCGCCGTGCCAACAAGCACCAATCCAACTAACCCAACAAGCATCAGAGGGTCCCTGTTATGTGATGTTCTTGGATGTATCATCAGAAGAGGAGTCTTCAAGCCACGAGGTAATTAATCTTGAAACCAAACCCGAAACGTCGCTTATCCCATTCCAACGTCTTAAGGAGCAACCTAAGTCTCCACCAAAAGAAGAAGTTGGTTCTAGTGGGACATCAGAAGAGGATACCATTCCCTTGAAGGAGTCGGATCTCTACCCAGAAGCAGTCCGCGGGACCTTTATTCGTGAAGTAGAAGGTGAAAGGTGGTTAACCTTTGTGGATGCAGAAGGCACTGAACGCCACTTGAAGGTGGGTAGCAGCCTCCCAGACGAGGAGTTGTCAACCTTGTACAACTTGTTGAAAGAAAATTTGGACGTGTTTGCATGGTCTTACAAAGACCTAAAGGGGATTGATTCCACAATATGTCAACATCATATTGACTTGGAGCCTGATGCCAAGCCAGTATGGCAACGACAGAGGCGAATGAACCCGAATTATTCCACATTGGTGAAAGCGGAGCTGCTAAAGCTTCTGGAGGCCGAGTTCATCTATCCAGTGGCAAACAGTGAATGGGTTTCACCCATCGTGGTTGTACCTAAGAAGAATGGCAAATTGCGAATATGTGTGGATTTCCGAAAGCTTAATTCCAAGACGAAGAAGGATCACTTTCCAATCCCTTTCACAGACCAACTGTTGGACACGGTGGCAGGACATGAGCTTTATTCCCTTTTGGATGGATTCAGCGGATACAACCAAGTCCAAATCGCAGAAGAAGACCAATCCAAAACAACCTTCACCACAGAATGGGGGACCTATGCTTATCGGGTGATGCCGTTTGGGCTCTGCAATGCCCCTGCTACTTTCCAACGAGTCATGATGGCTGCATTTCAGAATCATCTGCATGACTTTATTGAGGTATATTTGGATGACTTTTGTGTCTATAGTTTGATCAGTGAACACTGGGACCACCTAGAACAATGCTTTGACCGATGCCGGGAGTATGGGATTTCCCTCAACCTCGACAAATGCATCTTTGGGGTCTCTTCTGGAGTCCTGTTGGGCCACATTGTCTCTGCACAAGGGATATCAACAGACCCTGCAAAGATTGAAAAGATCGCCGCTCTGGCAGCACCCACCAACCTCAAACAGTTGAGGGGATTCCTAGGCCATGTGGGTTACTACAGAAGGTTTATAGCCCATTTTGCGACAAAGGCAACTTCCTTGCACAAGCTTCTGAGGAAAGATGCAGAGTTTACTTGGACGGAAGAATGTGACAAAGCCTTCCACACTCTGAAGCAGTGTCTGATAGAGGCACCCATACTGCAACCTCCTGATTGGACGAAAGAGTTCCATGTACACACTGATGCATCAATTGAAGGCTTAGGTGCTGTCCTCTGCCAAAAGGGCTCCTCGAAGTTGGATCAACCGATCTATTATGCAAGCCGAAAAGTCACTGATAGGGAACGAAACTATACAGTGACAGAGCTGGAGTGCTTGGCAATGGTGTTTGCCCTAGAGAAGTTTCGCCATTACCTCCTATCTACCCACTTTAAATTTTATGTGGATCATGAGGCCCTGTCCTTCTTGGTGAACAAAGCAGATGTGAAAGGACGATTGATGAGATGGCTCCTTTTATTCCATGAGTTCGACTTTGAGGTGATTACTAAGCCTGGTCGTTCCCATGTTCTGGCTGATCATCTGTCGCGTATCCCACAAACTGCAGACGAGGAGCAGGATGATCCAGACCTCCCTGATGCTTCCCTATTCTTGGTAGAAACTGTCACTCCTTGGTATGCAAACATTGCCAATCTGCTGGCAACCCAACAGTACCCTCCTGGTATCTCTAGTCGGGAAAGGAAGAAGCTCATGCTAGAATCAGCCCCCTACACCCTGCTAGGCGGTGCACTGTACAAGAAAGGTAAAGATGAAGTGCTCCGAAGATGTGTTGCCGGGGATGAGATTGGGATTGTTCTGAAGGCTTGCCACGACGAGCCATGTGGAGGTCACTTTGCAGGAGAAGCTACAGCCAGGAAGGCTCTGCTAGCAGGATATTGGTGGCCTACCATTCACAAAGATTCCTATGATTACTGTAAAAGATGTGATGCTTGTCAAAGAATGGGGAAACCCACCAAGACAAGTGCCATGCCACTGCAACCTATCCTTCCGTTGAAGCCGTTTGAGAAGTGGGGCATTGACTTCGTAGGTCCGATCGACCCTCCTACCAGAAGGAAACAGAACCGATACATCCTCGTATGTACGGATTATGTCACAAAGTGGTGTGAAGCTAAAGCCCTCAAGCGGGACGATGGTAACAACGTGGCCCTGTTCATGTACGAGAATATCATCACCCGTTTTGGTAGTCCCTTAGAGCTGGTAAGTGACAGAGGCACTCATTTCCTTAACAAAGTCATGGAAGAGTTGACAGAGTTGTATAAGATCCGCCATCGCAAGTCCACTCCTTATTACCCCAGAGCCAACGGCCAAGTCGAAGTCACGAATCGCATCCTCTGCTCGATTCTGACAAGGACGATTGCCACACATCGTCGTGATTGGGACGATCGACTTATAGAGGCCCTCTGGGCGTATAGAACCTCTCATAAAGCAGCAACGGGACATACACCCTTCCAGTTGGTGTATGGTACAGAAGCAGTTTTTCCTGTTGAACTGGAACTACCCTCTTTGAGAGTGGCGATCAAAGAACGTTTGGGGGATGACGATTCACTGCAACGCCGTCTCCTGCACTTGGAATGTTTGGACGAAATTCGTAGGATGGCTCTACAGTGCATGGAAGCCACGCAAGCTCGACGCAAGGCTTACCATGACAGCTTCATCAAGCACAAGGAGTTCAAAGAAGGTGATTTGGTCCTAGCCTATGATTCACGCTTTGGCAAGTTTCCTGGCAAGCTCCAACAGCGGTGGATGGGCCCCTATAAGGTACTTGCCGTCAACCCTAATGGTTCTGTCCAAGTGCAGACCGTTGATGCCTCTGATGATCCCTTTCTGATCAATGGATATCGCCTGAAGAAGTACTTCCCTCCTTGGGGATCTTGACAATTACGGTCACTTGATCTTTTCCCTCGTTGGCGCGGCACTGTACTTCTTATGATGACACTTCTGTTAGCCGTTCTTCAATCACTCCTGATGAAGTGGACGCAACCCTCTGTCCCCTCAAAACCCCCTTCTAGCCTTGATCTCTTATCCTCTATTTTCCACCAGCGACAGTGGCGAGGTGGGTTCTGATACATGGTCTTTCTACCATTCCCTTGTTCAATTTGAAGAAAAGAGAAAAAGAGAGAAAAAAAGAAAAAAAGAAAAAAAAACAAAACATATCGGTCATGGGAGAAAAGGACTTAGGTCCCTGTCATGCCGACCTATTCTTCGAGAAAAGGTGGAAACACCCTCAGGGATAGGGAAAAAAGAAAAGAAGAAAAAGAAAAAAAAAACCAAAGAAAAAAAAACAAATAAACAAATCTGTTATGAGAGAAAAGGAAGCAATTCCCTGTCATAGCAGGCCTTGTTCCAAGAAAAGGTGATAAACACCCTTGGGCGGGAAGCTGGCTGTGGAAAAGGTGGTAACACCCAGCAGTCCAGAAAGTGGATTCATTGATTGATATCCCTCGGATCCAATTCCGAAGCTGCCTCCCTTGGTACGCTGTGTCATGGGTCTCTTTGCAAAGTAACTAACTGTCCTCTAGCAGACAACATGTTTCTATCCAACACAATGTTCGATTTGATGGCTACCTCCCTGGGTACGCCTCTTTAACAATTGATGACGCGATCTTCATCGACAACCCCTTGAGTGATGTGAGCTTTCATCCTAACCGGATGGGGAAGTGAGTATAGGCTGCCCCTCTGTAACTATCAACAACGAGTGAGACAGAGGGTGGGGCGAGAGACCAGTCTTTTCCCTTCAAATCAAATGAGAGGTGAGAAGTGTGAATGAAGTGTTGCACGCACAGGATGGGCCTCTCAAAGCACAAAGCACGATTTGTTCTGTGCACTGCACCATAAGGCTCCCTGGCCTTCCTTCTCGCACCGTATGCCGGCACAGGGCGGGATGCACTGTTGCACCATCAACTGCGCACAAGGCATACACCCTTTGCACAAGTGATTGAGAGGATTATATCAATGGGTTTCAGGAAAAGGCTGCCCTCCTGTATCTATCAACAGAGAGTGAGACAGAGGGTGGGTTGAGTGTGACTGGAGTTTCTTCAATCAAATACCGAGAGGTGAAGATTGAGGGACGTTACGACACTTGGAGTCAGGTATGTTCCCGTTTCCCTATGCACCCACGGGATGGATTTTTACCGTCAACACAAGACACATCACCCTGTTCTGTGCACTGCACTGTAAGGCTCCCTTGCCTTCCTCCTTGCACCTATGCCAGCCGGGTTGGACGCACTAATGCACCATCAACTGTGCACCCTGGCATACTCTTTTTACACCATTCCCCCCTTGTCGATTCCTCAACCGGGTATGAGATACGGGTTTCAATCCTTTTTACTCAAGTGATATCAGTCATGGGGCGAGTGACTGATCTTTCATTTCATTTGAGTGACTGTGAGTTGAGTGCAATATCCCTCATCATCGACGAATTTCCTGTGATTCCTTCCATCAGCTACCTCCTTGGGTGCTGCTGCGTGGTCCCTTCCATGACGGACGTGTGCCAAGAAGATGCCTTGGTTCCTCCAGCGCCGACAACCACACTGGACGTGCCATCGATACTCAACCTTGATTCTTGACGAAACGGGCCAAGTTTTTCTAACCCTACAACTTCTGTTTCTTCGTGACGATCATGTTTTAAGTGTGGGGAAGTTAGTGGATGGTCTGTGGCGTGGTCCTAGGTCCCTGTTGATCTGTTAACCCTATCCGTTAAGGTCTTAAGTGTGGGGACGCGTCCCTGCGCGTCTACAGTGCATACCTTTCTGCATATGCCTTACCCTGTTCATGCATGAATGCATTGCCTTGCTGTTACCCTGATGGGGTCCCTTCCCACCCACCCGGTTATGTTCCACCCACCCTTGGGGCTGTTCCCTTGCAGTTTTCCTTCATTCCCTGATTTTGAGGTCCTGCTATGTAAATGCATCCTACGTTCACCAAAATCCAAATCCAAACTTATAGCCTTGTTTCCCCCATTGAACTGACCATTTTTCCTTTTTACCTACCCCTGTTCCGGTGCACGATTTTTGAGTTATTAATTTATGAAGCATTTTACGCAATTTAGACGGTTTTCCATGTGAACGCGCTTTTCTTGCTTCGAAACCGTGATCTGACATTATAGCCCTGACCAATGCTTTTTCTCTGACATTTTTCCTTTTTATTCCGCATCATTCTGATATACGGTTTGTCCGTTATTAATTTTCCGGGTTTTTCGCGTCTTTTTCATGTGTATTTTTGACATTTTTCCATGTGAACCTGCCCTATTTGCATCAGCATTCCAATTTGATTTGACAGCCGTGTCCCCCGTGCCTTCCCCTCCCTTTTTCCTTTTTCCTCCACCCTTTTTCGACTTCTGGATTTTTACTTATTAATTTTTAAATGAGTTTTCGGGAGTATTTTTGGAGTTTTTCACATGTGAACCCCTCCTATTTCCGCCGGAACTGTGGTTTAACGTGATAACCCTGTGCTACCCCTTCCTCCGGACATTTTTTCTTCTTACTGCATGTTATTTCGGTGAACGGTTTGTCAGATATTAATTTCCGATCCCATTTTCGGGTTTGTTTTTTGGGTTTTTTCCATGTGAACGCGTCTTATCTCAGTCGGAATTATGTTTTGAGGAGATAGAATTGTCGGGCACAACTTTCTGCACAGTTTTCCTTTTTTCCATACCTCATTCCGAAGCACGGATCTTTCGATATTAATTTTTAAATTGCGTTTTTGGTTCGTTTTTTGTGTTTTTTACACGTAACTACCCTTTACTCCTCCCGGAACCCCCATCCCGTATTTTCCTTGTTTCCCCCCTGTCGTCCTGCCCACTTTTCATTTTTACGATATTTCGTTTTGACATCCGGATCGGGAGTTATTAATTTTTCTTTATTTTTACGTGTATTCGCGCGCCCGTTTTGCGCGTGAACGCGCCCGTTTTCGATTTAACGCGTCTCCACGCGCCCCGGTCGTGTCCGCGTACCCCGTACCGTCATCTCAGCGTCGTTTCAATCCCGTCACGGCAAATTTTTTTACCCCGCCCCGCGTACGTGCGCGGGACGGGGATCCGTCCCCTCTTGACCCCGCCCATCCTCCCTTACCCCTGCCCGCCCACCTTTTATTTTAAAAAAATAAAAATAAAAATAAAATTAAAAAAAAAAAACCCAACCAACGGACACCCTCCCCCCCCGACTCTCAACCACCTCTCCTCTCTTCTCTTTCTTCTTCTTTCTCTCTCTTCTCTCTCTTTTTCTTGTTTCACTCTCTCTCTCTCTGTCTGCGTAATCTCCCTCTTCTCCCTCCATCTCCACCTCCTCTCCTTCTCTCTCCTTCTTCTCCTGCCTTCTCCCGCTCCTTCCTTTCCACCTTCCCTCCTCCCTCCTGTCCTCCATCGCCCTCCACGACTTCCTCCCTCTCCCTTCTCTCCTGCCCTCCATCGCCCTCCTGCCTTCTCCCGTTCCTCCTCTCCTCCTGCTTCCTCCTCCCATCCTTCTCCTCCTATCCTCCCTTCCCTCCTCCTTCCCCCACCTCCTCTCTTTCTCCTCCTCCTTCTTTCCCTCCTCCCTTCTCTCTTCCCTCCACCCTCCTTCCTCCCTGGCCTCCTGCCCAGCGCCTCGCCGCCTCCTGCTACCCCCCGCCCGCCTGGCTTTGACGGCCCCCGTCCGTTCGTCCCCAGCAACCGCCCGTCCGCCCCCTGGAGCGCCCTCGCCTGGCAGTTGCAGCCCCGCCTACGCCCAGAAGCCGCCTCGCCGCCGCAGCGCCGTCGCCCCGCCATCGCCACGCCCGCCGCCGGCTCGCCCACCTCCACCTCCCCTCACCTCCACCTCCAACCTCCACCTCCTCCTCAGGTCATTAACTAACCTAAGTTACCACTTAACTAACTTAGTTAAAACCTAACTTAACTAACTTAGTTAGAACTTGACTAACTTAGTTACACCCTGACTAACTTAGTTAGACTTAACTGACTAACTTAGTTAGACTTAACTAACTTAGGTAGACCTAACTTAACTAACCTAGGGTGACTTACCAGACTAACCTGATTAGCTTAACTTACCTAACTTAAGTGACTTGTGACTAATGTGATTAATGTGATTAATGTGACTTAATTAATCACAACATGAATTTTTCCATTAAAAAATTTCAAAAAAATATCTAAAAATTCCTTCTGTCTTTTGTCAATTTTTGGACCTTTGTCTGCTAGGAATTGCCTTTCCTATTATTTTAGAAAAATCCATCTTTCCTAAATTACCCATAAATTGCCAAAAAATATAGAAAAATCATTTTAAAAATTGTAAAAAATTCTAAAAAATTATAAAAACATTCTCAAAATTTCCCTAACCTCCCTTGCTCATTTTCCATTTATTCAAACATAAAAAAATTACAACTAAAAATTAAATAAAATAAATAAAACTAAAAAAACCAACATAAATCAAATTAACACATCTGCTAAGGTGTTGTTTGTTGTTTCATCAGTGCTTTTTGCTTTTCCTTTACTGGGACTCTTCCGTGCGCATTCCTGCATTTCATACACACCCTTCCAGGTATTTATTTTCTGTTATGTTATTTATTTATTTATTTTCCCCCTTAATCACAATTAATTGTTAAAATACACCCTTTAATTCACCCACCATGGCACGCGCATTCGCGCTAAACACACATATTTTTTTTGTTTAATTAAAATAAACCAGCCGTTCACTTAGCACGCGCTACGTGCGCTATAGAGGCACTCTAAAATTTTAATTAAAATCAACCAGCCGTCACATGAGCACGCGTTGGCAAAAAAGCGCTCCACATCACCTTAATTTATAATCAATGAATTGCATTTAGAGACCCAGTCGGGAATCGAAGTCCGGGAATCGAATAAAAGCACCGGTTTAACCTAATAATTGGTAAATAAATTTATAATAAGGAATCACCGTTTTCTTGTTAAGGTTTATCACCTAATAAAAATTCACCCATTTTTAATAATTGATTAAAATCAACCCTTAATTAAATTAACTCCCCCCTCACTGCACTTAATCCCCTTTTTAATAAACCGTTTCGTGGGATGGGTATACGCAGTTCTTAGTGTTGTTTTCCATGGTCCAGTCTTGGTTCTATCACAGATGTCGTATTGATATGTGTTGGATATGGTATGGTTTTGGTTTCATGTCTTAGTTACGGTTACGGATACGGTATGCAGTTTTTTTCTTTTGTTGCCTGATACGGGGTTCAGTGTGTTTGTCTGATGCATCGCATGAAGCTTTCGGTCGCATTTGTCTCGAGGTCATGTCAAATTTTTTCTAGGATGTGGTTTGCTTGGGGTTAGTAGGTCGGGTCATGTCTTATTTGGTCATCATCTTATCCTTGGTTTTTGTCTGTTGGTTTGCATGCATTCACCTTGATTGTCTGTGTTTGTGGTGTGTGTGTAACCATCTGAATGGCGCCTTCTCATGCTCCTCCCCCTATCCAGTACGTCCCACTAGTTAGTAGGGATTACTCGTCCCTACTTACTTTTGAGCCCCTCACGAAGGCAGGCCTTGCTGCTTTTGTGGCCACTCCTTTTCCATTACTTCCAGAGGATCCGTCCGTATGTGATGAGTTCCTGGCCTCTTACAGCAAGAAGACAGGAGTAGTTCAAGGCATGTCTATGACATTGACGTCTCGAGGCTTAGGGAAGGCTCTATCTTTACCCTCCAAAGGAGAACCTTTTGTGACCACTCGTCAGCTCTTCTCTAATGAAGAGATTCTCAAGCTGTTGCAGAAGCAGACAAGGGAAGTCCTTGATGTTAAGAAAGTGATAAACTCTTCAGGAGTTTCGTTTTCTATGATCACTGATCCCGTCTGGAAGACGATGTGCCAGTTCCTTCAGGACAGGTTCATGCCTGCCAAAACGCCATCCCACTATTTGTCCAAAGAGCTTTTCACAGCTTCCAGGATGGTGCTAAAAGGAGTTGCCATTGATTGGAGCACATACCTCCTTACTAAGATGGATCAGCATTTTGTTAAAGTCACGAGGGGTAATGTTACCAATGTTACCTACGGATCCTATTTGTCTGCCTTCTTGACCTATTCAGGTTTACAGAAGACTGTACCTCCACCTCCTCCATCAGATCCAGTACCTCCTCCTCCACCTTCAGAAGAGTCAGCACCTATTGACATTGAGGATGATGATTCTCCGCCTCCCCTGGTCATCCAGCGCAAACACTTGAAGAGGGTAGCGGACAAAGCCCCTGCTGTACTTCCCTCAGTGTCTATCCCTGCTACTTCTGGCAGTGAACTCCCTGGGTTTCTCACTTGCAATAATCTGTTCAGAGCACATAGAGAAGGATCCTTGGAGATCTCAGTTCCTTCCCTGAACAGTCTCGTCTCAGGAGATGCCATTCCTTTCCTCTGCAAGGATATTCAAAGTTCCATTGAGTTGTCAGTGACAGCCTGTGTTCAACAACTGTACGCATCTTTCTATGAGGAGCTCATGCAGTCCAAAGACCAGTTGCATAAGGCAACCTCTGAGTTAGCTTCTACTAAGGATACCCTAGCAGATCTATTTAAGCAAATGGAACAGCAAACCCAACTGGTTGCCACTCAAAGTGATGAGATTTCTTCATTGAAAACCCAGTTATTCGAGGCTCAGTCACAGGTTACTAACCTTTCAGCAGAGAAGGAGAGGATGTCCAGTGAAGCGAAAGAATTCCAAGTTCTTTTAGATGACAAGCTTTCAGCTTTACAAACGGCTAATGACACAGTGGCCAACCAAGCCTCCCAAATCCAGCAGTTGCAAGATCAGCTTGCAAAGTCCCGCTCTGTTCCTCCAAGCCCTCCTATTCCATTAATTCCTTCTCTTTCACAGCAGGACTTGGCTGCCCTATAGAGACAGGCTACTTTGTGCCCTCTATTCCAAGACAAAGTGGAAAGATTGCAGTCCAGAATGGACTTGTTATGGTCTACCTTTGAACAGTTTCAGGACTATGTCTTACCAGACCATTCTTTCTTTGTCCACTACCACTTACAGAAGCTGGTTTTTTATATGAAGCTTTCCACGATGGATTTACCTTTTCCAGAGGATGGCTGGAGTGGGGCTTGGTCTGCTGAGTTGTTGACAGAGGTAATCTGCATGCTCTTTGAAGATTCTGTCACGCCAGACACCATGCTGATGTCATACATGTATCTCCGAGGAGATTTGTTAATTCCAGATGAGGTAGATATGGCATGGTATGTGGGAGATGTGGTCTTACAGGCTGTTCTCTATGTCAATCATTTGGAGTTGCGCATAGCTGATATGTTTCAGAGTTATTCCTCCAAAGTAGCTGATTGTCAGGATAGTTCGTGGCATCCTATGATTGATTCAGTGGTCCTCAATCAAAGACAAAACACAGCTCCTACCTTTGTACAGAGTACTAACCAACTGAGGATGGATCTCTTAACCTATCTTTCCAAACATAATCCATTTGATGCTATCTTCTTTGATGCCTATCATAGACGATCTCTCTTGGGACCTTCTGTTCCTACCCTCCTTTATTACCAACAATTGGCTCACCGCTATGCTATATATTTTTCCCTTTGTCAATCTAATTCCACAGTAATTTTACCACTTTTTTTCCAACCTTCCAATTTCCCTCAAATTCCTATTTTCACTTACTGTTCCTTTATTGAGGATAGGGTATTTTCCCCTTCTCCACCCTGTCCTTCACCCCTCATAAATGTACCCTCCACATTTCCTATTTATCAATTAACACCTTTCCTTAGTGATTCCTTACAAATTTCTGCCACTCCTTCTTTAACCTTTTCTTCTTTTTATGATTTTTCCTATCCTTCCCTACATCCACTTTCCCTTATTCCATTACCCTCTCCTAGCACTTCCATATCTCAACCACCTCAGTTGGTTAGTGACTGTGCCGGTTTTGATAATCAGATTTCCAGAAGAAGGGGATGGAGTTCGGATGATTGCCTTACAGGACCGCAAATTAATTGGCCAGTAATTCCAGGGGAATGGACAGCTTCAAGTCAAGCTTATCAAAATTATGTTCATTTTGCCCAGCAGTATTCACAGTCTGCAGATCCCTCAGTGAGATTAACTGCTCACTTTGCTTGGTACCTGGCGTATATGCATAGGCACTCTCATACTGATTCAAAGCCTATCCCAAAGTTGTGCATGAATGTCAATGTTAGCATTGATTCCCAACAGTTGGAGATACTGTATTTTCATGCCCTCTGTTTACCTAGCAGATACTTGGTCCTGTTGGAAAGGATGTGTTGTCTCCAATTTTTTCAAAATCCTCCTAAAAACTTTGTAGATGAATCCTTATCTATGGATCGATTCCGACAACATCAATCTTTTAAGAGGGATCATCTTCATTGATACCTTTCCAATGTATGGTGCAAGCTTTTTAATACCAAACTCTTCTTTTTGAAGAAGTCATTCAGATGGTTGTGTATTAGTGTTTGTGTTGTGAGTTCATGTATGTCCTACGAACGTGGTGGTTTCCTATTGGATTTTGTGTACGAGCTATATTTTGGAGATTTGTAGAGATGGGTCGTGGATGGAGAGTTGAAGCTGATGCTGATGAAGAAGAAGCAAACTCTTATATCCTTTACAAATTTGTGGTGATTTTTAGTTTGATAAGAGGTGTTCATGTGTAAACGAGTTTTCCTTTCTTTGTATTATATATCAAAAACAGGTTATAAGATGGGGTCGTGGTGGATGGATTCTTTTTAAAAAGATATTGAAGATCACAGTGAAGCTTTTCAATGAACTTGTATTCCCTTTTTCCTGGGTCGCGAGGACGCTTCCTTATTAAGTGTGGGGATATGTTGAGTGTTGAAATGACTTGTTTTTTGGATGATTTTTGTTGTTTTTGAGAGCTGAATGGTTGATTTTATGGGATGATTGATTGATTTGGAAGAGGATTGAGAGTGTTTTGGATGATATTGATTGTGTTTTGGAAGATCATGATGTTTGTTGGTGATTCTGTGATGTTTTGATAAGGTTCTGAATGGTTCTGTATACCTTCTGTTTTGTTCTGTTTTGGTCTGTTTTGTTCTGATTGTCTTCTGTAAAGAGGGATAGAGTATTGATTGATGAAGGATGAGATATTGTGAAAGTTTAGTGAATGGTTTGTGAGAGTTTGAAATGGTTTGAGAGTGAGTTATGAGGTTTTGATGACCTTCTGTAACCTTCTGTAGGTCTTCTGTAGAGCTTCTGTTTCTGTTCTGTTACTGTTCTGCTTCTGTACTGTAACTGTTCTGGTACTGTTCTGTAGACTGTTCTGTAAGTGTTCTGTGGAATGTATGTGTGAATTTGAGGAAAGTTTTCTAGCCTTGGAAAGAGGTGAATACAAGTGCAAAAGAGCTGAAAGAAGTGGAAGAAGTAGCTGCTGAAGACTCAAGAGAAGACTAGAGTGAAGTGACAGTAGTGAGCTGTGAAGAGACACTGTAGTGGCTCTGGTGACCCTTCATATCAGACATACCTCTTGGGAGGGGTATCCACGACCTAAGAGTTATTATTGAGAGTGATTTTTGAGAGATTGTAGTGAGGATATGATGTATTATTGATGGAGTGTGTGAGAGAGAGTCAGAGATAGCCAATTCTATTGAAACAGAGTGATTGTATATGAGAGATTGAGAGAGAAGACTATGAAGATATTGAAGATGAATACTATGTGATGTATTTCCATTCAAAGATGGTGTACTTCTTTGTTTTCTTTGTGATATTGATGGATTTTGTGAAGATGTTGAAGAATATGGTTGATTCTATTAAAAACCGTGGGAGATTTACATGATGCTGCATGAAGATTTGTTGTGCCTGGTGTTCTTTTCTTCATTGTGATCATATGAAACATGATAAACAAGCTTGTTGATGTTACAAGATAGATTTTCTTGCAAGAGAATTCCCTTTTCCTTGGTGTTCCTCTCGGGGCTCCAAAGGTGCAAGAGAGTTCCAATGGGTTTTTTTTTGCATGGGCCAAGGTAAAATTTTCTTGGGGGAAAATGGGCCCTATAGAATCTTAAGAGAGAACTCCAAGGGGAAAAAGTGGCCTTAAAGGCTATGGGCCTAAGGTTTTTTTCTTTGGAAAACACGGGGGGGGGGGGGGGGGGGGGGAACGAAAGGTCATTTGGAGTAACCTTTTATGGGGGGGGAAAACCCTAAGGGAGCCTTAGAGAGAGATTTTTTTATAAAGGGGAAAAAGTAGCCTTTAAAGGCTATACCTTTCGGAAGGAGGTAAAAGGCCTAAGGGCCCTTAAAGGCAACCTTGGAGGGGGAAGGGGGTAATCCTAAAAGCCATAGGAAGGAGGGCTAAGGAAAATTAAAACACCGAGGGGCGGGGGGGGGGGGGGGGGCGTGGTTCCCAAAGCCAAGGAAGGGGGCTTAAAGGGGAAAGGGGGCTTAAGAGGCCCCTTAGAAGCTTCCCCCCAGGAAGCTTCTAAGGCTACTACGCCACGTGGGGGAAAGGAAATGATGCTGATCGACGGCGTTCTGATGGTGGTCAGAGGCGTAGTCGTGATGGTAGAGGGCATCGACGACCTAGTATACGGAGGCAACAGCGGCAACTTTCCTCCCTTACGAGTTGAACAAAGAGATTCTCTCTCAGCTCCTTGTGCAAATCAACCGACGGCACCACTCTCCCTCCTCACGATGCCCAACAGTGTTTTAAATAGGGGGAGGGAGAGGTTCCTCCCTCCCCTACGTGGCAGCACGCATGGCTATGTCTCCTACATGAGCTCTAGCGTGCTGCTTCATTGTGGCTTCCCTCTCTCGCCTCCAGCGCGATGTTGGAGGGGGAGAAGGAGGGGATATAAAAATTTAATTTTTCTTCCCCTTATCCAAATCAAATAACCTTTGTAGAGGTGGTTTACGAATGGAATTCAGGATGTTACATTCTCTCCCCCTTGGAGAAATTGAGATGTCCTCATCTCGAGATAAGCTGGGGATATTGATGGTTAGAGTGCCTTCATCTATCCAAGTGGCATCCTCTTCGGGATAATCTTTCCACTGGACGAGGCATTCTCTCAAGGTTCTGGATCTCAATTGTCTCTCCCTAGCATCTAAGGTCCTGTCAGGCCTTAGTTCAAGGACTCCTTGACTAGGCATTACAATTTGTTGGTCATCAAGTACATGGTTAAGATTAGGTACATACTTCTTCAATAGGCTGATATGGAATACATTATGAACCTTTAAGTTCTCAGGGAGTTGCAATCTATAAGCATTAGGTCCTAGGCATTTGAGGATCTTGTACGGTCCACAATACCTTAGACTTAGCTTCTTGCAATCTCCTAAAGATAGGGAACTCTTTTTAGGGCGTACACGAATGAAGACCATGTCTCCTTCTTTGAAGACTCTATCTTGACGTTTCAAATCCACGTATGCCTTCTATCTATCCTTGGCAACTTGGATGTCCTGTCTTATTGACTTTATTTGGTCATCCATCTCTTCCAACATCTACCTTGAAGCTTCGACCCTTAAGGTTGGATCTGAGAAGTTTAGGGGACTTCGACAGTCATGACCATACAATGCTTGGAAAGGGATCATCTGAATGCTTTGTTGGTAAGAAGCATTGTAGGAAAATTGAACCAAAGGCAAGTATTGAGCCCACCTCTTTGGCTCACAATAGCAGTATGCCCTAGGCATATCCTCGATGACTTGATTTACTCGCTCTGTTTGGCCATCCGTTTGGGGATGGTAAGCTGTGCTAAAGCAAAGTTGAGTCCCAATAGCTTCAAAGATAGCTCTCTAGAAGTGTGATGTGAAGAGAGAATGACGGTCACTAATGATTCTTCTGGGTAAACCATGTAGCTTGAATATTTCCTTGATAAACAATCTTGCAATGTTTGAGGCTTTATAGTTTGTCTTTACTGGAATAAGGTGTGCAACCTTAGTAAGCATGTCAACCACTACCATGATGGAGTTGTATCCTCCCTGAACTTGGGGTAGGGCAACAACAAAATCCATATTGATGAATTCCCATTTTATTTGGGGAATCTCAAGCGGTTGCAACTTCCCTGGCATCTTGATATGTTCGGCTTTGATACGTTGACAAGACAAACACTCGGTGACATATTTGAGAACGTCACCTTTAAGCCTCACCCAATGGTAGCTCTTCCTAACTGCATTAAGAGTCTTGGCATAACCAGGATGTCCTGTGAAAGGGGAATTATGAGCTTCCCACAATATCTTTTGCTTAAGTGACTAGCTTGTTGGTATACACAGCCTTGTTCTATAGTAGACAAGCCCATTATTAATAGAGAATTCATGATACTTAGCTTGCAGCTTTTGATTCTGATCCTTGATAGAGATCTCCCTTAGCATTTTTTGATAGGCTGGATCATGGCATGCTTCCCCTCTAGCTAGCTCAAGTATTGGATTGTTTGGCATAGATACTTTAGTAGCTAGAGATCTAGTTGTTGATGGATTCTGCAAGATTGGGGAGTTAAGGAATGCTTTGCGACTAAGTGCATCGGCAACTACATTCTCTTTTCTTGGTCAGTACTTGATTTCAAAGTCATACTCCTCCAACACCTCAATCCATCGACGCTGCCTCATGTTGAGCTCATTCTGGGTAAAGATCCATTTGAGACTCTTATGGTTAGTTACTAGAGTAAACTTGTTACCCAACAAGTAGTGTCTCCAAAGCTTTAGAGCATGGATGACAGCTAGCAATTCCAGATCATGCGTAGCATAATTCCTCTCATGACTCTTCAGTTTCCTTGAAGAGTATGCTACAAGATGACCTTCCTGCATGAGCACACATCCCAAGGCAAGTGTGCTAGCATCAGTTACTACCTCCAACTCCTTATTGAGGTTGGAAAGTTTTAGGATAGGTGCTGATACCAAACTTTGCTTCAATATGTCGAAGCTATTTTGTTCGGGAGTTGACCATGCAATGGTTGTTTGCTTCTTTAGTAAGTCCGTCAGAGGTGCTGCAATCAAAGCATAGTTTTTGATGAAGACCCTATACCATCCTGTCAATCCAAGAAAGCTTCGTATTTCTTTCACAGATGTTGGTATTGGCCATTCTAGCACATCTCTGACCTTGGCTGGGTCCACTGAGATTCCTTCTGGTGATACTATGAATCCCTGATATTCAATCTGGCATTTGAAGAATGCACACTTCTTCATCTTAGTGTACAGCTTATGTGACCTCATTGTCTCAAGGGCAATCCGAAGTTGGGGTTCTTGATCTTCTTCCTGTTTGGAATAGACTAAAGTGTCGTCGAAGAAGACGAGCACAAAGTCATCAAGATATGGCCTAAAGATATCCTGCATTAGCCTGTTGAAAGTGGTAGGTGCATTTGTAAGCCCGAATGACATAACTAAGAACTCATAGTGCCCATATCTTGTATTCAGGGCCGTCTTGGGAATATCTTCTTCCTTGATCCTTATCTTATAGTAACCTGACTGGAGATCAATCTTGGAGAAGATCTTTGCACCTTGAAGACTCAAGAAGCTCATCTATTCTAGGAATAGGGTACTTGTTCTTGACCATTAATTGATTCAATCCTCGGTAATCAATACATAGCCGAAGCGTTCCATCTTTCTCTTTCTGGAACAGTACTAGAGCTCCCCATGGTGAACTGCTAGGCTGGGATGTAGCCCTGATCTAGTAGTTGCTTGAGTTGTTCCTTCAACTCAATTGCTTCTGGTATGTACATTCTATAAGGTCTCTTTGAAATTGGCGCAGCTCTTGGT
This sequence comes from Lygodium microphyllum, assembly GCF_053477565.2. NCBI lineage: Eukaryota > Viridiplantae > Streptophyta > Polypodiopsida > Schizaeales > Lygodiaceae > Lygodium > Lygodium microphyllum. The sequence goes on along the minus strand of NC_141135.1, from coordinate 93,832,913 downwards.
ACTAACTTAATCTCATGATCCACTTCTCTTTGAGGCGGCAGCTCTATCAACTCCTCAGGGAATACGTCCGCGTATTCCTTTAGCCAAGAAGGTCCTTCATTAGACTCTTGCTTCTGATCTAACTTGTTGAGCTTAATTAAGTAGACAGGTAATCCTTTTCTAACTCCTTTTATGATCCGAGATACTTTGGCCAATTGGATTCTTGGCACTTCAGCCTCACCTTGAGTTGTGACTAATTCCCTTTCAGAGTTTTGAAAGGAAAATTGGCCCTTTCCACAATGAATGTGGGCGTCATTAGGCTTAATCCAATCCATTCCGAGTAGACACTCATGGATACCTAAATTCATGACTCTGAATTTGACAGAAGTCTTCTTTCCTCCCAGAAAGAATTCCACCTTAGCAATTAGCCTGGTATAAGTAACCTCACGACCATTTGCCAATTCCACAAGCAAGGTAGGTGCTTCTACTGTGGCTATTCCTAATCTTTTTGCACATGCTGGTGAGATAAAGGAATGTGTACTGCCATAATCAATCAAGGTCTTGAATCTTTTACCTTGATAGTCCGATGGTGTCTAAATCACCGAGAAGTGGCGATTCGGGCCTTTCTTGTGTAGAGCAACATGGACTGTCGCCCTTTTGAACTCTGCTTCCATGGTCGGATCTTCTTCTTCTTCTTCTTTGCACATTTGCCTATTGGCAATGCAGGCAGTTCTTCATCTACCTCGGTTAGCGGCTCCTTGACCACGGCCCGCCGTTTCTTAGAAAGGTGCTTGGTGATGTCCTCCTCCAAGTTTGGGACATTACCTCTTGAAATGACCGGGCTCGTTGCAGTGGAAACAACGAAGGTTTCAGCCATTGCTTTGAGTAGGAACAAAGTTGTTGATGTTATTAGTCCTTGCTTTCTTTCTTTGTCCCTGATTATGACCTTGAACTCTCTTCATTTGAGGTTTGAATGATCCTCTGTTCGGGTCATTATAAGACCAAGCTTTGTTATCCCTTGGTCTAGACTGCACCTCCTGAATTATAGGCGCTGCTCGAATGAGTGCGTCCTGAAGATCTGATGGATGCATAGATTCAAGACGGGTATTTACTGGTGGATTTAAACCCGCACAAAATTTGAACACCTGCTGTGTCATGTCCATCTTTGGTGCATACTTAAGAAGTGAGACAAATTTAGAATAGTATGCGTCAAGAGTGAGTCCCAGTTGTTTTAGCTCATAGAACTCATTCATTTTCTACGTGTGGTATGCAAGTGGTAAGTATCTTCCCTGCACGGCTTTCTTCAGCTTTTCCCAGATAACGGATCCCTCCACAATCCCTTGATCCCTGCACCATTGCTTCCACCAAAGCCTGGCTTCGCCAGTGAGCTTTAGCTTACCGAGCATAGCCTGATTGGCGGGTGCAGTACTGGCTGCTAAAAAGTAATCCGCCATGGATTCAATCCAAATTTCAGCATCAACTTGGATGGACCTACCTCTCCCGTCAAACTCAGGCGGCTTAATCTACTTGAGAAGAAACTTCTTCTCTTGGACTACAACAGTACTTGATGTAGGAGGCAAACTAGGAACCTGTACCTGGGGTTGTGCCTGGATAAAGGTTTCTTAATGTCATTATATGATAAGCGCTATTGATTTATATTAAATCTTCAATCTTGCTATCACCCAGGCAAATAACCACTTAACTTTTTATCAATTCTAATGCACAAGCAGACATTGATAAAAAGAAGTATTATTTGTATTTATATGGACATAGTGTTGAGATATCGAGCTCCACTCGTGATATGCCAGGGTGACTGTTGTGCATTTATGTCACAGACTTGTCAGTTGCAGATGCGGTTGGTACACCGCCCATGAATAATAGCTAGATGACAACTATCCTTATCTGCTCTAGTTTGTGGCTCAGTTAGTATGCCACCTTAGTTAGTTGAGTTTGGTTTGAGACCCATATATAGGGTTCTTCTATTTCTATGTACTTGAGTTCTTTTGGCTTACACAAACTAAGAAGAGGAAAACTGTTTTCAGCCTCCACCTTTGTGTGTATTCTCCCATTGTGCAAGCAAGAAAGCTACAAGTGAGACTCCTTCCTTCTCTCCCACAATCTTGACATGGTATCAAAGCCTTGTTCGTGGTAAGGAGCTCAAGAAAGCAAGCCAAGTTTATGGTGTTCTGGTAAGAGGACTAGTGTTGCTTTCATTCTTCTGTTTTGGGAGCAAGTCTCTGCAGGTAGCACAACCGGGAAGTGCAAGAGTACATTGTCTCAGGTTGAGACGCCCTTCGTGGTGAAGCAAGAGGGTAGTATATGCTGCGAGAGAGGGCTTTAGCCATTGGTGACCCTGTTTTTTTTATTTGAGGTGATTTCGGGGCCTGTTTTGGAGGTGGAAGTTTTCTGCATGCACTCAGGAAAAGGCCCTGTTTTATGCTGTGCGACCACTATTCTACAGGTCGGTGAAAAGTTACTGTAGAAATTGCATTGTATGCCTATGCCCAAAGACATTGGGAGTTGCAGAATCAACCTTGTTACCTGTTGATGCAAAGTTGTCACTAGGAAGTAACTGTGTGGTTAAATACCACTTTCGTCAGTTTTGCAGATTTGCCCTTATGAGGCTGAAGCTGTGTTCTTTGCAGTGACAGAATTTTTTGCAGTGTTCTGTAATGGCGTCTGATTCTCTTTCACAAATTGTCACTGAAAATCTTGACAAGAACAACTTCCAAGCATGGAAGTTTAGAATGACGAATTTCCTTATGGGAAAAGGATATTGGGAATTTGTTGCAGGAAATGAAGAAGAACCAGTTCTTCCTAATGTTCCCAATCAACGGCAAATGCATGCATTTAAAGCATGGCATGAGAGAGCCAGGAAAGTTATGTATTGGCTGTCTATCAGCATTTCAGACTCTATGATTATGCATATTCAAGATGCAAGTACGCCAAAGGAGGCATGGGATACTTTGTCAAAAATGTATAGCACAAATACGCAAGCCAGGAAAATGCAGCTCAAGCAAGAGTTGCATAATGTGCAAAGAGAAAATATGAGCATCAATGACTACCACATGAAGGTGAAGAAGATTGCAGATGCACTTGCTTCCATTGGGTCGCCAGTGGAAGATGATGATTTAGTTTCTGTGACCTTAAATGGTCTAGGAAAGGATTATGCACAGTTCTGAACATCCATTTCTGTCCGTGAAAGATTTCCTGATTTTGAGGAGTTGATTGCTCTTCTAATTTCTGAGGAGCAGAGAAATGGTGGTGCATCTTCTTCAGGAGGAACTTCAAAAGAAGCTGTTTTCTACTCAAATGCTGGAAGAGGTAGAGGCAGAGGTAGAGGAGGCCGATCTGGAGGCCATGGTAGAAATCAGAATATGCAGCAAACTCAAGAAAACCAGTCCTATGGAGGAGAACGTGGTAACTCTAGAGGCAGGGGGAGCCAAAGAGGTCGTGGTGGATGGCAAAGAGGCCAAAATGCAAACAACAATGTTGAATGCTACTACTGTGGTAAAATGGGTCATATGGCTAAGGACTGCTATAAAAAGCAGAATAAAATCATGAATGGAAAATTGCAACAAGGGAATTATGCATCTTCTAGTAGACAGGGTGATGACAGAAATGAGCATTTGTTTATGGTGCAGCACATGACCAATTCTGTGACAAGTGTAGAAGAAAGAAACGATGTGTGGTATGTTGACTCAGGTGCATCAAACCACATGACAGGTCATGCAGAATGGATGCAGGATGCAAGGAAAATGGAAAAACCAGGATTTGTGGAGACTGGTGATGATATTGCACATCCTATTGTGCAGATTGGAAAATTTCCTTTGTCTATGCAAGATGGGAAAAAGAAATACCTATCGGATATATTTCATGTCCCGAATATCACCAAGAACCTAGTTTCTATTGGTCAAATGGTTGAGTAGGGCTTGCAGGTCAGATTTAACTCTCATGGATGTTTTGTTGAGGATATGAAAAATAAAGGCCACTTGATAGCAAAAGGAAAGAAGAAGGACCGAATGTTTACGTTGGATGCAGACATGTCTGAATTGAGTGCAGCAATGTTTACACATGGGACCGGTGTAGTTGCAGATATTGATATCTGGCATAAACGCATTGATCATGTTGATGTATAGCGACTTAAATCAATGCATGCCCAAAATATTGTTGCAGGATTGCCTAAATTCAAGGTTGCAGAAATGCATAAGGTATGTGAAGCCTGCCAATTTGGAAAACACGCAAGGAAACCATTTCCTAGACATGTTCAAGAGAGTAAGAAGCCATTGGAATTAATCCACTCTGATGTGTGGATTAATCCACTCTCTTGGAGGCTGTCATTATTTTGTCACTTTTATTGATGACTATAGTAGAAAATTTTGGGTGTATTTTATGAAAAAGAAAAGTGAAGTTTTTGGGCATTTCAAAACTCTTAAAGCTATGGTTGAAAAAGAAACAGGCCTAAAAATAAAATGCCTAAGGTCAGAAGGAGGGGGAGAGTACCTCTCAAATGAGTTTGCAAGGTTCTTGCAGGAGCATGGCATAAAGCAGCAATATTCATGTAGTCATACCCCACAACAAAATGGAATTGCAGAAAGAAAAAACAAGCATATTGGAGAGGTATCTCGTGCCATGCTCAATGAAAAAGACCTGCCATATTTTTATTGGGCTGAGGCAGTTGCTACAACAGTCTACATAATGAACAGGACTCCCACTGCAGCAATACATGGGATGACTCCAAAGGAGAGGTATATTGGTAGGAAACCAGATATTTCTCATTCGAAATTTTTTTATTGCATTGCCTATGTTCATGTGCCAGATGAGTTGAGATCCAAGTTGGATCCAAAAGCTAAGAAGTGCATCTTTATTGGTTACTCTCTGCAGAGCAGAAAGGGTATAGATGCTATAACCTTTCTACTTGTAAGTTTACAGTGAGCAGAGATGTTGTTTTTAATGAGATGAGTAACTAGTATAAACTAGTAAATATGATTGATAATGTAGATGCACAAAATGGTAATGCTGCACAGAATTTATAGCAGCAGTCACAAGATATTAGTGGACCTGGAGCGTCCTCTAGCAGTGGTTCACATTCTTCGCCATGGACAGGCAGATTGGGATCAGGAGAATCTTCTCAAAGCAATGCAAATAGTGGTATGCAGGTATCACGAAAAGGAAAAGAGAAGGTAGATCAGCCCATGTTTGATGTGAATGCAGGTCACTCTTATGTGGATGGTGAATCCAGTGGCTCAGAACAGAGCATTGATGATGAGTTGGGTATTCCTTCTATTGTTACACCTGGAGTAAGGAAGACCAAGGATGTTTTGAGAGCACGTGGGAGTGAAGCTACTTTGCGCAGGTCTACCAGAGCTAGATATCCTGTGGATAGGCTGAAATATGATGGATTTACAGCCATTCACTATGCATATATGGTCAAAGTGATACAGGAACCAGAACCCACTTCTTTTGAGCAAGCCATGGGAAAAGAAAAATGGGAGAAAGCCATGGATGAAGAAATGGATGCCTTGGAAGCAAATGCTACATGGGAATTGGTACCTTTGCCTAAAGGTAAGAATGCAATTGGTTGTAAGTGGGTTTATAAGGTGAAGCACAATGCAGATGGTTCTGTGAACAGATACAAGGAAAGATTAGTAGTCAAGGGGTATGCACAAACATATGGCATTGATTATGAAGAGACATTCACTCTGGTTGCAAGGATGGCAACCATAAGAGCAGTCATTGCTATGGCTGCATCAAAGGAATGGTCTTTACATCAAATGGATGTAAAGAATGCCTTCTTGCATGGTGATTTGCAAGAAGATGTATATATGGAGCAGCCACCAGGTTTTGTGCATGCTGTTCATCTTGAGTTTGTTTGCAGGTTGAAGAAAGCATTGTATGGCTTGAAGCAAGCACTTAGAGCATGGTCTGACAAGATAGGACAGTATCTTGTCACTACTGGCTTTCAGATTTCCAAGGCAGATTTCTCACTTTATGTGAGAAAAACAGAGAAATGTATTATGCTACTTGTCATTTATGTTGATGATTTGATTATGACAGGTGACAGTGATGAGGATATCCTTCATGTGAAAATGCTATTGAAGCAAAAGTTTGAGATGAAGGATTTGGGAGAGCTGCGTTATTTCTTGGGTATTGAGGTGATTAGATCACCAAGTGGGATACGGCTCTTGCAGAGGCAGTATGGATTGGACATGCTGTCCAAATATGGGATGACAGGCTGTAAGCCTATTTCAGTTCCTTTGGAGCAGAATGTGAAGTTGAGCGCACATGCAGGTGAGCTTCTGGAAGACCCTACTATGTACAGATGCATAGTAGGAAGTTTGATTTATATGACTATTACCAGGCCAGATTTGAGCTATGCTATTGGATTGGTAAGTCAGTTTATGCAGGCTCCAAGGAAACCGCATTTGGATGCGGCTAGAGGTATACTCAGATATGTGAAGTCCACATTGCAGTATGGACTATTTTATGAGACTGGGGTTCAGATACAGTTGCATGGATACACTAATGCTGATTGGGTTTGTAGTATTTCTGATAGACGATCTTCCAGTGGATATGTGTTCTCTTTTGGGAGTGTTGCAGTCACTTGGAGCAACAAGAAACAGCCTATAGTTGCCTTGTTGAGCACAGAGGCTGAGTACAGGGGCGCAGCAATGGCTGCATGTGAGGTAGCTTGGTTGCATAAGCTACTTTATGATATGCATCAGCCTACAGATGGGCCAGTTGTCATTTATTGTGACAACATGAGTAGTATATACTTGGCAAATAACCTAGTCTATCATGCTAGAACAAAGCACATTGAGGTGCATTATCACTATGTGTGGGAGAGGGTTTTACTAGGTCTTATTGATCTAGTTTATGTCAGCACAGAGGATCAGGTAGCTGAAATATTTATGAAGGCATTGGGTGCAGAGAAGCTGCGCAAGTTCAGAGACCTACTTGGTGTGCAGGAATTGGGATTGAGCTCGAGGGGGAGTGTTGAGATATCGAGCTCCACTCGTGATATGCCAAGGTGACCGTTGTGCATTTATGTCACCGACTTGTCAGGTGTTGCAGATGCGGTTGGTACACCGCCCATGAATAATAGCTAGATAACAGCTATCCTTATCTACTCTAGTTCGTGGCTCAGTTAGTATGCCACCTTAGTTAGTTGAGTTTGGTTTGGACCATATATAGGGTTCTTCTATTTCTATGTACTTGATTTCTTTTGGCTTACACAAACTAAGAAGAGGAAAACTGTTTTCAGCCTCCACCTTTGTGTGTATTCCCCCATTGTGCAAGCAAGAAAGCTACAAGTGAGACTCCTTCCTTCTCTCCCACAATCTTGACACATAGCCCTTTCGGAATAAAACATTTCTTGCGATGATAAGCCAACTGTTACATTTAGTTTGGGGAGAACAATGTTGTATTACATTTATCTACATGAACTGTATAATAGTATGGTTTCGGGTCATGGATCTTTAGGAATCGATAAATCATTGGAAGTTCAGGGTATCCTTTCCTTTGGAACCCGTTCTTTTCATGGCGCCCTAACAGTTTAATCCTGTCGGCGGAGATTACACGAGTTACTTCCTCATATACATATGAGTTCATCTCAACCCTCTGACCTTGAATATGTAAATTTGAGTTTACGTGAGCTTTCACAAAAATGAACAGCTTCACGACTTTCAGGTCTTCCAACCACTTGATCCTCTTTAGGTTGGTTTGTAGATAAGCAAACCGGTGGGCGGCTATATAGTAGATTCCTGAGGCACCCATCCATCTTCGTTCCATGTACAAAGGTGATGGATTATAGATTTGCTCCAAGATGTTCATCATCTCAACCCTTTGTCGATAATGCGGAGAATGCATTGCAGTCATAAACATGACTCAAAATACTAAGAACATGTTCCACACTTCGTAATTCTGCAAGATAGCATTAGAAGTAAGGAAATGTTTGGAATAGCAACATTTGCTTTACTTCAACTTATTAAGATTTTATAAAAACAATTATGTTTTTGGTGTGCTCTGATACCAACTGTAACGTGTCCACTTGTATCTTCATGACACGTCTTAGTAGTCCATTGGAAAGGATGTCTAGATAGCTCCGCTCGGCACTCCCATGGAATGTTACAAGGTTTGCAATCTAGGCTTTTTGCGTCTGCCACGTAGCGGAAGTATTTTGACCGTTCCCACTTAGGATCGACCTCAATTAGGGTTTTCCTTATTGGCCATTTCCTAACGGAAACTAGCGTCGGACCCAAGAGAACTACTTTACGCAGAAACACCAGGTCTAAAGCGGATTCACGCTGCACTTGGTTCAAGGAGAATGGGAAACGAGAGGGATGCAAAGCTCAACATCTTTGCCATAAGGCATAGTCCCATTCCGTTCCCCTAAAATCAGGCACCCAAGCATCCTCCTGCTCCAAGTAGCGCTCAATGGAGAGACCTCTTGCGGTGGGTTCGGTTCACTTGCCCGGCGCGGTTAACAACCCCCTTGGTTAGGGTCAGGCAGGCAGGGCACGGTTAACAACGACCTTGCCCGGCATGGTTAACAACCCCCTTGCCTGACACGGTTAACAACCCCCTTGCTTAGGGTTAGGCAGGCAGTCAGGGGTAACTGAAGCTGCCTCTCCCTTCAAGCCTTCAACCTGAAGTATAGATATCCATTTATCTTCTTAATTCATTGATCAAACAAAGCCAAATAGTTACTCCAAAATCGGTAGCAAGCACAAACATTTCCTATGATCGTTTTTGTTGGCAAACTGCTACGGAATGAATCCTTCCTTTCGAATGCGTCTAGCACTCGATCCGGGGTGACTTGCAACTTGGCAAGATCCCCTATATCCTGGGTTAGGGCATACCCTAATAACTTGACTTGGTCAATACTTAAGTTCATTGGTTATTTAAGTTTATCGGTTGGTTTTTAGTTTCCAATCAATCTTCCTTACTCAAGAAAGATTTTAAATTAGCATGATTATTCATTCTCTTGCAAGATAACTTGCGTAAGGACCTGCCAACCTCATTGCGAGAATTTTTCCATTCCCTTGTGATTCAATCACAAGATCATATGACTCCACACTTGCTGCGCAAGTGTCGCATTGATCTATGAGACTTATTCTACTCATTGAACGGAGTCACGAAACAATCTGTTCCTGATTACATTAGGTTGACATCGTCAATCCTAGAGTTCCAAGTTCCATCTCGTAAGATTCTTGGGGACAAACCCTAGTTCACTTTCCAATTACATTCCACTGTCCCTACATTTAGTGAATGTGGGCAAGTATTTAAGGTATAGGAGTTTCAGTTTTAGCGATACGTAACAATTAGGTCACGTGTTAATTTCCTAGTGAATTTCTTGGAATTCAACTCTTTCTAAACGAGTACTCCGTGGTTTAGGTGTTTTAGGTTTATACCAATTTGGTTAACTCTAGAAAATAATTACGTGATCATTTCCACATGACTCGTTGTCTATGCTTAAATTAAATTTTCAACCTAAACTTATCGATTAAGGTCAAGCATAGATTAGGTTAATTCCAACTAATCTTCCTATAACTTTGTGAACAAAATTCATGCTAAACAAGCAACATTTTTCTTGATAATTTATGCAGTTGACAAACGATAATTTCCTAGATTTATGCATTGTAAGAATCATTTCATGCTTTGCACTTTCCATGATGATTCATTGCAAAGAGGATATGGGCTAATAGTGCGATATGCAGTTTATACATATAGGCTTAAATGAAGTATACTATTTTAATGGACATTAATCTAATTTTTAATTCATTTCAATGCATAAATCTATTTGCTAGAAATGCATTTATGCTTCCTTTATTTTGCATATTCTATTGAAAGTATTAATGACTAAGTTTGTCCATTGTGAGCATTTAGGACAAAAACATATCCTATTTCCAACAATTAACCTTTCATGATTGAATTACAACAATACTGAATAAAAATTAGGAAGGAAAACCTGGACTTGGGGTGAGATATCCACGCGGATGCTAGGAGATGACCCTCTCGCGCGGCTGTGCCTTGGAATTTCTTAGGAGGCATCGCAAGTGTAGTCTTTGGGACGTGGAAGCAGCTCTACAACTCCTTTTTGAAATTCCACCATGGCTCCCTTTTGCAATAACTTGCACCGTCTGTCGGAAGCAGTTTTAGAAGGCTTCCTCCTTGGAGTAGGGAGTTCGAAAGGGGGTGCTTCAAAATTTCTCACGACTAAGACCCATTGAAGTCATGGGGAAGGCTTAATGGCCTTTGTAAACTCGCACGAACGGGGAATAGAAAGGTGTGGAATCCCTTACGAGGCTTTTGAGTGGGAAAGGAAGGTGTCAAACAACCCTCAACATTCTTCTTTCTTTTACGTGTGGGAAAAGAAACAAGGTGCAAGAGAGTTCTAAGGCTTTTTTTTTTTGCATGGGGCAAGGAAAGGGCTAAGGTAAAATTTTCTTGGGGGAAAATGGGCCCTATAGAATCTTAAGGGAGAACTCCAAGGGGAAAAAGTGGCCTTAAAGGCTATGGGCCTAAGGGGGTTTTTTTAGAAAACACGGGGGGGGGGGGGGGGGGGGAAGGAAAGGTCATTTGGAGTAACCTTTTATGGGGGGGAAGGCCCTAAGGGAGCCTTAGAGAGAGATTTTTTTATAAAGGGGAAAAAGTAGCCTTTAAAGGCTATACCTTTCGGAAGGAGGGAAAAGGCCTAAGGGCCCTTAAAGGCAACCTTGGAGGGGGAAGGGGGTAATCCTAAAAGCCATAGGAAGGAGGGTTAAGGGAAATTAAAACACGGGGGGGGGGGGGGGGGTGTGGTTCCCAAAGCCAAGGAAGGGGGCTTAAGGGGGAAAGGGGGCTTAAGAGGCCCCTTAGAAGCTTCCCCCAAGGAAGCTTCTAAGGCTTCTATGACATGGGGGGGAAAGGAAACAATGCTGATCGACGGTGTTCTAATGGTCGGAGGTGCAGTCGTGATGGCAAAGGGCATCGACGGCTTGGTATATGGCTGCAACAGCGGAAACTTTCCTCCCTCACGAGTTGAACAGAGAGATTCTCTCTCTCCTCACAGATCAGTCGGCGGTAACACTCTCCCTCTTCACGATGCCCAGTAGTGATTTAAATAGGGGAGGGAGAGGTTCCTTCTCCCCTACACGGCAGCACGCATGGCTATGTCTCCTACATGAGCTCCAGCGTGCTGCTTGATCGTGGCCTCCCTCCCTCCCCTCCAGCGCAATGTCGGGTGGGAGAGAAGGAGGGGATAAAAAAATTTACATTTTTTTTCCCTTATCCAAATCAAATAACCTTTGCAGAGGTGGTTTACACGTGGAATTTGGGATGTTACACTAAGCGTTGCGTACATTACCTTTCACGCCCAATTCAGATTTTAACCAAGTGGCCTAATCACTTAACTTCTTTATCAATACTCATAGTCAAGACAATCATTGATAAAAGAAGTCTTATTTCATTCATATGGGTATAGCCCTTTCGGAGTACAATTATTCTTAGGGAGATGGAACAAACTGATACATTAATTCGAGAAGAATAAGATTGTGTTACATTTAGCTACTGGAACTGAGTAATAGTATGGATTGGGGTCATGGATTTTTAGGAATCGATAGGTCATTGGAAGATTAGGGTATCCTTTCCTTTGGTACCCGTTCTTCTCGTAACGTCCCAACACCTTGATTCTATAGGCAGGGATTATTCGGGTCACTTCCTTGTACACATACGTGTTTTGCTTGACCTTCCGACCTCCGACATGTAGGGTTGCATTTTTGTGAGCCTCAACAAAGATGAACAGCTTCACGATTTTTAAGTCCTCCATCCACTTGATTCTCTTCAAGTTGATTCGAAGGTACACAAGTCAATGGGCAGCTATGTAATAGATCCTTGAAACACCCATCCATCTCTGTTCCACATACAAGGGTGAAGGATTGTAGATGCGGTCTAGGATATTCATCATATCGATCCTCCATTGACAATCCGAGGCACGTATCCTGGTCATAAACATAACTTGAAACACCAAGAATCTGTTCCGTGCTTCATGACTCTGCAAGACAACATTGATAAGTAAGTAAAGAGACGATCTTAATAGCAACATTTACTATACTTTCCTTATTAAGTTTTCTTGTAAATTAGTTCCTCATTGGTTCGCTCTCATACCAACTATAACATGTCCACTTGTTCACTTGTAGGACACGTCTTAGTAGGCCATCGGGAAGAGAGTCTAGAAAGCATCATCCAGCACTCCCATGGAATGTTACGGGGTTTGTGATCTAGGTCTTCTCGATTCTGCCATGTAGAGTGGAAGCATTCCAACCGTTCCCACTTAGGACCGCCCTAAATCAGGGTCAAAGTGAATTCATGTTGCAAAGCGAATTCATGTTGCACTTGGTTCAAGGAGAATGGGAAATGAGAGGGATGCAAAGCTCGACCCTTCTGCCCATAAGGCATAGTCCCATTCCGTTCCCCTAAAATAGCATAAATCAGGATTCTAATAACCTAGACTCTAGGTCAACGTTCCTTGCTATTCATTTCCTTCGAGAAAAGTTTCCTGCTGTCGATTTCGTTTGAGAAAAGTTCCCGACCAACTAGGACCTCCCATCGGTAGGATGGACCCATGGCCACATCCACACACTTTCCTCGAGGTTTCTTTAGTTGTCTAATTACCTACCACATTTAGTTTCACATGCATAAAACAACTTTCTTAATTATCCAATTAGTCACCGATTCTTTCATGTAATCTTAGCACTGACATAGAAAAACAATGTTAAGCAAGTTCCTTTACAACAATAGATCTTATTTATCTTTGGAATACATCATATAATCCAGCCTGTAGGCTAATCCATAATCTGCCCAAAGGCAATCCATAATCCTCCCGAAGCAAATCCAGCAATCCACATTGATTACTAATCCAAGATTCTGCCTATAGACTAGTATGTAGGCCTCGAGATCCAATCCTGAGTCATGTCAACCTCTTGTGCAGGGCCCGGTAGGCAAGGGATTTATGGCTAGAGCCCCCCTAGCAGCCAAGCGTCCTCCTGCTCCAAGTGGCGCCCAATGAAGAGACCTATTGCGGCAGGTTTGGTCCACGTTCTCAGTGTGGCTAACAACCCCCTTGGTTAGGGTCAGGCAGACATAGGGGGGTAACTGATACTGCCTCTCCCTCTAGGCCTTCGACCTAAAGCATTAATTATTTTTCCATCTTTAATTCTTTGAGCAAAGCAATACAAATAGTGCTCCTAAACTGTACAAACACAATCAATCCAGTGGTCATTTTATTTGGCCAACTGCTAAGGTGTGAATCCATCTCTCCGAATGCATCCAGCATTCGATCTAGGATCAATTGTGACTTGGCAAGATCCTCAAGGGTTTGTTTGTTTATCCTTTTGTCCTTGGGTTAGGGTCATACCTAGTCAACCCAAATTAACCAACACCTTAGGTTTCTTAAGTTAAGATAGTAAATCTTGGCGACTTTGTCGCTCTAACTTGATTTGTCAATTGCTCATTACCTTAACTTGGCAACTTCGTAGCAGGATGACTACTCATCCTCTTGCAAGTTTGAATTGTGCTAGAACCTGCCAACCTTGTTCTAAGGAGTGGCAACTCTACTTTGTGATTTACCACAAAACCATGCGACGTCGCAACTTGTTGCACAAGTATCGCACCTAACTCATGGGATCATTTCACCCATCAAATGGCGTTTCTTGGTCAAGTAATTTTTTTAGTCAATATGTAGGGTTTGGGGTATCTTCTTACCCATCCCAACGCTAACCTTGCTAGGCATATAACGTTTGGGACTAGGGTTTCTAGGCTCAATCGGATGTCGTTCGATCCTTAGGATAAAACCCTAGATCGTTATTGCATGGGCGTCCAATGAACCCAAACATTCCGTGAATGTGGGTAGGACCTTTGGGTTTGAGGGTCTCGACGTGGCGACCAAGTGTGATACTAGGTAGAATTTCCAACGTGCTAAACCCTAGCTAGCACTTTGAGGTGTTCGTTGTACTAACTAGTTATTCTTATACGAATCCCTTGAGGGTTATACCCTCACAAGTGATCTAACCAAATTGGCCTACTTGTCTTGCGACAAGAAACAATCTCTTCTTAGAGATGCTAAACTTGTTTTAAAGGTGTAAATAGTTGCAAGACATCACATTACGTGTAAACATGCGATTCATTACCTCTATGTAACTATAAGGTTTGCAATAACCCTTTCTTTTCTTGCTAAAGTCATGACAAATGAAAAATTGGAGAATAACTTACATAAAACATACAAGGACTTACATCAAGGAGCTATTCCTACAACCTTTTGTTTAATGTAATTAAATTTCAGGCTTTAATATGACATGCAACCTTTTCTAGATGCAACTTTGATAAGTGAAGTTCATGCATGTCGAATATTATAAGACTAATGTTGACTTAATTCATTCTACAAGCATCTTTGCATGCAACATGCAAGTCCGTGGTTTCATTTTCATGCCATGCAATTCTTTGGACACATCTAAGGGATGTTAACAATTTTCTCATGCGAGTCATAACAAGGAAGTTATTTACTAAATGCAAGATACGCTTGTTCTTTCTTACAAGGAAGACAAAGGTGAATTTAAATAAATTTTTCGTCCTTTAAAACCTTAGCAATATGTGTTTAGGCTTGTCACTTTAGAAATGCATGAAAAAGGCAATGTGCAACTAAGCTCGTAAGCCGGATAAGTAATCTACATTCATAACTTTGGAAATGCACGCCATGCACAAATTTTCATAAACCCTCCAAGGGGATAAATTCCCAAATGTATTTTAACTAGGCTACATGAATTTTAACATGAGCAAATGCATTCTTCCCATGAAATTTAACGTGCCTAATGCATCTCTTAAATGCATAATCATTATTTTAAGAACTTGGGCTTGTGGGCTTGTAGGAATGTCCATGCATATGCTTGGGCTTGAGACCTCCGCGTGTGCGCCTTGCATCTTTTGTTTTGGGGCCATTTATGTAGTGTATTTTTTTGTTGTAGCGGCTTCCCTTGGGTTATTCGCATGTCTTGAAGACTTATGGTCTGTGATCTTTCTCTCGTGCGCGGGATCAAGCCCTTGGAGGCTTGGATTTTAACCCTAGGGATAAGTCGTATGCACAAGGCCTAAGGAGGCTTGCCTTTAAAAGATTCTAAGAGGCTTCTGCCTCTTATAATTACATGGGAGGAGAGGATGTAATGATTGGAGGGGGGGGAAGATTGACTGCCAGGCAGATGAGGATGATTGTGGGCGGCAGCAACGCGGCTGCAATGGGTGGCAGTAGGCAGCGTTTTCGACGGCTTCTCCACGGCAGCAGAGGCGGCAGCTCTTTGTCTTCTTTTCCTTCGTTCCTCAATAGCACGGCAGCCTCTGGCTCCTACTCCCTTCGTGCTAGGGGGGGGGGGGGGGGGGGAGAGATAGCCACACATGTGGCCTATGCATGCCTCCCCCCTCATGCTCCCACACACCACACTCCCTCTCTCCACTTAACTCACTCCTCCACACACTCCCTCTCCCCCTGCGATGCATCAGTTGAGGGAGAGGGGCAATTAAAAAAATTTGCCTTAATCTTACCCATTATCCAATTTCCCCTTTTTTTCTAGAAGGGTGTTCTCACGCAGCTTTGCAGTTTTAAGCCCCGGTCTCATTTGCACAATGCGGATGGGCTCATTATTGTGCGTGTGGGTTAAGGATTTAACTGCCAATATTTACAATGTGGGAGATAACTTTGCACAGCTTTTGCGCGGGCGTGTGGTGATCAAAGCTCTTTAATATTTCGAGCAAAAATATTACATATCAAGTAATGATTTTTTAGGGAAGGATATTGTGTGGTGTGCAACTTGGACCATAGGGGTCCATCTTATACATGCAGAATGAGATCAAGAAATGAGGCTATTTGTCTTGCATAAAAGGCCTCATTCAAATTGAAAAGCCAGCTCATTGGTAGTTGTAGCATTGAGTGCACCAGGCTAAGTGATAATACTATTTATTCATGGCTTTCATTATTGAGAGATCGATCCATCCTTTACTTTACTCGTTGCAATTTGTGAGGCTAGTATGCATATAATACTTTAAAACCCCTATTATTGACATTTTCAAACTTTGAGAGTTTTTTAATGTGTGGGTTTTATTAATAGGAATGAGGATTGTTGCATTGTCGCAGGGCATGATTTTATAGGAAAGAATCATGTGTAGTAGTGTGCACAAGCAATGAGACTCTTTGTCTTGGCTAAAAAACCTCATTCCAATTAAAGGGACAACTCATTGGTCCTTGTAATGTTAGGTACATAAAAGAATCCTTCCTCAACTCTGCTCATTGCAATTCATGAGGTGGTTATAATTATAGAGAACTTTGAATTTTTCCATGGGTTATGAACAAAGACAAAATGTCAAACTTGAAACAGAGAGAGGGGTTTCACATCATGATCGATGTATTCATAGGATATTCAAATGAATATATCCATTGTGACAAAAACTCTAATCTCTCACTTAGGAAGCCATGGGAATTTTCTTGAAATACTCCAATTGCATCTTGAAGACATGTGCATGACCTGTACGTAAGTTAGTGAAAGACCCACTTGAGTTCTGTGTGTGAGATAAACAAATTGGAACCTCACTCTAGCTATAGTAAATCCTATCATAATCGATTATATGGTGGAAAGCATGTATGTTTCAAATCTAATGCGTTGGAAAGCTAATCTAATGCAATTTAGGATTTTTTAATTGTTTCTTAATTTTAAGGATAGTTGATATGCATCTCAATAGTAACACATGCGTTTTGTGCAACATGGAGGATTTTGTAGCGAACAAGAACATGTTTGTAGAGCAAATGCTGTACAATGCACTCCTAACATGCAAACGAATATGCGCAAGGTGAAAGAGACTACAAAAGGAAGAAGTTAATTCATTGTGCACTCAAGCATGTTGGAGGGTATGATAGTTCTTTTGGGTTCTTGATAATCATTCATCACTTGGACGGGGTTGAGTAGCAAGTGAAGACACTATTTCAGTTTCAAAGAGCTTCAATTTCTCTTAATGAGAACATTGGTGGTATTCTCTACAGAGGTTTGAGAATATTGGAGGAGAAACATGAAGGGAACCTTGGTGATGGAGTGAGGATACATGAGGGAATCAAGAGCCATATAGGGGAGATATATGACCATATTCAAAAATATTGGCCACATGCTAGATCCTTGGATGATTGTGATGAGAAGATGAAAGATCTTATTGACAATGCAAGTCATATAGAAGATGGAGCATGTGAGTTAATTGCTCACAAGAAGGAGAGGTTGGTTGCAGTTGAGAACATTGCCCTTGATGTGAAACTTACTTCTTTGAAAGTTTATCTTAATAGGTTTTTAGAAATGTTAATCCAGATGAATCACTATGGGTAGGCTCATCGCCTTACACTAGAGAACATTGTGGTGAAGCAAGGGAACTTTCGACGATTGTCTTTGAGAAAAGCAGGTTGATGAATTTGTTTTGGTGAATAATACATGGGCATCCTTTTGGGGGCTTGGAGATAACCATGAGCCTCTGATTTGCCAAAGGGGTTGTCAACTACCATTCTTACAATTTCAAATGAATGTTAATAGGTTTAATGCCTTGGTGCAACAATTGAGTCATCAAATGAGCAATCACAACTAAGGAGGAGGACTTGCTTGGGATGAAGCTTATGTATTATTATTATCTCTCTTATTATTTTAATGTCCTTGGTCTACCACTTTTTTGTGATGATGTGTGCTTCCTTTTTGTGAGGTCTACATTGGTTTTGATGTAAGGAAGCTAAACTAAGTAAAATGTATTGGGTACCTACAATGTGGTGATGCTTCTTTCTTGAGGTTTCATATATAGAAAGAGACATCCATCTTGCAATCTAGATAGAATTTTATTGATTTTTACAATGTAATGCATATGAGAGTAATATTCTCTACAAAGTGTTTACTGTATGGTCTAATTACAATATTTGAATGTTACGTCTCTCTCTCTCTCCCTCCCTCCCTCCCTCCCTCCCTCCCTCTTCAACATTTGGTTCAATGTATAAGGACTTGGATTAGATCACAATTTTAACTTTGAGTATGTATTTGTTGCTTGGGATGAAACTTATAAGCTACTATTGACCTTCTTATTGTAAAGTGCTTGGGAAACCACTTTTTTGCGGTGATATATGCTTCCTTTTTGTGAAGTCGGCATCCGTTTTAAAATGTAATGAGTGAAATGTAATGGGTACATACAATGTGATGCCTTTTTCTTGATGTTTAATCTATATAAAGACTTATTGCATCTTGCAATCTAGAGAGAGGACTTAATTGATTTTTGCAATATAATACATATAAGAGAGTAATATTCTCTATAAAATACTTAGTGCATGGTTTAATTTTGATATCTAGTATTTAATATTAAGATATACATAACTCTCTCTCTCTCTCTCTCATAGTTATGGTCTTTATTTATTGGCCTTTTTAAATTTGGGTTTGGGATAATTTTAATTTTGACTATTAGCATTTTAAAGTGCATTCACATGTGTTTTTTGTAATGTTGTGTACTTTCTTTTTATGGAGTTGCATTTCATGGGCTAAGAAATTATGTAACACTTTTGATGTGACAAACTTAAACTGAGCTAGACTAGATGTATCAAGTTTAAAGAAATTATGTAACACTTTTTATGTGACAAACTTAAACTGAGCTAGACTAGATGTATCAAGTTTAAAGGTTATCTTATAAAAAAATTTATTACCTCTTGCAATTTGTGAAGAAATAACTCTACGACTATTTTTGTCATGGCAAAGGTAATCCTTGAATCTCCGTTAAGTCTCCGGTAAGTACTGGCATAATTTCACATTAAATGCATATGTGTTGGTTTCTCTTCCTCTCTTTCACTCGAACACACACACTCTCTCTACATCCGTTGCGTTTAGGAAGGTAATTGATAATGAAAAAAGCTTTGAGAATCATTTAGATGTCTAGTTTGTGCTTATAGATTTGCATGTAGATTATGTTCATAGAATTTAATTTTGAATAATGTTGAATGCATATGCATTCATTTGTCTCTCTCTCTCTCTCTCTCTCTCTCTCTCTCTCTCTCTCTCTCTCTCTCAACTCTTAGTGATACCCATCTAAAACATGTGAGGAAGTTATTAGTGTTGGGAATAATTTAAGAATCCTAATGTTTTGGGTATACTGCACATTCATGTTGAAGAATTATATATTTGGGTTTGAGTTATAGGCTTGGGGGATCACTTTCTAGTTAGATATAATTTTTCTTTGTTGCTCTTTGGATGAGATATCTAATTATATAGAATATCAATATATATATATATATATATATATATGTATGTACATATATATATATATATATATATATATATATGTATGTATATATATATATGTATGTATATATATACATATATATGTATGTATGTATATATATACACATATATATATATATATATATATATATATACATACATATATATATATATATATGTATGTATATATATATATATATATATATGTATATATATACATACATACATATATATGTATATATACATGCATATATATGTGTATATATATATATATATACATATATATATATATATATATATATATACATATATATATATATATATATATATATACACATATATATATATATATACATATACATATATATATATATATATATATATACATATATATATATATAAAACTTTGACTACTAGTGTTTCGTGCGCATAGGAGCACTGTGCTTATTTAAATTACTAGTGTTTTGAATTATGTGATTCTAGATTGATTCTACTTTCAAGTCTTTTTGAAAATACTAATCTCAATCAAGTCTCTCCTTAAAAGAACACATGGCACTCTTGACATGCACGCTTTGTGAGAGTCCAATCAATATAGGATTTTCACATTAGACGACCAGTAGAGATTATGTGTTACATGTTCATAGGCATAGACTCAACTCTATGCGATGGCATAGATGACAACAAGTTTCTTGGCTCAGGACTCAAATGGTATGGCTACAAACAAAACATAATTGGAGTGGGCATAAAGAGATGTATTCTACTATGGTTGGGTGCCAAAACATTTCACAGAGAGAAGCTCTGGACATAATTGGAGTGGGCATAAAGAGATGTATTCTACTATGGTTGGGTACCAAAACATTTCATAGAGAGAAGCTCTAAATCATGATAGCTTGATTCATGTGGGAGTTCAGAATTTGGTCCATAGAATGTAAAATATGCCTTCTTGCATTGGGATTCTAGACAGGAATAGTGAATCAATTGAGAAACAATTAGCTATGAATTATAATTGCAATATTGGAAATCACTAAAATCTAGGAAATCCTATGATTGATGAGTCACGTGTCAATAATGCTCCAACCTTTAGCCCTCAAAACGGAGGTTTTTGGTCCATTTTTCATGCTTTACCTACAATACATATTCATCCTACAACTACAATATTGCTATTTCAAGACCCAATTATGCATCACATGGAAAGTCTTTTCAATGTGTGTGAGCAATGTTCAGTTAAATTGTGGAGATGTGAGACTCAAGTGTAAGGATCGGTTTTTTTGGTAAACATTGTTGTCAGAACGGAAAAGTAATATTGCCGCCATTGCAATATCCATCATTGCCATTGTATGGTTTTTTGCATGGCATGCATCCTCAAAGTTCAGTATTTAAAAAAAATACACATGCATGTAGTAGTTCTCTTGCATTTTTGTCACTTGGTACCAATGTTGATGAGTTTTTGTCTATTGCGAGGGAATTCGTATACCGTTAGAGTGCATGGCTCCATTTATCATCCTATAGGTCCTCTGCTTCCTAATGTGAACAATAGGAAAGGCCAAGATTTGCATAACCTTACATTTATGATATTGAGCATGAGTTATCTAATTGATTAGATGTTATGCCTAATTTATTACCAAATTTACTTGGGAAGCTTCAGTCTATGATGCATCAACACAATGTATATGCACAAGCTTTAAGATCCTAGGTATGAAATTGCAAAAAAATCCATTGCATGACTTAAGAATGACTATTTTTGGAGTTCAACAAGCTAATAGACAATACTTAGCTCCAATGGCAAACTGAAGTTGCAACTATCATGCCAAGACAAGGCAATGAGAATACTCTTGAGCATCGAGACATACATGTTTATAGTTGAGATGGACGATGTATTTCTATTTCAAACTTGCATAGGGCATATATGCTAATGCTATATGTTCTTCTTTTTCCTATGGGTGATGATTTTTGGCATGTAGAGGTACCTTATAGTAATGTTAATGTTCTAGTTAATATACATGGATTTTCTAATAAGGATTGTGTTGCTTAGATGCAATTTTATGCATTTTGACTAAAAGTGCGTGAGGACACTGAGGTGTGCATGTTGCGTGGTGGTCAATTGTTGCAACAATTTATTGTTGATGCTTATTGTAGTATAGAGCAATGTAGGTTGGCTTGGTGTCATCGAAAGCAATCAGTTTTACATTTGAAAGTTTATAAAGGCCTAGAAAATATGATGGAAGTGATGGATAATGGACCGACACAAGTTACTAGTGCCTCTATTGTTGGTAAAGGGTGGTTTTGTCATCTTCTTTTACTAGTGGTCCAAGGCACATGCATCAATTGTATCAACATGTCATGGCTATAGTGCGGAGTAAGGAAAAACTTGATCTCTTTACAAACAAAGACATGTAATCCAAAGTGATTAGAGGTAACTAATGCTTTTTTTCCTAGACATACTATTTATGATCGTCTTGATTTGATTGCTTAGGTCTTTCATAAAAAAATAGGCTGATATGATGCATACATTATTGAAAATGAATTTGTTTCGAAATGTTCCAGGCTATGTTAGTGTGATTGAGTTTCAAAAGCGAGGGCTACCACATTCTCATACTTTGTTGAACTTGGAGTACCATTTTAAGCCCTTCGAAGCATGCCATTATGATACATTTGTTTGTGTTGAGTTTTTTTATAAAGCAAGGTTTTCAGCTTTATTTGAAACTATCTCAAAGTGCAATGTCCATGGTCCTTGTAGTGCATTGAATCACAAGATCCCTTACATGTGTGATTGTCAATGTATTAACAAATTTCCTGCAAGATTTGTGAATGTGATAACTATTGATAGCTCTGGCTATCCTATTTATAGAAGATGGGATGATAGAAACATAGTCACAAATATAAAGGGTAATACTATTGATAATCAATCGGTATTCCATACAATCCTTACTTAAGTAAAATATACAGTGTACACATAAATGTTGAGGTATACTCAATAGTGGCAGCTATTAAGTATCTGTGTAAGTATATATACAAGGGACATGATCAAGAAACCATTAAATTTTATATTGGAAGCTTAGGATTGAATGGTTTAAACATTAGCAAAGTGGACGAGATTGAGAGTTATTTAGATCCATGATATGTTTCTACTTCAGAAGCATGTTGGCAAATATATGACTATGCATTGCACAATGAGAAGCCTGATATACAACAGTTGTAAGTGCACTTGTGTGGTGTTTTAAGTTACAGACCGTTATATAAGATATGCAAAATGAAAATATCAAGAAAACCACTCTTACAAAGTGATTTACATGTAATTTTATTCATTCAGAGGCTCGAGCTATTCCTTATATCAAGACTTTCTAGTGTATTGGGTGTGGAATGCACAACGAAATGTGGTGAGATTTATTAGTTTTGAATAGTCTTAATAGTGTCTCAAGGATATACATCTTTTGAGGATTTGTGTATTGTTGGAAATTTGATATACAATACTTTTAAGGAAGCATGCATTGCAAAGGGCATGTTAGAGGGTGATAATGAGTGTGCTATGTGCTTGGAAGAAGCTGCCTTTGTACAAATTGTGCCTAATTGTATGCTTTGTTTGCTAAAATTTGGGTCTTTTGGTAGAGGATATTCTTTATAAAATATAGCTAGAACATGTGCATATATCTTCTACAATTCTACAACAAGAGGTATCAAAAAAGGCTTTATTGCATCTTCAAGATCCTTTATGGCAGCATGGGCAAATATTGTCTGACTTTGATGGATTGCTAAAACCTCATCGAATAGGTTCTTAGTTGTGTGATAACACTCTTTTAGAATATGAATATGCATGTGATATATTGGAGCAATGTAGAGTTTGTGTTTCTATGGAGGAAATGTTGAATGATAGACAGAGAGTTGCATATAATGCAATTATAGATGCTATTGGTGCAAACTTTGGGAATTTTTTTGGATAGTCCTGATGGGTCTAGAAATACATTTCTTTAAGTGTTTGCTTGCTAGGCTACACAATGATCATCGTTGTGGGAGCTTTCGCTCAACCGTCAAGACCCATGGACTGCCTATTGTTTCAAGCGTTCCAAGTGAGCTCTAATGGCTACCTCTCATATAGCCGCCGATGCACTGTCAATCCTATGGGTGTAGTGAGATTACCTTGATGCCGATATGAGTTTCCTTCTCTCTCGCACACACTGGTAGCTCCATGATCCTAGATGCTAGCTCAACCATCCTCAAGCCTCCTCCATCTCCAAGCTCTATCCACCACCATAGCCGCGTGCGCAAGAGAAGAGAAGAGGAGAAGAGAAGAAGAGATGGTGAAGAGCTTCACCCTCTTGATCCCTCACTCTCACACACTCACTCCCTCCCACCCTCACACTCCCTCTCTCAAGAGCACACACAAGCAAGGAGATAAGAAGAAGAGAAGAGCTCTTGTTAGCCACACACCAAAGAATGAGCTTCCATTCACTTTTTGAACTTTATATATACAAAGCCTAAAAACCCCATGGGCCCCCATCCCTTTTTACATGACCGGCCATTGTGGAAAGGTCCCTTTTTCTAATTCCCTCTTCTTGCTTCATGCCCTAAGCCTGTAAAATATTACACGATGCAGCGAACAGAATCTGAGAAAGAGATAGAGAGTACATAACAGATAAGAGGAGAATCAGTAAATTCTTTAACTCCAAACAACTGATACAAAGATGGCTCTGTCCACCCGTGGGCTTCCACTGTGTGAAGCTTAGATGGCGATCTAGACAGAAGATAGGTGAAGAGCTTAAGGCTAGCTGGAACAACAACTCTGACTGAGTGAAAGATGAGTGGGAGATGGCTGCGAAGGAGTTTAGCTTTTATAGCCCGCGAAGGTCGTTAGGTCGGCCCCGACCTACCATGTGAGTCTCCACTAGTCGTCCAGGGAATATTCCAGGGAATATTCCCTTTACCATCGGGTCGGGGGCATTGCCCCCGGACCCCCGCCAGGGGGGCCGCTGGCCCCCCTGGGACCCCCCAGCCAAGGGCCGCTTCCGCGGCCCTCGGACCCCACAATAGGGGCCCCTTTTAACTCCCTTACACCGCAACTCGATGCAATGCGCCTCGAGTTGCTACC
The DNA here is from genome assembly GCF_053477565.2 of Lygodium microphyllum. NCBI lineage: Eukaryota > Viridiplantae > Streptophyta > Polypodiopsida > Schizaeales > Lygodiaceae > Lygodium > Lygodium microphyllum. The sequence goes on along the minus strand of NC_141135.1, from coordinate 93,808,547 downwards.
AGATTAACCACTTCATCTAACCCAAATATTATACCCACAACAGTCACCTTTTTGCCATCCGGTCACATAGACCTCATCTAATATACAAGTCAAGACTCAACCAATGTCCGGGCTCACATTTGGCTTCTCCTCATAATGGGGGCCTTACAACTTTGAGCACCATGGATCATTGGTAGCACCTAATGAGGGTGGGGCATTGATCATATCTAACAAAGCCTATACATGTCTATTCTTTTGTACATGGCACAGAAGGGAGCTTGGCGCTCTTTTACAAGAGTTTTTAGAGTTTTTGAGGCGCCTTTCATTTAAAATTATGCTTTTGGCCCCAATTTAGCTTTAGAGACCGCTAGTGTGTCTTTTCTCTTTTTCCATCTTGTTCCTGCTTTTTCATTCATTATTCCACCTTCTTGGCTTGGGGTTAACATTACCCCCTTTCAAAACAGGTGCCAGCCCTATGGCACTCTTGGGCCATTGTTGGGGTTTAGAGGCAGTTGGCGAAGTAGTCGTATAAGGGTAGGGCCACGTGTAAACTCGGGTGCTCGTGGAAGCCTAGTGATAAGGTTTGTTGGAGAAGCCAAATGGATAGCAAATGGTTGACGGGGGCCTTTGAAGTCGGTGGTTTATCACCGTTGTGATGCTTAGAAGGAAAAGGTGTTGTGCTCTACTTAAGAGGGGGCATTGATCTTATTGTGTAGTGTATTGTGCTCATGTTGGTGGAATGGGGAGTTGGGTCTAACACATGCTAGCCTGGGTGATGTCCCACACTTGAGGACCCCATTCGTGTAAAGGGAGGTGCGGTGCAAGGAGCTTAGGTTGATAGGTCTAGGCGAGTGGTATCCCCCTAGGTATATCTTGTCCTTGATATGCCCTAAGCGTGAAGTGGGGGAGCAAAAAGGACGAGGGAGTTAGGAGCCGGTCCAGTTGACTGAAGCCACCGGGCATGCCTAACATGAGGATCCCTAGGTGCAGTGACTATGCTTCATGTGGTGCTAAGTGCTTCTGTAAGTGAGTTGTTTTGTCCATTCCATGCATAATGTTCCTCTTGCTCTTCCTTGGATGTTTGTTTGTTCTCTTTCTCTCTTTTCTTTTCTTTTCTTTTCCCTTTTTTTTTTGGAATAGTATTACACTAGTAGAACGATAGTCTGTGCCTAATTTTTCTCGTCTGATTTAGGCGGAGAAGGGGGTCGGATAGATTTGCTAAAAATTTGATGGCTTTGCATGTATCCTTTGAGACTCACACAAATGTGGAGGGAGGTGGTGGAGAGGAAGGGATGGTTGCACCTAGTGAACTGGCTATCATTCATATCCTCTAGGAGAGCTAGGAAAAAAGAGGAGAGAAGGCTAGCCCTCATCATTAAATGCGCCATGGCACAACTATCAATGGCGTTAGGGTTAAAAAAGAGGGGAGGTAGGCCACGTTCTTGTGGGGTCGGGTCCTTCTTGAGTAGTAACTTAAGTAACCTAAGATAATTACAGGTAGTTATAAAGGCTGGATCCTGGCATGAAGAGAAGTCCGCAACAAAACACTTCATGGAATCATTTAGGCTTCCCAAGTCGAAGAGCAGGGCATGTTTGAAGGAGGCGGCATTGGAGTTGTAGATGATGGGAAAATCATGATGCCCATGGAGGGTGGCAACAAAATTCACACCTACCCGATGAGGATACACCATGAATATGGTGTCATTCCTCTCACAGGGCAAGGTGTTACAAAAAGCCATCCAGGCGAGCATACTAATGTCGCACACCTGCCTCCTCCATAGGGGTTGGCAGTTGTAGCCCTATACAATATGTGGTATTTCGAATACCTTGTTTTGCCAAAACTCTGTTTATTCCTTTCCCCACAGAGTGGGGGTCCTCTTCCTTTCTTCCAGCCATTTTTGTCCTAGTCGACTGCCAATCACAATCACCTCCTCTATCACCTTGATTGGCAGGACCCTCCGCAGGCTGTTGGGCATGAGGAAGCTGAAGGTGAATGGGTCTTTTTCTTTTTCCTGCCATTCCCAAATGACCAGCTCCACGTGGAATCTAGCAAGGAGGTCATCGGGGCACAATGGGAGGGGTGTGGACGGCTGCACGACCGGTTTGGCCCTTAGCTACTTCTTCATTTCTTCAACTAACTTTCTCTTTCTCTCCCTTAGTGCGGCTTGTCTCTCCGCGGATGGATCAACCTGTTGGTATTCTTGGGCATGCAGCGGTGAGGGGGGTTGGGGGATTACCTCTTCTATGAATCTCCCCATAATGAATTCAAGCTTAGCATTCTCCCCCTACTGGTCTTCTTGTTGTGCTCCTTCTTCAAAGCCCATTGCATCCATTTCCTGGGGGGGTTGGCCAGCCAGTAGCAGGTACTTCCGTTGCTCTTCTAGGCTTAGCCTAACCTCTGTAGGTTGGGGTGGCATCTGTAGCCCTGCATGCATGGCTCTACGTGCGATGCTTAGTTTTTTCTGTACCACCTCCAATGACTCTTTCCCTCTGGGCGGGTCGTGTCTAGTAGTGTGTTGATGAAGGCCTTTTGTTGGGCACTGAAGGCCGTCTGGGCGGCATCTGCTTTACTTTCTGTGAGGATTTTTTCTTTCTCCACCAAAGTGAGGCTCCAAGCTAGTGTCTTCACCCTTTTCTCATTCTGTGCTGCCCATTCCTCTGCTCTCTTGTTCATTTCTTCCATGCTTTCTCCTTGCTTCTATACCAGGGTTACGAGCTTCTACTCTTGGACTTTGAGTTCCTTGCTCATGTTCTCATGCTCTTTCCTTCCCAAGTGTATGTGATCAGTCATAGACTCGATCTCCTTTTGTTGATGCTCCTCCTACTTTCTCTCCTCTTCTTTGGCATTCAATTCCTCCATCATTTGCTCGATGTTGGCAGTTTTTGCCTCCAATTCCCCATGTTGCATCAGGAGGAGCTTATACTCTCTCTGCATCTGTACCAATTCTTGATTCTAATCCTCAAGCTACTGCTTGTAGCTCTCTTCCATGTCCTTCTTGGCCTTTAATTCCTTCTTGAGGTCAAAGATCTATCGTTGTTGCATGGATATTGTGTAAGTTTTTTCAAGATGGAAAGCGGATTCTAACTCCTTTTCTGCCACCAACTCGGCCACAGCCATCTTCTTTTCCTCCTTCATCTTCTCCAATTGGGAGAGCAACTCAACGATGTACTCGTTGTAATTGACTGGTGGCATCATGGTTGTGTGGATTGGGGTGGTTGAGGCTTCCACTCTCGGATGCTTCTAGTCCTGTCTCAACTCAACATCTACGACTAGTCTCTTTTGCCCCGTGGCCATGGTCTCCATGCTCTTTCCCTTGGCCATTTCTTTATTGATAAAATATTGCATTAAGGCCACGAAGTTGGAGACCTCCATGTTGGTGGGGATGCTAGGGGTGAGGGTGGTTGGTTCAGTGTGGGGGGCACCATGAGGTTGGGGATAGGATGGAGAAGGTCCTTGCCTTTGCCTTCAAGGACAGTGGGCGGCATGACTTCTGGTACTTGCATGCTAGAATTAGGCCCTTCTTCCCTCAACAGGCTCCAAGCTCCTAGATCATTAGCCCTGCACTGCTTCTCAATGAACTGTCGTGTGGCTTCGGTCAAGTCTTCCTTCTCCTTCCTTCTTAGCTCCTCTTCTTCCTCAGCAGGACTTCTTTGCCTTTCTTCTTCAATTCTCTTGTACTCTTCTTCCAGTTTCTCTTTTCCTTCCTGTTCTTCCCTTTTCCTCTTCTCGGCTTCCTGTTGATCCGGATTTTTTACAACCCAGATTATTACCACAAAATTTTGGCCAAAGCCCCTATCAAGAGCTTACCATATCACTTTGGGTTTACTCTTCAAGCACTAGGTATGTTATATTGCTTCTCGATTATGATAACTCTAGCAAATGGGGGGAACAAGTTCTTAGGAGGCATGTCAATGTAAAGGGTAAAAGGGATGGTTATCTTAGTGAAGATGGAAATGGATTACACCTAGGAGTTTAGTGAATGCATAGATTTTTCAAAGGACTAGTCTCCAACTACACATGGGCTCCGTCTGCATCCCTAAGATTTGAAATCTATCACCATCATTAGAGGACACCTCACCCTAGCACACAAGTCAATATCCACATCATGGTGTCATTTGGATCTTGCACAAAAGCTTACAAGCATGGACCCCTTTTGTCACATGCTTATATGTATTTATATACATATGGGGGACTAAAGTCAAAGCAGCTTTTGGAAGCCGTTTTTTATAATCTCAATAACTCCCAAGAAAAAGCGAATTTCAAGAAAATTCCCACGATTCCCGATTGGTTTTGACCTGGTCTACAAAGTTGCAGAAGAAACTTTTTTCAAATTCCTCACGGATTTGAAGTTACAAAGGCGCAGACTGCTGGCTACATGCAATTTTCTTCTCTCTTTCACCACACCAACTTTCCACTCTATCCTTCTTGTAAATATAATATAATAATGTGCTTTGGACACCCACCTCTTGTAATCTAGCTCCATTTCTCTATTTTGTCTACCACCACCCTTGGCTTCTTACATGATGACCAAGGTGGGGACTTGTCCCATCCACTACTCTCTATATTTTCAAAGATGCCATACATAATCTAGGATTATGTTAATCAAGAAGATTAGCTTAATCTAATCCCTCATGGAGGCTATATAAAGAGCCCATGGAGAATGAAGAAGGGGGAGAGAGGACAATGATAAGTCCATGAGAGCATTCTAGAATATCCTCATCTCTTTGAGGTAAGCTATGAGTGAGTTCTTTTATTATGTAGCATAATGTCAAGCTTCCTCTACCTCTTCTCCTATTATCTCCCTCTCTTCTCATCTTCTCATTCCATGTAGCATAATGACAAGCTTCTTCTACCTCTTCTCCTCTTATCTCCCTCTCCTCTCATCTCTCTCTCTTATATTCCAATATGGTGTCTAGTACATATATTCTCTCTTGTAAATTTGTGTTTTGGTTCTCTTGACTCTCTTTGAGAAAAGGGATGTCCTAGCCCATCCTCCCTTTGGCTAGGTGGTGCCCCTCTTTAGTTCTCTTAGTGAGGATTGGAGGTTGGATGGGTAAGAGGCAACCCGTTCATCATTTCAGCCCTCATTTTTGGTGCCCCCGCTGAGGACATTCTCAACCACAATTCTCTACCTCCTTATGTGGAATGATACAACACATGGTGGTGCATCCTCTACAACAAATTCCCCAAGTGGCTCTTCCTCAACGCCTTCACCAACTATTTTTGAAGCTAGTCGAAGTCCACAACTCCCAGCATTGTCTCCTAAAGAAGCTCAAGAAAGAAAGTATGCCTATCGGATGATGGCACGCATGGGGGTAAAAGGTGTTCACTTTAGAAATTCCATTATCTCACAAGGGAAAAAAATATGTTGCCATCAATTGCTAGGTTCTCATAATTGTGGTGAGTGTTTTGCAAACAAAGTGAAAGCCCTTCCGAGAGGTCTTCGTCTCCAAATCATCAAATCCCTCTCTCTCTCTGGCCTAATCCACATCAAAGGAGGACAACTATGCATGAACGGTATGGAGTTTTGTAGAAGTGCAAAGTATGGAGACTACCTTCAACTGTTCTTAGCTCGAAGGTTGGGTGTGGTTGAAAAGGTGGCCATCACACCTTATGAAATATATGTCACCGAGGATGGACACACCAAGGCAAGAACAATCACTGGTTAGCAAATTCTCCGTATAGCAAAGTTGGTGGGTTCCAAAAAGAAACACTCTGGGAAAAATCCTTCATAATTCAAGAAAGTGCATTCCCTCTACTCCCTTAAGTAGTCTCCACTCATGAATAATAATGGCCCGAATTTCTACACCTTCCACTCTGTACAAAACATCCGAGTTAATGTATGCATCAGTAGGAAGATTTTCTTCCAGCAGCGTCTTGTCATGTACTTTGGGGCTGAAAGATTAAGCAAGATTCTTGTATCACCAGAACCTATAATCTTCCCAATGCTAGACTACAATGCATCCTTCAATGTACATGTATTTATCCTATTATAATAGTTTCTCGTGAATCAGAACGAGTTGTATGGACCTATCCGTCCACTTGCTATGCAAACTATGCATATTGTAGCTAGCACAAAGCTTAGATTCCAAGGCATTATTAGAAGCATACTAGGGCCTAGACGTCTTGCTGAAATCAATGCATCTGTGAACCCATTCATCCTTCCCCTTATAAAATACAACTTAAGTCTAGACGTTTTCATCTTCATACTCTACTAAGGCAACATGGCATTTCCAAGTTTTTTTGGGCACAAAGGGGAGAAAGCTCTAGACATTTTCATCTTCATACTCTCCCGGAGGCTTGATGGACCTAAAAACGGGCCGGCACTGGCTCATGCACTAGCCGGGCCTCGTCACTACGCACAAGACAACCCCTCGGCCCCGCGGCCAGGAGCGTCTATCAAAATCTCTGCCTTCCTAAACATTGCATTTGTAATACGTTGTAGTCCAACTGATCCTAACCCAATATTACTCCTCAGAGGGAGTCATTTCCACATAGCCAAAAGGCTCGAATCACATACACACGGGGTTCCTCCTACGGCTGAATGTCGTCAACCCTCTGCGACTCTCCTACACCTTGGGGATTGGCCCCTCGATGCATCGCTCAACATCTAAACATTTCGCACACAAGTCGCTCAAGGTACCAAATAAGCGTGTCCAGGAATGTACCATTGTCCTTACTTCTCTTTCCCCTTTGGGACCCGCGTCTACCTACAGCATGGGTACCTCACTGCCTCTCATCGTAGGTCATGTCCTAATAAACCAATTGCAATGCATGTCCAAGAGCTGATCACTGATATTTTTTTTTAAATTCTTTTCGTGCTCTATGCATTTAGTGGATGCCTAGTGCTCAAACATTTAGCAAACAATATTGTGCACAAGTGCAAAAACATTCTTTTAATGGTTTCCAACTACCGTTCGTGCTTCGTTGCATAGGCTTAGCACCGAGGTGATCCTCGTGCTACTAAGCTCTTAATTTTAATTATTATCCGTCCTAAAATACTATGCATAGAAATCAGCAGCTTTCCCATCATCTCACACGGCATTTAGACATATTTCAACTCCTCTACCCTTCCCCGTTTAAATATTGCGTCGTTGCATAGATTTATGGGGCATTTTACCATCATTTTATGTGAAAAAACTGGAAAAAGACACACTAGAACAAGAAGGTGGGGTTGAACTGAGGCAAATCCTCATGCTTCAGTCCCCACAAACATTCACAAACATTGCTCTTATTTATCCTTGTTTTTCGGAACCCAAAATGTATTTTTCCCCTATTTTTTAGGGTTTTTCCACCCTTTTCTTGTATTTTTCCCTTATTTTTCTGCATTATTTAATTACTAAAAATTCAAAACAGGTTATGGGCTGTGGCCCTTAGTTCCTTCTTGTAGAAAAATGAAAGTTTAGTTGATGTTCCTATTTACTTCCCCATTTTTATACCAAAAACCTATCATTTTCCCTTGATTTTTCATGTTTTACGTGTTTTAATGTATTATTTTGAACCACAAGATGTATATTTTTTCTGATTTTCCGATTATGACCAGCAAGAACTCATGAAAAACAGCAACATACATAATTTTTAGCCCACATGAACAACGTTTCATCAATCAAAAGCTATAGAATCTCAAATTTCCTTTGAAAATTTTAAATTACCGCTTATTTGCGTGTTTCGGGTTTCATGTCCATGGCTACAAATTTGGAAACCAGCAGCACTTCATGTCCAGCACAATCACCAATCACCATTTCCAGCTCGTGGAGCAATCCGATCCATGCCGGACAAGCCTCCACCATTCTTTCTTCTTCCTCCTTCTTCCCACATGAACTTGCCTTTAGAAGAGAGAGAGGGAGGAGAGAGAAAGACTGATTTTCTATCTCAGCATTCAGGCCATCAATTGAGGGGCGAAGGGCGGCGATAGAGTCAGCATACAGAGGGTAGATCGGGGGTATGATCGATTAGGTAGGTTGCTTGTAGCCTCCATCCTCCATCTCCCAAGATGATGGCGAAAAAATCGGCGCATGTTTCTCACGCCTTCTTCTTCCTCATCACGTTTTTTTTCATCCACATTTCATGTGGCATAAAATTTGGGCCCCAAAGGTCACTTGCCCACGTGACCAAATTTTGTCCACCCCTTCGCATCTTGACCGGTTTCTTGGCCATTTCCCCGTCCGGACTCGGAATCGAGCTCTGAAAAATCCTGGGCATCCGGCTTAGCACCCCGCATTGGCCAGTAGCTCGTGTCAACCCGCACGACTGTCTGAAAATTTATGAAAAATCAACAAGTGTCGCTCGGGCACCTTTAAAGCACTTTGACGCTTAAAATCGTCCTAGATCGAGCCGCCGCCTTTTACATTGAATATTTTTCCCTTAATATTTATAATTTTTAGCTATTTTTAAGCACTTCATGTCACCTAAATTCTGCTCTCATTGGCGACCACGGGATAGGGCGACTCAGCCCGTCGAATCCACGAACATATCTGCACATAAACAACCAAAGAAGCATCAAACTGATACAAAACAAATATATAATAAAACTCAGCACAATGCTCCCCCTACCCCTGGACAGAACCAAGGCATGACATCCACAAGGAGTAGGCCTAGCATCATCCAGTAGAAGATCCGAAGTGAGTCACTAATCAGCTGCTCCAACACACCCAAACTAAAAAAACCTATCAAAGAGGTTGCCCTAAGTGGTAGTCTACACTACTTACCAACTAAAGACAACACAACTAGGAGCTCCTACAAGGCGAGGTCACCTATAGCCTGATCAAAGAGTATTTTCTTTCAGTATAGTTCTTCTGTGAGGATTTTTATTTGATCAATATACTTGAGCATGTAAAAAGGAGGGAGCTGAGCGTAGTGACCCAAGGAGAACAGGGCATCGGCCTCAGGACCTGTCTCAGCACCCAAGAACCTGCCAAGCCCTCGCAAGGCGACACTTAATCCTTTTTTAACGCTCACTTTTATTTTCGCTCCAACCATCCTTGTTTTGTCATTATTTTTGGCAAGAAGCCACCCCCAGGAAGATAAGGTATCGGCCCCGGGTCTAATTCGTCCCCAGGAACCTACCAGGCTTCCGCAAGGCAATGATCAATTGCTTATATATTTTCATTTCTTTTCTTTTTCTTGAGATAGGGGTTAGAACCCCTTTTTACACACCTTCGTATTTATATTCATCTTTTAGGATGTACAAAGTTTCTTGGCATCATCTTTATTATCTTCTAGCAGGCTTCTCTAACTGCCTCACTACTAACAAGAACTCCTAGAACGGCTGCCTAGCAAGCTAGCAAAACAGGGCCACTAAGACTTCCTTCTAAAACAAGTCTTTCAATGTCTAACAATGTCTTTGCAGGAGGCAAGGACTACTCCGACCTCCCTCAAACATACTCAACTTCAACCTGGGACTTCATGCCTTGGTTGCCGGTCCCCAACAAAAATGTATCCCCTCGACAAGTACAAATACACATATAACAGGAAAGAAAGGTACTCGTAAAGGAGAGATATCACCTGGATTGGCCACAAGAAGCTTCCATCGCAGCAAAGGCTCCTCCAGGCTCCACCAAATTCCACTAAACCTGTCCAGCACAACACTTAAAACAAAAACCCTATTAAACGCACCCGCACTAGGCAGGGAAATGGCCCTCTTGGCCTAATGAAATGAAACACTTCACTACAAAACTGAATCGGCCCTCTTGGCCTAATGAAATCAAACAATACTACGCATAACATCCTCCTAGAAACAACCATGATAAACATCAAAGCATACTATTCCCAGGGGAACAAAGGCTTGTAGCCCTAAACTAGGTGCATTAAATTATGACCTATCCCTCCTGCGTAGATCGCAAGAGGTGTTCGCATCACATGTCGTCGAATCAATCTGTGGGTCCAAGATAATAAAGGCAGATGAGTCTCGCCTACCCTCTCCATCACCCAAATCAACCATCGTCTGCCAAAGAGGGCATGTTCAGAAAGCATACCCCACAAACGACCAGGTCCTGTCTCACCATCAATAGATATATCGGGACAAGGGCCACAATTAAAGAAGAGGTTTTCTTCATACGCAAAATTAGCCAAAGAATTGGCAAACTGATTCCAATGCCGTGGAATCAGCTGAAAAGACACTCTATCAAATTCGTCCAGCAAGGCTATGGCAGTATGATGGTACATGCAAAGGATGGGGTTTCGTACCATGTACGTCCCATTGAGTTGATTTAAAACCAACTGAGAGTCCCCTTTCACCAATAACTGGCGGATACCACCCTTCTTTGTAATATTCAAACCCATTATCAGGGCTTTGTATTCTGCCATATTATTGGTAAAATTCACCCCGAGATAAGCAGCTAACTTCATGACAATGCGTCGTCGGGGGTCTCGGATGACAACTCCTACACTTCCTTGTTTGCATGCACCCCTGGACACCCCATCAAAGTACAAGGTGTATGTCCATAAAGGGTTTACATATCCCGCCATCCGGAACTCTACTCATAATTATGATAATCGAAATTCAGCATATTCAATGGGTGGATTGTAGGCTCCATCCCTCCATCGTCATTGAATTCAACAGGGATGCTCGTCAAAATTTGTAGGCAGTGATGGCAGAAGACCTTGATCTCCCAAATAAATGTCCCGCCTTCTTGCTCAATTACCTTGTATCCTTTGCTCCACCAAATGAGCTTTCCCTGATGATACCTCTGTTCTAAATATGGGTGTTCTAAATAAGGGATCAGACGACCCATCAACCTCTATCACGATTTCCTTGCAGATGTTTGATCAATCTCGCCTAGACTTGCAAGGCAGTCATATCATTAGTGCAATCAGAAATAATAAGGTTTAATCTTATTAAGATTAACCTTATTTTTAAATTCTATGCCCTCAAGGTCAGCTAACAAAACTGTGGATTTATTCTTTCCTATTCTAACGATCCTATAGGGCCCATCCCATTTAGGCTCTAGCTTGCCTGGAAATAATTAACGTCGGGCATCATAATATAGAACAAGCTGTCCTTTCTTGAAGGTGTATTTCTTGGCTTTGAGGTCGTATAGCTGCTTCATTCGGCGCTTCGCCACTTCTTGGTGCAATAAGCTCTGCAACTTAAGCTCATCTAAATGTGCTAGTGTCGTCAAGCGCTCAAAAAGTGCATCTTCACCGCTCAAAGAATGATTGATGGCAAACCGAATGGTCGGCAGCTCAATCTCTAAAGGCAAGACACACTCCTCCCCATATACTAACTTGAACGGGGTATGGCCAGTGGCTCGTTTGAAGGTCGTATTATAAGCCCACACTGCCACGTATAACTTTTTATCCCAATCCCGTTTCTTTTCCGACACAATTTTGGACAGGATGCCCACAAGCTGCTTGTTGGTGCTTTCAACTTGCCCATTGGCTTGCGGGTTATAGGGGGTTGTCTTGTTATGCTTGATGTGCCACAACTTTGTCAAACCTTTGATCACCTTATTTAGGAAATGGGTTCCGCGGTCCGACACTAATTCTTTTGGCGGACCAAAACGGCATATTATCTGCTCTAAAAGGAAACTAGCAGTTTCTTTAGCATCATCTTTCCTTGTTGCACGTGCTTCTGACCACTTCGTGAAGTAGTCGGTTGCTACAATGATGTACCTCTTTTGCGTAGTCGACGACGGAGTAATAGGACCCATAAAGTCTATTCCCCACTTCTCAAATGGAAGTATCGCCATAATAGGGGTGAGTGGTCGTTTCCTATTCTCTCGACTATCATGTCGTTGGCAAATATCGCATCTCTTAACATACGCAAACGCATCCTGGAAGATGGCAGGCCACCAATAACCTGCTCTTAAAGCCTTTTGTGCTGTAAGCCGTCCAGCAAAATGGCCACCGCAAGCAGAATCATGGCACTCTTCCAAAATGAATGGCACCTCGTCAGGCATTACACACCGGTGATAGATATCATCAACCCCTTGCCGATATAATGTACCTGCGATGAAGGCAAACTTTAACGCTTGCTGCTTAATTTTCCTTTTCTTAGCCTTAGATAATTCGGATCCCGCCTCTCCCGTTGATAAATAATGTGTTATTGCAGTGTATCAGGAGGGAATAGATGTCGTATCTATTTTAAATAACAACTCCATGTCACTACCTTCAGCCATAAATTCTTTCGGCTCCCCAAAGTCCACTAGACATTCCACGATGCCTTGCAACCTTGGTGGCTTACTCTTGATTTCATAATCAAATTCCTGCAAAGTGATCAACCACTTTGCTAGACGATCGGGCGGTTGTAGCTTATTCATCAATAATCGAAGCCCCTCCGCCTTCGTATAAAGCACGACTTTCTCATAGAGAATATAATGCCTAAATTTCTTGGTCCCAAAGACCATCGCTAGACACAATTTCTCCATGTAAGTATAATTGATTTCGGATACCCCTAGCTTCCGACTAGCAAAAGCAATCGGCTGGTACCACTTCTCTTCCCAAATTTGGGCTAAACAGCAGCTGATACTATACATGGTGGCTGCTAAAAATATATAGAACACCTCACCTCTTTTAGGTGCTTTTAAAACGGGCGCTCTTGCTAGCTCCTGTTTCACATCCTCGAATGCTACCTTACAAGGGTCACCCCATACAAACGAACAGCTAAAGGACAATAAATTTGTAAGCGGCAACGTTCTTTCTGCTAAGGCGTTGATGAATCTACGATAGTAACCAACCGAAGACAGAAAGCTATGAACCTCTTTCGGAGTGCGTAGTGGACCCATGGCAACTATAACTTTAACCTTCTCGGGGTCTGTCGCAATTCCTACCGAACTGACCACATGACCCAGCAATAGTCCATAAGGTACTCCAAAAACACACTTCCGTGGGTTTAAGGCGATGTAGAATTGTCTACAGCGCTCAAAGCATTTTCTTAGAATGATCAACTGCCTCTCTCTCACGGTGGCAGCCCCTAAGTCATCAATAAACACCTTCAACTCTTCAGGGGATATGTCACCGAATCTCTTATCTGCTGTTCGTTGCCACGAACCAGGCACATTGCATAAACCAAAGGCCATCACATGGTACGCAAAAGTACCAAATACAGTGATAAAAGTTGTTTTCAACTTATCCTCTTCTGCAATTGCCATTTGGTTGTATCCTGCAAAGCAATCCATAAACGAATATATCTCCTTACCCACTAATTGATCCAAAATCTGGTCAATAAATGGCAACGGGTAGTAGTCCTTAACTGTCTGCTTATTCAGCTCCCTAAAGTCTACACATAAACAGATTTGATTATTCTTCTTCTTTCTAATCACAACTGGCAAACACCATTCCATGTGTTGCACAGGAAAAATCAAACCCGCTTTTCGAAGCTTCTGTAACTCTTCAAACAGGCCGTCCCTCAATTCGAAAGGCATACTCCGTACTTTCTGCTGTACAGGACGACTGCCCTCCTTCAACGGAATTGTATGAACAGCAAGACTAGGAGGGATGCCTCTCAACTCATCATAACTCCAGGCAAAGATATCACGGAATTCCTGGATCAAGGCCACATAGTCCTCCCTTTCTGCTGAGCTGAGCATAGAACCTAATTTGATTGGCCGCGAATCACCCAGCGTACCAAGGTCTAGCTCGATAACATCTACATCTCTTATACGATCTTGGCCCTCTATCAGCTCGTTCAAAGTGATCTGATAGATGTCTTCCGTGGTGGATCCCTCTTTAGACTCATCACTCGATGATGTCTCACTGGCAGACAAACCTTCTAGTGTCTCCAATTCTGTAGAAGATAGAGGAGCTCTCTCACTCTGCGAGGACTCAGGATAAGCATCAACCACCACACGCTGGGCACCTCTGCCGAATATTAGCCGACCGGCAGGTATATCTACTTGGCAGTCCGCTTGCAAGATCCAAGGTCGTCCGAGTAATACTTGGTAACTTGGACGGCTTGCAAAACGAATCACTCTAAAGTCCAATAGGCATTCTACATTTGCAACAGTGACATGGACCTTAGTAATGCAGCCTTCCGGCTGTCTCAAACTATCATCTGCCATTCTGAGAATTGTGGAGGTATCTTTCTGGATCACAAGACCCAACCTTTCCATCAGTTCAGAACTCATAATGTTAACAGATGATCCCGTGTCGACAATGGCATAATCTACTAATATCCCATCGACATAGGCTGCAACCCTTGGGCAATGCTTCTCAGCATGCTCGAACCAGTCATCACCAACTCGCGCAATACCCAAAGGTTCTACGATATACCCGGTACGTAGGATCTTTCTAAATTCCTTGCGTACTCCTGGGGAAAGCTTAATAAGCTGCAAGAGATTCACATCCGGCTTGACTTCGCAAAGAGAGCTCGCCAAATCGAATTCATGATAGTTCAATAGAGCTCGCTTTTCACGCCAAACCATCCGCTCTTTAGGTCACTGAATCGGCTTTATTGCCTCTTTCTTAACTTTCACCTTCTTCTTTGGTGGTTCCTTATCGGCTTTACTTTCTACGGGCTTCAAAGGTCCCCCTTCCATGGCAGGATCTAAGACTTGCATTCCTTTGTCTCCTTGTTTAGGGTTTCCATCGACAGGCTTATCCTTGTCGGCTTCTCTACCCTTTCGACCTCTTGTAAGGACAACTCGCAGATTAGAGGTTTCAGCATCGTTAAGGCATACAACCTCAATCAAACTAACCCCACTACCACTTGGTAGCTCCTCCACTGTAGTCTTTGGTCGTTGAAGTAATTGTTTAGGCCCGTCCTCTCGCTGGGAATCATTTCCTTGGGCACGATGATTAACAGGCCCTGGTTGCCGACTACCGCGTTGGAGGGAACTTATCTTACTCCAGCAAGTAGCTGCTAAATGGCCAGATTTTCCACAAATGTCGCACTTAACATTTGGGCAATTTCTTGGATAGTGCTACCCGCCACACCATTTGCAACTAAACCTCGAAGGTGCACCCTCCTCTGGGTATCTACTTCCTATTAAATTTTGTTGTTTTTTTAGGAAGTTGACATCAACGGCTATTTGTCGATACTGCTCCGTAATCATATCGGTATAATGTTTCATCATGTCCTTAATCTCGCCAAGAACATTGGAAGAACTCGCCTCATAGCCTTGGTCATTACCCTGTCGTTCCATCGGCCTAACAATTCGATTAGGCACTAGTTGTTGAGCCACAAGCATGGTATTAGAACTGACCGCCTGGCCTCCACCACTTGGAGCCATTTGACTGCCCGTAGGCATCGATATGCTAGGGGGAGCTGGTAATAAAGGGACATTCTGCATCATGTTTCCTCTCCCATTAGGGTTAGCCATCGCCATCCCTTGACCACCACTGCCATTGGCCATTGCCACATTATTTCCCAATACTAAACCCATGTTCGAATTGCCTCGCGAAGCATAGGCTGCTTGTAGTCGGGATTCCACCTCTTGTGCTCGTGTAATGGTAGTATCTATATCCCCCAAGAGAACACTACTCAACTGCAATTGGATATTAAAGTCCAACCCATGTAGGAAATATTGCAATTGGGCAGCTGCGGGGATAGGAATAGAGGTGTCCAACTTACGGAAAACCTCTTTTATCTTCTTTGCATAAGCACGAATATCCTCGTGTGGTTCTTGGCGAGTCACGTTGAGTACACGCAACCAATATTGCCCACCCCTTTCAGGGGCAAACTCCCTTCGAAAAGCTCCATAAAATGCATCAATGTTCAATATGGTTCCGGCTTCTAAACCATGATACCATATAGCGGCTCTTCCTTTGAGAGTCATATTGAAGAACATCATTAAATGTCCTTCTTCTTGGATACGACAGTTAAACATCAGCTTTTGAAACTCCCTAATGTGGAGTTCCCCATCTTCCTCAACTAACCCATTAAAAATGGGTAGCGGGTAACCTAGAGCCGGCAAATCCGTCGTTCCTGCTGGAATTGCAATAGGCTGTGCCATGACAAGGATTGGACTTGCACTAGGAATAGGGGACGGTGGGGTTACACCTCCCGTACTTGACGTGGACTAGCTTATAGAAGGAAGGGGAGCACTAGAGCTTCCACCTTCTCCTAACTTACTGCTTGTGGCCCCAAGACCACTAGATCCACTCCCTCGTAAGGGTTCAGCGCCGCTACGCTTAGGAGAATATCTCCTAAAAATTTCAGCACGTCGCCTAGCTCTTTCGTCCCTTTCTTGCTTTTGGATTTCTACTAGACGCTGCTTATCAATAAATAACAGATCAATCTCAGTATCCTTTGGCATAAACTGCTAGTTGGTCCCTAAACAACCAGGATTCGAGAACCGCCACTTTTAAGCGGCTCCCGGCAGATGCACCACTGATGGACCTAAAAACGGGCCGGCACTGGCTCATGCACTAGCCGGGCCTCGTCACTACGCACAAGACAACCCCTCGGCCTCGCGGCCAGGAGCGTCTATCAAAATCTCTGCCTTCCTAAACATTGTGTTTGTAATACGTTGTAGTCCAACTGATCCTAACCCAATATTACTCCTCAGAGGGAGTCCTTTCCACATAGCCAAAAGGCTCGAATCACATACACACAGGGTTCCTCCTACGGCTGAATGCCGTCAACCCTCTGCGACTCTCCTACACCTTGGGGATTGGCCCCTCGATGTGTCGCTCAACATCTAAACATTTCGCACACAAGTCGCTCAAGGTACCAAATAAGCGTGTCCAGGAATGTACCATTGTCCTTACTTTTCTTTCCCCTTTGGGACCCGCGTCTACCTACAGCATGGGTACCTCACTGCCTCTCATCGTAGGTCATGTCCTAATAAACCAATTGCAATGCATGTCCAGGAGCTGATCACTGATATTTTTTTTTAATTCTTTTCATGCTCTATGCATTTAGTGGATGCCTAGTGCTCAAACATTTAGCAAACAGTATTGTGCACAAGTGCAAAAACATTCTTTTAATGGTTTCCAACTACCGTTCGTGCTTCGTTGCATGGGCTTAGCACCGAGGTGATCCTCGTGCTACTAAGCTCTTAATTTTAATTATTATCCGTCCTAAAATGCTATGCATAGAAATCAGCAGCTTTCCCATCATCTCACACGGCATTTAGACATATTTCAACTCCTCTACCCTTCCCCGTTTAAATATTGCGTCGTTGCATAGATTTATGGGGCATTTTACCATCATTTTATGTGAAAAACCGGAAAAAGACACACTAGAACAAGAAGGTGGGGTTGAACTGAGGCAAGTCCTCATGCTTCAGTCCCCACAAACATTCACAAACATTGCTCTTATTTATCCTTGTTTTTCGGAACCCAAAATGTATTTTTCCCCTATTTTTTAGGGTTTTTCCACCCTTTTCTTGTATTTTTCCCTTATTTTTCTGCATTATTTAATTACTAAAAATTCAAAACAGGTTATGGGCTGTGGCCCTTAGTTCCTTCTTGTAGAAAAATGAAAGTTTAGTTGATGTTCCTATTTACTTCCCCATTTTTATACCAAAAACCTATCATTTTCCCTTGATTTTTCATGTTTTACGTGTTTTAATGTATTATTTTGAACCACAAGATGTATATTTTTTCTGATTTTCCGATTATGACCAGCAAGAACTCATGAAAAACAGCAACATACATAATTTTTAGCCCACATGAACAACGTTTCATCAATCAAAAGCTATAGAATCTCAAATTTCCTTTGAAAATTTTAAATTACCGCTTATTTGTGTGTTTCGGGTTTCATGTCCATGGCTACAAATTTGGAAACCAGCAGCACTTCATGTCCAGCACAATCACCAATCACCATTTCCAGCTCGTGGAGCAATCCGATCCATGCCGGACAAGCCTCCACCATTCTTTCTTCTTCCTCCTTCTTCCCACATGAACTTGCCTTTAGAAGAGAGAGAGGGAGGAGAGAGAAAGACTGATTTTCTATCTCAGCATTCAGGCCATCAATTGAGGGGCGAAGGGCGGCGATAGAGTCAGCATACAGAGGGTAGATCGGGGGTATGATCGATTAGGTAGGTTGCTTGTAGCCTCCATCCTCCATCTCCCAAGATGATGGCGAAAAAATCGGCGCCTGTTTCTCACGCCTTCTTCTTCCTCATCACGTTTTTTTTCATCCACATTTCATGTGGCATAAAATTTGGGCCCCAAAGGTCACTTGCCCACGTGACCAAATTTTGTCCACCCCTTCGCATCTTGACCGGTTTCTTGGCCATTTCCCTATCCGGACTCGGAATCGAGCTCTCAGAAATCCTAGGCGTCCGGCTTAGCACCCCGCATTGGCAGTAGCTCGTGTCAACCCGCACAACTGTCTGAAAATTTATGAAAAATCAACAAGTGTTGCTCGGGCACCTTTAAAGCACTTTGACGCTTAAAATCGTCCTAGATCGAGCCGCCGCCTTTGACATTGAATATTTTTCCCTTGATATTCATAATTTTTAGCTATTTTTAAGCACTTCCTGTCACCTAAATTCCGCTCTCAAGGCTACAAGGGGTAATTGGGAGAATCTCAAGACCGCATTCATGCACAAGTACCAAGATACAGAGCCACCTGAAGATATTTGGAGACAACTCTTAGATCTTCGCCAAACCGTAGCAGGGGAATACCAAACCTATGAAGGCATGTTTATAAAATTGTGGGATAAATGGAGAGCATCTTTAGCCGAGGGAGAAAGAGTACCTGATTGCCTTAAGAAAAATTGTTTTCTGGCCGGACTCCATCCTCTACTAAGGGATAAGGTCAAAGGAAAGTTTCCCACATCCTATGAAGAATCAGTCACTTATGCGAGGGAAAAAGATAGAAAATTGAAGTATCAAGCCCAATTGAAGGGGGGAGTTGAGCCCATGCAGGTTTTACCAACCATGCCAAGGCCTAGAGAAATAGCAGAGGCCCCACCTGAACCGAAGATACCACAGCAAGAGCTCCTACAATGCATTACTAATCAAATCAAAAGCCTTTCATTAAATTTGGTGCAAGGAGTGCGGCCCCCTCCCCTCATAAATGAAGGCAATCAAGGTCCAAGAAGACAAGAAAGAGAGTATGTTTGCTATAATTATGGGGAGACTGGCCATGGTATGTACTTTTGCCCTCATCCCAGGTTTTTTCCACGAAATGGGTTCCAACCAAGAAGGAGGAGACAACAAGTGACACCACCTAGGGAAAGGTTTGTTCCACCAAATCCAGGGCCTCCACCACCAGTTCAAGTTCTCCAGCATCCTCGACCACTTGCAGAGGTGCCCCCCTTGCCTGTCCAACCGCTAGAGAATCATGATGTTAGGATAATTAGTTTAGATGAGAGTGATGTCAAAGGGAAGGCCAAAGTAGTAGAGGTTGAAGCAATGCCGGTGAAGAAAGCCCGGAGAATTGAGAGAATGGAACCTACACCACCAAAGGAGGTTGAAAACATGGAAAAGGAGGCAGAGTCATCAATGGCTACAAAGACATGCAACAGTAAAAAGAGGAGGGCTCGCTCACGCCGACACATTGAGCCAGATGATTTTTCCTTGGGTAAAGGTACTAGAGCTTATGATTTGCTTGCTGATGTGAGGAATCAAGGGCCAAAAATTTCATGGCCACAATTACTACATCTATCTCCAACAGTGCGGTGACAATGGTCAAAGATGGTAAGCATTAGACCCATAAAGAATAGACATGTGAATGCAATCTAGGCTAGAAAGATGAAAGATATTGTGCCTCTAGTGGAAGCTGAAATCAATGGGCAGAGAGTGTCAAAGACATGTGGATGGAGGTGCAGAGATTTGTGTCATGACGGAAAAGTTGATGCATCGTTTGGGATTAGAGGTAAATGAAACTACTAAATTTGGGGCCAAAATGGCCAACAATGTAGTAGTAAATTGTTTGGGAGTTATAAAGAAAGTCAAGGTAAAGGTGTGTGGAGTGCAATTGGAGCTTGACATGTATTTGATGCCAGTGAAGGGGGACGGCTATCCGCTCATTCTTAGGCGACTATGGCTAATGGGAATGAAAGCCAGTCAAGATTGGGAGACACGGGCTTTAGAGCTAAGGCCACAAAAGGGGCTGCATAAAAAATGGAAGAGCATTATCTACAACATGAAGGAGGGCCGACAGGAGGATCTTGTGTTAGAGACCACCGCTGATGAATGGAGTTCCAGCGAGGGTTGGTCATCTATGACAGAGGGAGAGTCTTCTAATGAGGAGGAAGAAAGCTCTCTAGAAGTGATGGGGATTACATTAAAAGGGCCTTCTAGTAGTGAAATTCTGCAGCAGCTTCCAAAGGTCGAGAAGGAGGGGTTAGAAAAAATGTTGGCTAAGGATCTATCAGTTGAGGAGAAGGCAGCCTACATGGAAGTGGTGATAAAAACACTCTACACTTTTTATTTCTGATTATGAATACATCACAGGTGTGACAGCAGTACAACATCACATTAATCTAAAAGAGGGAGCACGGCCACTGGTGCAACGACTACGACAATTGGGAGTAGTTCAACAAACCGCTCTACTCACTGAGGTGCAATGAATTTTAAAGGCAGGCTTTATCTATCCAATAGGGGATTCAGAGTGGGTTTCACCTGTGGTGGTGATACCCAAGAAGAATGGAAAATGGAGGATTTGTGTGGATTACAAGCCGCTAAATGCTGCAACTAAGAGAGATCACTTTCCTCTTCTCTTTTAGGATGAAATACTCAACGAGGTGGCCGGGCGTGAGAGATACACTGTTTGTGATGGGTATTCAGGTTATTTCCAGATCCGAATAGCTGAGGAGGATCAACAAAAGACCACCTTCATTACACCTTGGGGTTGTTTATCTTACAAAGTAATGCCATTTGGATTAACAAATGCCCCAGCTACCTTCCAGCGATTCATGAATTATGTCTTCCAGCCATATTTTGGGAAATCCATCAGGGTCTTTATTGATGATTTTTGCATTTATAGTTCTAAGGCTTTACATCTAGGAAAGGTGGATGAAGCTTTCAATCGACTTGCACAAATGGGGGGGCAATTAAACCATGAGAAGTGTCGCATTGGCGAAAGCAGTGTAACTTTGTTAGGGCATGTCATAAGTGAGAGGGGCATTGAAGCAGATCCAAACAAAGTTAAGGCCCTATTGGCGGTGCCATCACCATCTTCTATGAAGCAACTAACCTCTTTCATTCAGAAGGTGCGATATATGGGGCGGTTCATTCATCTCCTCTCCCAATTAATATTTCCACTGCAATAGTTAACCCACTCTGAGGAGCTCCTGTGGAGTGACGAAAGCGAAAGGTGCTTTCACGAGGTGAAGAAGACTCTTAGCACCCTTCCTATAATTTTACACCCTTGTTGGGATCAAGAGTTTTTTGTCAACCCGAGTTTTGGGGAAGATGCTCTAGGGGCAGCATTAATACAAAAGGATGCTAAAACTGGCCTAATGAGACCGGTTTACTTTTCTAGCAGAGTAATGACAACATCAGAACGAGGGTACAAGATGGTCGAGGTGATGGTTTTGTCTCTAATGTTTGTTGTAAGGAAGTTTCGTCCTTATCTTCTCCCTAGGCCGTTCACAGTGATCACGATAGAAGAGCATTTTCCCTATGCCTTACAGCACATGGATGTTTCAGCTAGAATCGCTAAGTGGGTGATACAACTCCAAGAGTTTGACTACACCTTCAAGGTGGAGGATTCTACTTGAGCTTGCCTAGCTGATTTGTTGACCCATAGATGCCATCAAAAGAAGGAAAATGAGAAAGGAAAGGTAAAAGAGGAGACACCTCCTCTTGAGGAGCCGCCACGAGTGGAGAATGCCCATGCCCTCTACTTTGACGGAGCCTACAAGCGTATTAAAGACAAAGCGGTAGCAGGAATAGTGGTTTTCAGTCCCGAAGGTGACAAACTTTATGGAGAAGGTATTAGCTTGGAGGATGTCCATTCTAATAATGAGGCAGAATATCAAGCCTTGCTTTTAGGTTTGAGGTGGTGTCTTTCACATGGTGTCACTCGACTTAATGTTTTTGGGGATTCTATGCTAATTGTTAAGCAAATGAAAGGAATCTCGGCTTGTAAAAATGATAACTTAGTAGTGAAAATGAGGGAAGCTAAAACTCTCATGAGAAAGCTACAGAAAGCCCAAATCTATTTTGTGCCAAGGCGCACAAATGGCGACACAAATGCTCTAGCAGCTGAAAAATTGAAAGAGGCAATGGTGGGCATCATTGCAGTAAAGCTTCCCTTGTTTTAGGGTAAGTTTTAACTACAAGATGTGCTTTATTTTCTTGAGCAAGGTGAGGCACCTACACATATGAGTAAGAGTGAGAAAAGGTGGCTAGCTACTAAGGCCACTAAATACCGCTTGATAAATGATGTGTTGTATTGCAAAGGAAAGGATGCAGTGCTTAGAAGGGTGCCAACAGCAAAGGAGATTATAGAGGTGATTAAGAGCTGCCATGAAGGGGTTTGTGGCGGACATTTTGCTCAAGAAATAACCAGCAGGAACATTCTCCAAGCCGGTTTTGTGTGGCCTAGTCTACATCGAGATGTGCAACATTGGTGCCGCACTTGTGACGATTGCCAAAAGGCCGGACCAAGGAAGCTAGTGCATGAGGAACAAAATCCCATAACTACATATGGCCCATTTGAGAAATGGAGGATTGATGCAATAGGGCCACTCCCACAAACTCAATCTGGCAAGGAATACATCATAATGGGTGTAGACTACATGACGAGGTGGGCAGAGGCTTCAGCAACTAGTAGGATGACAGCCCAAGAAGTGGAAAATTTTGTGCTTGAAAATATTTGTTGCACGTTTGGCACACCTTTGGAAATTATCTCTGATCGGGGTCCTGGTTTTAGGGCAAACCTAGTAGGGGAGCTAATGGAAAGGCTAAAAATCAAGCACAGGCATTCTACTCCCTACTATCCACAATGTAATGGTTTGGTCAAAAAAGTGAATGGGCTGATTTGTAAGATAATTACCAAGCAGGTACACATGCACCCCAAGCACTAGGATAAAAAATTGAATGCAGCTCTTTGGGCCTACAGGACTTCATTCAGAACCTCACTTGGCTATACTCCATTTCACATCGTCTATGGCCAAGAGGCTTTGCTTCCTATAGAGGTAGAACTGGCCAGTTTGTGTGTTTTAGTAGCTAGTCAAGAGAAGAATCAAGATAAGAAGTTAGAGGAAAGGATCTTGGATCTAGAGAGGCTCGAGTTAGACAGAGAAGCAGCAGTCCAACACTATTCCATGTAGGCTGAAGAGAGGAGGAAGACATTTAATAAGAAGCTGGCTAGCAAACACATAAGGGAAGGATCACTTGTGCTATGCTATGATAACCGCTATGACAACAGAAAGGATGCTAAACTTGTGTTCAAGTGGGAAGGGCCCTTCATGGTCATAAGGAGATATCCAAATGGCAGCTATAAGCTAGGTGACATGGATGGGAAGGTTCACAAGACAAGGGTAAATGGATGGCGATTAAAGCCTTATTTTCAAAGAAATATGAACACTTTGGAGCAATCATTCAATGAAGAGCCACCAATGAGGGGGTGCAGTCCTCCTTACTCTATTGGACCATCATTATCAAGCTAGAGGCATGAATACCTCTAGCCTAAGGGGAGGGCTAATGATCCGGGTTTTTTACAACCCGGATTATTACCACAAAATTTTGGCCAAAGCCCCTATCAAGAGCTTACCATATCACTTTGGGTTTACTCTTCAAGCACTAGGTATGCTACATTACTTCTCGATTATGATAACTCTAGCAAATGGGGGGAACAAGTTCTTAGGAGGCATGTCAATGTAAAGGGTAAAAGGGATGGTTATCTTAGTGAAGATGGAAATGGATTACACCTAGGAGTTTAGTGAATGCATAGATTTTTCAAAGGACTAGCCTCCAACTA
The DNA here is from genome assembly GCF_053477565.2 of Lygodium microphyllum. Classification (NCBI taxonomy): domain Eukaryota; kingdom Viridiplantae; phylum Streptophyta; class Polypodiopsida; order Schizaeales; family Lygodiaceae; genus Lygodium; species Lygodium microphyllum. The sequence continues at coordinate 93,784,800 of NC_141135.1, read as the reverse complement.
CACATGCGCTCCGTCTGCATCCCTAAGATTTGAAATCTATCACCATCATTACAGGACACCTCACCTAGCACACAAGTCAATATCCACATCATGGTGTCATTTGGATCTTGCACAAAATCTTACAAGCATGGACCCCTTTTGTCACATGCTTATATGTATTTATATACATATGGGGGACTAAAGTCAAAGCAGCTTTTGGAAGCTGTTTTTTATAATCTCAATAACTCCCAAGAAAAAGAGAATTTTAAGAAAATTCCCACGATTCCCAATCGGTTTCGACCTGGTCTACAAAGTTGCAGAAGAAACTTTTTTCAAATTCCTCACGGATTTGAAGTTACAAAGGCGCAGACTGCTGCCTACATGCAATTTTCTTCTCTCTTTCACCATACCAACTTTCCACTCTATCCTTCTTGTAAATATATTTTAATAATGTGCTTTGGGCACCCACCTCTTGTAATCTAGCTCCATTTCTCTATTTTTTCTACCACCACCCTTGGCTTCTTGCATGATGACCAAGGTGGAGACTTGTCCCATCCACTACTCTCCATATTTTCAAAGATGCCATACATCATCTAGGATTATGTTAATCAAGAAGATTAGCTTAATCTAATCCCTCATGGAGGCTATATAAAGAGCCCATGGAGAATGAAGAAGGGGGAGAGAGGACAATGACAAGTCCATGAGAGCATTCTAGAATATCCTCATCTCTTTGAGGTAAGCTATGAGTGAGTTCTTTTATTATGTAGCATAATGGCAAGCTTCCTCTACCTCTTCTCCTATTATCTCCCTCTCTTCTCATCTTCTCATTCCATGTAGCATAATGGCAAGCTTCTTCTACCTCTTCTCCTCTTATCTCCCTCTCCTCTCATCTCTCTCTCTTATATTCCAATATGGTGTCTAGTACATATATTCTCTCTTGTAAATTTGTGTTTTGGTTCTCTTGACTCTCTTTGAGAAAAGGGATGTCCTAGCCCATCCTCCCTTTGGCTAGGTGGTGCCCCTCTTTAGTTCTCTTAGTGAGGATTGGAGGTTGGATGGGTAAGAGGCAACCCGTTCATCATTTCAGCCCTCACTGTTTTGACACCTTTTTAGCCTCATTGACTTCTTCCTTTTCTTTTTCTTCTTCCTGTTTCTTCTTGTTCTCCCTCTCTGCGGCCTCCTTGAGGGATTCTCTTTTTGCCTTGTCCAGATCCTCTTTCTCCTTCTTGCGGCCTTCATCCGGCTTCTTTTTCTTTTGTGCTATCTTCTTCTTAGGTTTCTTGGCCTGCTTTTTGCACAGTTGTTCTTCTTTTTCTTGCGCTTCCTTATCAGTCTCCGTCCTCGCTGGACCTCTCTTGGTCCTGGTGAGGGAGTGACCTGTTAGGCATTTCTCCTTGCCCTTCTTGTGCATCTTGTGTCTCCTTCACTGCCTCCTGGATGAGTGCAGTCAAAATGCTTCCATAGGCAATAAACAAGGCCTTCTTTCTTTCAGTGGCCTTGGAAGCTGGGGACTCCCCTCCTGCTAGTGTGCTTCCTAATGCTAGTGCTCTAGCCGCCTAGTCGATGGTTTTGCTTACATAACCGTTCCAGTCGACTTCATGCAAGGTGTGAGCTGCTACGTTCTCCAGCACAGGCACGTTGATTCGATGCATTAAGGCGTTGTAGCACAAGTTGGAGAAGAGTGTGTGTACTAGCTTTGCTTACAATCTAGCTTCCACATTAGGAATGTCCTAGATGTTGATGCCCTCATTAGTTAGCACATCCTCCTTTTTCATTTTCATCATGGCATACACATCCCTCTTCTACTTCTTCTCTATCTTTGGCTACAATCCCAATGCCTTTTCCACCAAGGCAGGGGTTAAGTGAACCTCTACCTGTTTGGCATTTTCTCCCCTTCCTACCGTGACGGTGCCGCACTCATTGTCAGGGTCGTAAGTCCAAAGAAACCCCACACACTTCGTGTGGTCAGGTTCTTGCACAAATTTCTCAAGGTACTTGGTGAAGTTTCATTGTGTGATGACTCTCTTGGCTGCTTCCTCCTTGGCCACCACCCCCTCTACGTTGTGAGTGGTTCGGAACTTAAGCTGGTTGTAGGCGTGGCTTTCAAGAGTGATGCGGTGTCGTACAGTTGCGCATCAGAGGTGTGGAATCCACCAAAAAGTTGTGTGTGACACTTGTTATTTGTATATATTTAGTTGTTGTGTTTACATTTTTGTTCTGCATGGGCACTATAGTGGAGAGGGGGTTGGAGCAAGAGGAACTTATCTATAATGCTCTAGTTGGCATGAATGCCAAGTGTGGGAGCGTTGAAGATGCTTATTCAGTGTTTGTTGCCTTCTCAAAGCGAGATTTGGTCTCATGGAGTTCCATGATTGCTGGCTTTATTTTCAATTGTCAGTACAAATTGGTAATGCAAATCTCCACCTATAAGCATGGATATTGGCTCAAGCATCTTCTTCACTATGAGAAAATCCATGTCTTTATCTATGATAGAAGATACAAATGTGGCCACTTCTTTGGATCCAAAAGTTTCTTCGTGGACAATGGGATGAGAATACATATAATGAGGATGCAATTATTGACTTATCAAAGTTACATGAGTGAGCTACCAACATCCTCACAACAATGATAGGTTGATGCCCAAACTTTCAAAGAAAAATTTCGACCACATCTTGTGTGGTCACTAGAACAAGTGAAATGCAACATAGAGGAGAAAAATTGAGAGTTTATAGATGCACGCATCAAGGCTAGATTGGAGGGTGTCGTGCTAGAGCCATGGAAAGGTATCAGGGGAGGTCATATTCCAGGAAGCAAGTGTGTGCCCTTTAATGAAGTTCTCAAGGATAGTGCAACATTACTAAGACAGGAGGAGTTAGAAAACAAGTTCAAGGAAGAAGGGGTGGATCTGAGTTCTCCAATTGTTACATCCTGTGGTATTGGGGTAACTGTTTGTGTTTTAGCATTGGCACTGCATCGCCTTGGCTGCAATGATGTTGCTCTGTATGATGGATCATGGCGTGAATGGGGGGAAACACTATTTTGAGACGTTGTGTTCGCAGGAATAGAGGAGCCGAAACAAAAAGCAATGAAGGGAACAGAAAGAAAGCATCGGGGGAGCAAAGTGAAGTATGAGAAAAACGGTGATGTGGTGGCGGTAGTTGAGGCCAATGGGGTTTCTAAGTCTATTGTACCTGAGAAGGGGAATTCACGGGTTCCCCATCCTCCTTTGAATGAATGCATCCTTTCCTCTCTAACAAGACGCTCCTTTGGCAGCACACCCTTGCCATGATTTAGAGATTGGATCTGGAGCTCCATCTGTCTTCAATTGTGTTGTTGAGATCAGTAAGGAGAGCTAGTCCGTTGAACCATTGTTTTTGAAGGCAAGATGAAGATCTGAGATTTGAAGATACCTTACGGGCAGAGAATTTGGTGAAGAAAATGGAACGAAAACAGGGGAGAAGATTTTTGGGGGATTATGGTGGAAGGGAGCTCAACATGGTATGAGGGCACAGTTCCAGTGCTCCAGGCGTAGGAGGGCGGTTACAGAAGAGCACTACTATGATCATAAAGGGGACTATACTAAGGCTACAGTGGATTGAAGAAGTCCAGGATGATTATTGATTGTGCTTCAAAGGAGAGAATCGACAAGTTTTGTCAATTTTCATCATCCTTCTACTTGTGCTGTTAGAGTGCTCATTGTCAAAGGTTGAGACACACATAGTAGTCATTTTGTTGGTTGCTTGATGAGAGAGCAGAATAACATTCAGGACAGATCTTCGCAATGTTATTGGAGGCTTTTTGGGACTGCACGCGGTCGGAATTATCTGTACTCTTGGAGAGCTTTACGAGAATGGTCTGGAGAGCAATGTGGTTGAATCAAAGCTTTGATTCAAATGAAAGCAGCACCTTCTCTGGATTGCGTGTTCGACCAAGATTGCAACACCTTCGACTCTATGCCTTCAAGAAGCAAGGCACCTTCCTCAACAGATGGAAATTCTCTTCTTTTTCTCTGTTATAAGCAAAGAGACAGTACTGCTAGCTCTCCACTAATCTTTTGAGAAAGTGTGCCTCCTTGGCGACTCTTACCAGAGAACAAAAGAAACAAAAACCTACAGAGTTGAATGCAGGATTGGAGGAAGCAGAATCACTTATCCACAGGATGGACTTGGAAGCCAGAAGTCTGAACCAAAGCAAAAGTCTGCCCTTTTTGTAAAGCTCAGAGAGTACAAGTCAGACTTAAACAATGTGAAAAAGGAAGTGAAGAAATCAATATCCACAAATAGCTACTCTGTTTCTGAAAAGCGCTCACAAGGGAAATAACTTTGTAACAAACATCATATATCTCTGTCATAACTGCTTTTTTAAAAATCAGAAGTCAGGAACTCCAAAATCTTATGTGAAAGAAAGCTTAGTGAAGCTGCTGCTCGAAAAGAGAAACTTTCAGAGATTGGCCGAGGTCTTGAATCCTACATACCTGAAAACTTTAGAGTCACAAGTGACAGCATTGTCTGTGAAAGTCCTAGCAGCAATAGCAAGAGGTGAAGATGGAAGGGATGGTTATCACTAAAACAACTGGCACTTCTTATAATTATCAAGGTCCTCTGTGGTCACGACTTTGCTTTCGAAAACCCTTCGACATCTTTGGTGAACCCGACGTGAAAGCGTCGCATTTAAATTTCAGATGGGAGATACTTCAGCATCAATTTCAGCCTCTTCTATGATTCTTGCTTTGTCCTCTACTTCAGCTCCATCATTGACTGCTACTTCAAGTACTTCAACAAATGATTTAAAGCAGATTTTGTAGAATATGTCTATGTAGATGCAACTTCAAAATTAGCAGACACAATTGTATATGCAGCAGCAGTAGCAGTTGCATCAACAACAGTTGTCTCAACAAAGGCAACTATATTCGTAGCAAGAGAATGTAATCAGCGCGACTAAGGTGATTAAAGCGGTTGAGAATGAAAAGAAGCTATTTGATGGCCGTAATGTTTTGGCTTATTTGAAGATGTATGAGATCAAGATGGGATTTTTTGGAGTACCAATAGGACTTATGAGTAAATATTTTCTTTGCCTTGTCACACCCGCCTTGAGGGTAAAAGTGACTGATCTTTTCCTTCAAAATTTGCATTGGCAAGATTTTAAGAAGGCTTTGAAAGAGGAGTATTTTCCTGAGGACTTTGGGATGGCTACACGGCGGTCATTCCAAGAGTGGGTCTACATGCCAAACAAAGGTCTAGCTGCTTCAGAATTGATATGAGAATTTGAAGAGAGGTATAGTCAGCTTGATGCCATTGAACAAAGAGCATTGGATGTTGAGAAAGTTGAGCTTTTCTTGCAAGCTATAGATCTTGCTCTTCACGAAGAATTAGGAGAGCTTCTTGAGGATCGCACAAAGCCTATGGGTCTTAACACTACAACATATACATGCTATAACGACGTTTATAACGATGTTTTCTTTATATATAAAAAATTTCATCGTCGTCGGTATTAGCGTAGCTATTTGCGTCGCTATTTAGCGACACAGATACCGATGCTAATACCGATGAAAATAGCAATAGTTACAGAGAAATTCCGACCCTAATACCGATGATTGCATAATTATTTTCCGACCTTGATACCGACAGTTGCAGAGAATAATTTTTTTTTGTGGCAGGCTGCAGATGCAGCCCTGCCACAGTTAGAGCCACATAGGGCTAAGAGACAATTCCTATTGTCAAAGAAGTTAGACAATCGATCCCAAATAATTACAAGACTTTGCAAACAAGTACTTTCATGACATTAATTAACAGAAATGTGCACTGCATTGATAAAGAAAATAACAGAACTTAAATTGAGAAGTGCTACTGCGACAAAGCAAATATGGAGTCATGCTACAACATAGAAGTCCGAATCATATATACTTTGCTATTACATATGGAGGATAGAGGTCATAATGCCTTACATAATACAATATGGGGAGTAATCCTATGTAGCCTAATCTGCTCTCTATGACTCATCCGCATCAGAAAACTCCTCTTGCTGTAGTGGCATATCGAAGGGAGCCTGCAACAGCAAATGCATATATAATTGTGAGTACCAAATACAAACTGACATATAATGACGGATTTCTCGAATTAGGAATGATATTTATTACTACTTACTGGTCCTCCGCGAGCATAGAGCTTCTCGATCAGGGCACTCAAGCCATGCTTCTCCCTGTATGTCACCTCCAGTGCAGTCGGGTCGCGATTCGTAAAACCTTGCTGTGGCACACAAACATTGAAAAACAATGTACTTGAGATTCATGTTTGAAATACATACATCAACATGGATGCCATTAAATTAGAGTATTCTACCCTATTAATACTTACAAAATCTACCACGAATGTTGCGTGGCCGCCCCTACCAAGGTGATGCACCAATCCTGTGTCCAAGCACACCTTTGCTACGTCCTTTTGCTGCTTCCACTTGTCTGGAGTGGATGTCGCCTCATCCTGGAGATTACTCCGGTCCTCTGTATCCAACCACTTCGGCTTTGATTTGCCCTGCTTGACTGCTTCGCATGCATTAGACCGCCTATGCGACTGATAGTCACGCATACGCGTCATTATCCACCCTCTCGAAAATCTATCATTGCTAGAGGGCTGAGGGAACTCTCGATACAATGTATCGATTATGTACTCCTTGCTGGCATCTAGGATCTCCTTCCACTTGTCTGTAATGTTGTGCTGAAATACTTGTTGGCATAACTCATGCAACCTGGAGATGACAAGTTTTCCATCATCATTCATGTATAAATGGCCAGAGGCCTTATCTATGAGATACGAGTAACCTGCAAGATTTTGCAAACGGGTACTTTCAGAACATTAATACAAATGTGTCAAACACAATTTGAATTGATAAGTGCTACTGCGAAAATCTTCATGCGAAAATACATACCTGGAGGAGTGGATTTTGTGTACTTCTTATCGGCCCTAGGAGTGATCGGTTGGGTGCATGAAGGAGTGGGAGCAGTAGACATCTGCCTGCCACCGCCAGTGAAAGATGGTGTCGACTCCCTGGTGGCAGTGCAAGTGGGAGAGACTGCATCCGCATCCCCACAACAAGATCTACCTCCTCCTCGACCACGTGACTTTGAAGCAAAGCGAGACCTGCGACTGCATCTATTGGAGACCAAAGCATCGGACCGTCTAGAGTCTACCGATTGTGATGAGGTGGAATGAGAAAGCTGTGCATCGGCTCTATCTCTGACCCATGCTAGCTGCTCCGGTGAGAAACATGCTAGCATCGCATCAATGTCGTCATCTGTAAAATCCCGGCTCATCCTGCTGTCGGTGCCCAAATCCTAAACCTGCACATACAAGGAAAAATAAGTCAATTAGATAATGAATTGCAAGACATAATAAAACTAAGACTTAATTTGCAAGACTTCATTTTAAAATAATAAAAAAATTAGATAATGCAAAACACCATACTCCAAAAACCTACAAACTGTCCTAACTGATTTGCAAAAAGTGGACATGATGTAGTGGGAGGAACGTTTTGATCAAGTCACTTTTGTTTAGGGTTCCACAATCTCATCTTGACATAGCTCAGTATACCATTGAGGTTGTTGCGGATTAGGGAAAAAGATGACCTAATCCATATTACGATTAGTATAAAAGTCCACTTTGAGATTGCTAAAGCGCATCAAGTATTAGGGACGCTTACCTGCTCACAGTGATTTGGCAAAACAAATGTATCACTCAAATCGTTCCACTTCTTCGTTGAGTCAATCTCAATAAAGCCACTCGGCCCTCGCCGAACAGTTGCACCTGCTCCTTCGAAAGTAACCTTGAACAATTGCACATCAAATATGGTAACGGAGAAACTTCGATAGTCCACTGCAAGGATACTCTGTAAACATCCAAAATACTCCATCTCTGCAACTACACGGTTTGGATCTGTGGCACATTGTCGGCTTTCCTGCTCAAACATTGCCATCACTCCACAGTCCATTGTCAAGCGTAACTTGTCGATGTGCTCTACTCTAAAATGTCGTCCACGTGACCATGCTGCACTATGGACCTTATACTGGGAGAAGAACAAGTATATTAGTTGCGAATTGTAGTATAGATTGTAATTTCTTGTGATTTCATACCTTGGGATTGCATCCATACCTTGGGATTGCATCCACGTGAGAAGTCCCACTCTTCTTCAGTAACTATTTCTCCATCTTGAGATGCTTTGGTTAGGGCCTCATGTAGCCATCTAGTGGACATGAGTAGAGGTATCTCCTCTAAGCCCTTCGGATATCGAATGGGCTCTTGCCGCATACTCCGTCGAAAGTCAGATCTTGCAGACTCTCGCTCAGCGCGAGCATCCTCATACAGTTGCAGCCACTTCTCCATCGTAGCGCTATGCAGCATATAAAATCGGTTCACCTTGGACTCCATGGATGCGTCCATCTTCTTCTCTATTCCGTTTCCCACTAGGACACCTCCATTCAGACGATCATCCTCCTTAAGTGACCATATCAAGCCTTTGTCCCGGTCCACAGTGGACAACCACTCAGAAATGTACACTAAGGCCTCTGACACTAACCAACCTTCAGCCATGCTACCCTGAGGACAAGCCTGTTGTCGTACAAATCCCTTTAAGGTCTTCATGAACCGTTCAAGCAAAAACATCCATCGACTATGGACTGGACCTGCAACCTGCAATTCATCTACAATATGCACTAGAATATGGTTTTGTATCGTGAGTATGCTAGTGGGAAGATACTTCTCCAAAAGACAAGCAGTCTCTACTGCCATGCATTTCGCGGATTCAATTGATGATGTGTGAATCTCTTTTTGGGAGACAAATTGAACCAACTTGGACAATTTGTAAATGGTTGTCCGTACCTTCGATGTCAGAGATCCCACGATTGCGATCGGCAATATGAACTGTGAAAACCATGTAATTAACATTGTGTATAAACAAACAGAGATTCTGAAATCTAATATGCAGAATCATGCCATACACAGCCTCATACCGTACATACCTGACACATCTTATGCCAATCATGGGATTTGAGTCCTGTCAGTTGGTCATCCTTTGTGAATGATGTCTTGAGAGAACGCATTAGGCCAGTCGGTGTGCGAAAGGACTTGATGTTTTGCTTTACTTGTCATAGTTCATTGCCAGACAAAACCCAAGGAGCGCATAGCAATTGCACTCGACTGTCGATGCCACTTATAGGCCAATATGGTTCCATCTTTCCCACTGCTTTCAAATCCATCCTCGCTTCTAGTGTGTCTCGCTGCCCAATGAGGTGGTCCCATAGAAAGCTACCCACATTCTTAAAAATGTGCATGGGATCTAAAAGGTGGTTAATCTTCATTTTCTTCCAATAAGTCAGCTCATAGAAAATTGAGAAGCGTCGCATTCCACTAGGAAGCGAGTCTTGGTCCACCATCCTACGATCAAACCAGCTCAGTGCGTTCATTCTCGCAGGAGGTCGAGCAAGAAATCCTTCTCTCATGACATGACCCTCTGGCAAAAAAGCCCGATGTCCCTCAAATACCATCTTCTTCATAGATTTTGACATACGAGAATCCAACCTTGGTCCACACAAAGGACATGCATGGTAATTTGATGTGACTAGCCCTGCAGAACACACATGTACAATGAGGCATGTCATAACACCAACATCACTCAAAGAAAACTAGGGTAGAAGGCCAACTTTTGTAATTGATACTGGACAAAGAAAGAATGGTCTGGAGGAACATATTCGTGGAATTGCTCAAATGTAGACCATAGCAGATCCATCTTGGACTGCAATCTTTCCACCTTATCTTGGAAGAGAGGACACAAGGTATCCTGTCTCTGAAGAACTGCCAAGTCCTCCTGTGAGAGAGAAGGGATCAAGGGAACATTAGGGCTTGGAGGAACAGACCGTGACTTTGCCAGTTGATCTTGCAACTGCTTGATTTGGGAAGCTTGTGATTCCATTGTGTCATTAGCAGTCTGTAAGGTTGAAAGTTTGACATCTAAGAGAGTTTTAAGAAAACACGCTTTACCAGAGCATTCTCCATAACCTGAAAAGTCATGCATGGTCCACATAAGAATTTCCCTTATAGTTGCGGATCGCCTACCAATATATTTGCTCATGTCCTCCACTACAATTCCCTTCCACAACTCCTTTAGCTCATCAATCAGTGGTGGAGAGAGGTAGACATCCATATTCTTGACTTTGTATCATCTAGGCACAAGCAAGCTGAGCAAAAGGTGTCCTTTCTTGGTGGAAAGCCATGGCGATATATTGTAGTTAACAAGGACCATAGGCCATACACTATAGGAGGTGGAACGTAAACCAAAAGGATTTACCCCATCCATGGCAAGACCAAATCGTAGATTCTTCACCTCCTTTGCAAAGTCAGGGAAAGTCTCGTTAATGTGATGCCATGCTTCTGAGTCAACTGGTGTACGTTGTACACCATCAGTGGATTGATTTTCCGCATGCCAGGTAGTCAAATTTGCAAAACTCTTGGTCCGAAAAATGTGACGAACATGCGGTATCAGTGAAAAGTGCCTCAAAACCTTCTGCGAAACAGTCTGTCCTTGCAAGTCATTTTGATACCTATTCGCACTGCACTTGGGACATGTGGCCAACAATTCAAACTCTCCCCGGAAGAGAACACAATCATTGGGGCAAGCATGAACGCAATTATAATACATGCCTAGCTTTCACAGCACTTGTCTTGCATCATCACGAGACTCAGGCATCGTGTTTTGGGTAGGCAAAATGTAAGATTTCAACGTTCTACAAATTGCAATGAATCACGTTATTAAAGTAATATATAGCACATTTTAATGGCTTTCAATAAAGAATCATACACATCATAATATACCTGAATAGCTCTATCACACTCGCATCCCTCCATCCATACTTTGTTTGTATGCTCAACAATGCAAGAAGTGTCTTCAAACGGGATACTCGACTCCCATCATACAATGGAATGGCAGCCTCCGCAATTAAAGGATCTTGGTATTCCGAGTCCGTCGGAAGCAATGATTCGATCATGTTCTCTAACTCGGGCTCGAAAAAAGCAGGAGGATTGTCCATGTCTCCAACATTCTCACCCATAGAAGGGGGTTGAGAGTTATCACCTTCTATGAGACAGTTAGTTATCTCGGACAGCATTTGTATAGAGCACGGACGAACTCGTCTTACTGGACGCAAGAGATCTGCGGACTACAATGTATCGACATGGCCCTGACCCTGTAAAGAACGTTAAGGAGCTAACTTCTAAGATAACCCCAAACTGTTATACTTAAATCAATTACATGTCATATAGTACGTAATGAGAGAGAACTTACTGCAATCTCGTAATTCAAGACTGCTTTGTCAATTATCTCAACTCGAAACTCTCCATACCATTGCACATGCTCTATGGACAAACGACGTTTCCGACGAATGGCCAATTTGCATTGCGTGCATGGACAGGGGACACGTTGATTGAGCCAAGCCTCACGATCACCACCATGTTGGTCGTGAGTGCTAGACATCTTGACTGTGATGTAATGGAATGATGATTTAATAAAGATTCTATATTGTATATTGGGACCACTCCACTATATATATTTCAGGTCCTTTTTTTTAAATTTTCATACCTATCTCTTTGAGTTTGGCTCTAAACTTATCTATCTTTGAGGTCGGTTCTAAACTATGCTCACACACATACATTTTCGTACCTACATTGCAATGAATAAAAACCAACACAAGAAAATTTTTGAAAACACTCACTTCCATTTCTCTCTCTTTCAATACTTCCTAACCTACATTGCAAAGCAACAAAAAGCAACATAAAGATTGAAGACAAACCAACACTTTCTAACCTACATTGCAAAGCAAAACAAAGATTGTAAAGAAACCAAAACAGGGCATACCATCGTGCTCTCTTCTTCTTCCACGACCTCTTCATGCGGGGGATGCTCCTCTCCTCGCGTGCGGCTCGCAGCTTGCTTCCTTGCTTACCTCCCTTGCTCACCTCCCTCTCTTGCTCACAATCCTTTCTTTCTCTCTGCCTTCACGCGCTCATATAAAAGAAACTTCGGGTTTCGGCAAAATTTTACCGCAGTAAGTCGTCGCTATAAGCGTCGGTATCTGCGTCTTTAAAAACGTCGGTATTTGCATCGATTTGCAAGAGAAGAGCAACGAGAAGAAACTCCAGTAGAAGAGACAAATGATATGACAGATAATCTTGCTGATATACCGGAAATATACAATGAAGAGATTGATCTATTCGTGGATCTTGACGACAATGATCATGGGTAGTTGGCCCATCCAGAGGATGCACAGGATCAGAGGGGGTGGATGTCATAGTGCTGCGCATCCGAGGTGTGGAATCCACCAAAAAGTTATGTGTGTGACATTTGTTACTTTGTACATATTTAGTTGTTGTGTTTGCATTTTTTTTCTGCGTGGGCAGTATAGTGTAGAGGGGGTTGGAGCAAGAGGAACTTATCTGTAGTGCTCTACTTGGCATGAATGCCAAGTGCGGGAGCGTTGAAGACGCTTATTCAGTGTTTGTTGCCTTGTCAAAGCGAGATTTGTTCTCGTGGAGTTCCATGATTGCTGGCTTTATTTTTAATTGTCAGTACAAATTGGCAATGCAAATCTCCACCTATAAGCATGGATATTGGCTCAAGCATCTTCTTCACTATGAGAAAATCCATGTCTTTATCTATGATAGAAGCTGAAGATATGGCCACTTCTTTGGCTCCAAAAGTTTCTTCGTAGACAATGGGATGAGACTACATATAATGAGGATGCAATTATTGACTTACAAAAGTTACATGAGTGAGCTACCAACATATCCTCACAACCATGATAGGTTGATGCCCAAACTTTCAAAGCAAAATTTCGACCACATCTTGTGTGGTCACTAAAACAAGTGAAATGCAACATAGATGAGAAAAATTGAGAGTTTATAGATGCATGCAGCAAGGCTAGATTGGAGGGTGTCGTGCCAGAGCCACGGAAAGGTATCAAGGGAGGCCATATTCTAGGAAGCAAGTATGTGCCCTTTAATGAAGTTCTCAAGAATGGTGCAACACTACTAAGACGGGAGGAGTTAGAAAACAAGTTCAAGGAAGAAGGGGTGGATCTGAGTTCTCCAATTGTTACATCTTGTGGTACTGGGGTAACTGTTTGTGTTTTAGCATTGGCACTGCATCGCCTTGGCTGCAATGATGTTGCTGTGTATGATGGATCCTGGCGTGAATGGGGGGGAAACACTATTTTGAGACGTTGTGTTCGCAGGAATAGAGCCGAAAGAAAAAGCAACGAAGGGAATGGAACGAAAGCATCGAGGGAGCAAAGTGAAGTATGAGAAAAACGGTGATGTGGTGGCGGTAATTGAGGCCAACGGGGTTTCTAAGTCTATTGTACTTGAGAAGGGGAATTCGCGGGTTCCCCATCCTCCTTTGAATGAACGCATCCTTTCCTCTCTAACAAGACGCTCCTTTGGCAGCACACGCTTGCCATGATTTAGAGATTGGACTTGGAGCTCCATCCGTCTTCAATTGTGTTGTTGAGATCAGTAAGGAGAGCTAGTCGGCTGAACCATTGTTTGTGAAGGCAAGATGAAGATCCGAGATTCCAAGACACCTTACGGGCAGAGAATTTGGTGAAGAAAAGGGAACGAAAACAGGGGAGAAGATTTTTGGGGGGATTATGGTGGAAGGGAGCTCGACATGGTATGAGGGCAGAGTTCCAGTGCTCGAGGCGCAGGAGGGCGGTTACAGAAGAGCACTACTATGATCATAAAGGGGACTATACTAAGGCTACAGGGGATTGAAGAAGTCCAGGATGATTATTGACTGTGCTTCAAAGGAGAGAATCGACAAGTTTTATCAATTTTCATCATCCTTCTACTTGTGCCGTCAGAGTGCTCATTGTCAGAGGTTGAGGCACACATAGTAGTCATTTTGTTGGTTGCTCGATGAGAGAGAAGAATAACATTCAGGACAGATCTTTGCAATGTTATTGGAGGCTTTTTGGGACTGCATGCGGTCGGAATTATCTGTACTCCTGGAGAGCTTTACGAGAATGATCTGGAGAGCAATGCGGTTGAATCAAAGCTTTGATTCAAATGAAAGCAGCACCTTCTGCGGATTGGGTGTTCGACCAGGATTTCAACACCTTCGACTCTATGCCTTGAAGAAGCAAGGCACCTTCCTCAACAGATGTGGTGGTGGTAATTGAGGCCAATGGGGTTTCTAAGTCTATTGTACCTGAGAAGGGGAATTCACGGGTTCCCCATCCTCCTTTGAATGAATGCATCGTTTCCCCTCTAACAAGACGCTCCTTTGGCAGCACACCCCTAGCATGATTTAGAGATTGGACCTGGAGCTCCATCCGTCTTCAATTGTGTTGTTGAGATCAGTAAGGAGAGCTAGTCGGCTGAACCATTGTTTGTGAAGGCAAGATGAAGATCCGAGATTCGAAGACACCTTACGGGCAGAGAATTTGGTGAAGAAAAGGGAACGAAAACAGGGAAGAAGATTTTTGGGGGGATTATGGTGGAAGGGAGCTCGACATGGTATGAGGGCAGAGTTCCAGTGCTCCAGGCGCAGGAGGGCGGTTACGAAAGAGCACTACTATGATCATAAAGGGGACTATACTAAGGCTACAATGGATTGAAGAAGTCCAGGATGATTATTGACTGTGCTTCAAAGGAGAGAATCGACAAGTTTTGTCAATTTTCATCATCCTTCTACTTGTGCCGTCAGAGTGCTCATTGTGAGAGGTTGAGGCACACATAGTAGTCATTTTGTTGGTTGCTCGATGAGAGAGAAGAATAACATTCAGGACAGATCTTCGCAATGTTATTGGAGGCTTTTTGGGACTGCATGCGGTCGGAATTATCTATACTCTTGGAGAGCTTTACGAGAATGATCTGGAGAGCAATGCGGTTGAATCAAAGCTTTGATTCAAATGAAAGCAGCACCTTCTGTGGATTGCGTGTTCGACTAGGATTGCAACACCTTCGACTCTATGCCTTGAAGAAGCAAGGCACCTTCCTCAACAGATGGAAATTCTCTTCTTTTTCTCTGTTATAAGAAAAGAGACGGTACTGCTAGCTCTCCACTAATCTTTCGAGAAAGTGTTTCTCCTTGGCGACTCTTACCAGAGAACAAAAGAAACAAAAACCTACAGAGTTGAATGCAGGATTGGAGGAAGCAGAATCACTAACCCACAGGATGGATTTGGAAGCCAAAAGTCTGAACCAAAGCAAAAGTCTGCCCTTTTTATAAAGCTTAGAGAGTACAAGTCAGACTTAAATAATGTGAAAAAGGAAGTGAAGAAATCAGTATCCACAAATAGCTACTCTGTTTCTCAAAAGCTCTCACAAGGGAAATAACTTTGTAACAAACATCATATATCTCTGTCATTACTGCTTTTTCCAAAATTAGAAGTCAGGAACTCCAAAAGCTTACGTGAAACAAAGCTGAGTGAAGCTGCTGCTTGAAAAGAGAAACTTTCAGAGATTGGCCGAGGTCTTGAATCCTACATACCTGAAAACTTTAGAGTCACAGGTGACAGCATTGTCTATGAAAGTCTTGGTAGCAATAGCAAGAGGTGAAGATGGAAGGGATGGTTATCACTAAAACAACTGGCAGTTCTTACAATTAATACTCTAGTTACTTGATTAGCAACATCAAGTGATAGGTCTATTCGTGTCTATAATCTTTAGAAATCATTAGATATTGAATCGAGTGTAACCCTTGAAATACAGGCTACTTTAGAGCTCCTTGAATGTTGTAGTAGCATTTGATTGCACATCAAAATTTGAAAGCTCCATATAGCCAAGGAATTTCCTCAAATTATTTGACTCTAATATATACTTTGCTGTACTTTGATGTCTTATGCACGATGCTTTGCCTTGAAGCTTGAACGTACACCCACAACCATAAAACAAAGCAATCGAGAACTTGTTGCTGTGTGGGAAATTGGACAATAGGATTATTCACATGATGGAACTTCTATCTTGAAATTCATCAAGGTCCTCTGTGGTCACAACTTTGCTTTCGAAAACCCTTCGACAACGATATTGTGCTTTTTCCTCCTCCGTGAACAGAAGTCAGTGGGCACGATCTTGCTGTGACATCTTTTATTCCTGTCATAATCCCAAGTTCCCATTAGTGCTTCCAAATTAACAATTCACAAGAAAAGTCATAGTTTAAAAAGAAAGACTCTATATGTTTATTGAATGAAAGTGTTAAAATCCCATCCAATGTAGAATCTTCCCTTCCGACTTTAACTTTTTTCCCTTTATTTCAAAGTTCTCTTCCATTTTCCTACCTCGCTTGTTGTTTACGTGTTTATGAGTTTTTCTTGATTTTCCTTGATTTTAATTTGATTCACCTCACCCCCCTCCCCTCCCAGCTCGAGAAGAATCCTTCCTAGGTTTGAAGGTGTTGGAGGTTGAGGACATTCTACAATGGGCCTAGGAGTTATCGGCATAGGAACCAAGTGTAGAAATCAGGGTTGTACTCTAACTGAGTGTCGCAGTCTAGATCAAAAGGTCGAGTGTCCACGTGTGTAATGTAAGCGAGAACATCTGTTAGAAAGTCACCGGAGGTGACACGGCTAGCAATATGTACCTCTTCCTCAGTTAGTAGGCGATTGAGAGATAATGGTGTCCCTCGATGTACTCTTCCAGGGGGCGGCCACAAAGAGTGGTTAACACTCTATAGGAGGTTGGTGCGACATAAGTGGGGTCGTACTCCACAGTTTTGATTGTGTGGCACTGCTCAGTATTTGTCATTACTCGGCACCCTTCTACTTCCCATTGCAACCTAAGAGTGTACCAGTGCCTCAAGAACGGGGATTCAATTTCAGCAAGTTTGGATAATTCTGCAATTTCTTGGTCGGTGATGGTAGAAGTGGTTCTCTGATCATATGACATGATGAGTCGTTGTTTGAGGGCTTGCTCTTTAGAGATCTTGCTGTTGAGAAATACAATAGCGGAGTTAGCTACTTTTGTGAAGGCAAGTTCAAACATCTCCCAAGAACAAGGCATCGTACAAACTTCTGTTGCAAAAGGCTCGGGCAACAAGCCTAAGTCCAAGCGGTTGTAGCTCAGAGCTAGCTCTCTCAAAGTGGCATCGAGCCATTTAATGCAATCAACCACATCATCCTTCGTATCTTCGGCTACATCTGAGGCCAGTGTCAAAAATGATTTCCGTTGATAGGAGGGTTTAAGACATGCTGGTGGTTGGGGTTTGATAGCACTAGAGCCTTTAACAATGAATAGTTATGGTTGTGGGTGTTCTTGAGGTTGCGGTTGGACTTCTTGGCTTAGGGTTGGGGAAGTAGCAGTTACTTCTGATGTACTACTGCCTTCAGAATGGGTCATTGTAGTCGGATGGGCTCTAGCAGGTGATGGCTCATGTGACGATGTCTATCATTTGGGTTGATATGCTTGTTCGACTCTCTTAGGCATATGTGTGCATGAGCTTGATGGATGTGGGCCTGGGGAGCACTGTGGTTTATGGTTTTGAGGTTCTATGGGGCTTGGGGTGATCAAGCATGGGAGTGGCGTACGACTGCTGCCCTTGGCCATGTGAGCTTTAGGAATCCATATCCAGGCATTCCCCTCATAGTATTCTTACACGTCCAGGATAGCTTTAGGGACCCACCTTTGCCTAATCATGCGCCGATTTCCGTAACTACGCCTTGGTGTCCTAGGTTTAGAGCTTCGGGTCTTATGAGGTTGTGTGTGCACCGACTCCTAGGCGGTGCTTGCGGCTATTTAGGCCTCCATTGAAAACTAGGCTATTGGGCCTTAGCTTTTGCTGCCACGAGGAACGGTTCTTGAGAGGTGGTGAGTGGTGGTCGAGCACTATCCTTCTCCTTACATTTGGCTACTAATAGTTCTATCGATGGCTGTGCGGATTGGGGTGAGGTGGCGAAGCCCTTGTGAAAGCTATAACAATGAGGATGTTGCTTATGGCGAGGTGAATGCACTGCAACTCATAATCAATGTTGCAACGAGTTTGCTTTTTGAAGGTTCACCCTAGCAGCGTCTCCGTGCCTACGTCCTTGGCGTTTGGCAGTACGTAGAAGATCATTGGTACAGTCTCAGACTCGATAGAAATGGTAGCCTTGCACTTGTCGAGAAGTGTGTATGAGCGGCCCCCATATGGGCTTAATTTGGCGTTAGTGGGTTGTAGTGGTGGTTTACCAAGTTGGGTCCAATGATCGTGAGTTAAGACATTGAATTCCACTCCCTCGTCAATCAAGGCATTGGAGGCACATGTTCGCTTGGCAGTGACCGTGATGTGTAGGTATGCGGGCGCCATGGTTTCCTCATCCTCCTCATCAATTTCCGTGATGATGGCTACTCGTACTTTGACTCGCGGTTCCAACATTGGTGGCTCATGCAAAGGATGCATGGGAGGATAGTACTTCTTGACACGATTGCCATTGAAAAAGCCTATTCCCTCACTGTCTAGAGTCTCGATATCAACGTTGCCCGTTCGGCTGATTGCACAGACTTTGAAAGGTCCAAGACCCCTAAACTTCATTTTTTGCTTATGTCCCTTAACTGAGTATAGGAGCACTAAGTCGCCTTGTTTGAAGTCGCTTTGCTTGACATGCCTCTCAAACCAGCTCTTGCATCATGCCTTCTCACATATGAGTGCATGAGTGGCTAGAAGGTGAGTCTCCGAGAGGCGTTCGAGCTCAACTAGGCTTTGCGTCCATGCCTCCTTTCCTTCCCATCACTCTTGAAGTGCAATTCACAAGCTAGGCATGAATAATTATACGGGGAGAATTGCTTCGGTTCCGTAGGCCAACTAAAAGGGGTTTGGCCGACAATCATTTTATAAGCTGTGCGGTAAGCCCACAAGGTTGCCATCAACTTGTTATCCCAGTCACACTGCGCAAGGCAAAGACCACCTTGGTTAGGACATTGACAAGAATCTTATTCGTGGATTCTGCCTGGCCATTTTCTTGAGGGTAGTATGGAGAGGATTTTTGATGGATAATTAGGAAGGTGGATAGGAGATGCGCTATCACTTCATTGATAAAGTGTGTCCCCTGGTCACTGACTAGTTCAATGGGGTAGCCGAATTGTGAGATCACTTGCTCACACAAGAACTTGGTAGTTGTTTTGATAAGAGAAAATCACAAAAAAATATTTGTCTAACACTTTGTTGATTTTTTGTACATTTGGAGGTTTGAAATAAAGAAGAGGGTGGGAACAACCTCTTGGGAAATCCAAGAAATCACTGGATGGAAATATTTCATGGACTGGTTTGCCAAGGGGAGATGAAGAGTAAAGATCGATGGAGGAAGGTGAAGGAAAAATGTATAATGTGAAAAGAAAAGACATGAAATGGATTTGGAGCCATCCAAAGGGCATGTGAGGCTCATAATATCATGGCTTTGGAGCCTTATGATAATTCAAACAAATGGAACCCTTCTTGGAAGCATTAGTGGAAGAAAATTTAAGCACATGATTTTATAAGATTTTTTAAAAATACTTTCACTTCGATCTAAAAAAACTTTTCAACATTAAAGTTGTAGCACGTGAGCTAAAGTTTTGGCTGATATTTTTTTATAATTTTTTGGAGCTACGAGTCGGGAGATATGGCCAAAATGGTGGACCCCAACTTTTTCCAACTGCGGTGGAGACCACCTCCTAATTTTATACACATCCACACTTTCTTCCCCACACTTAACACTTCCATAAAACATCATTCATTAGACTCCCAACCCTTTTTCCTCTCTTCTTCTTTCTCTCAAGCTAATAAACCATTAGAATTCCCCTCCTAAATCACCCTCAAATCATCCTTAATTGTAGTAGTAATGTATGAATTCTCACTACTCTCTCTCCATTATTGCTAGATATGATCTTATTTTATGAAGATTCTCTATATTTTTTTATAGAAGAGCTCTTGGACTCAAGCAATGGAGGGGAGAATGGAGACAACTCACATTTGATGGAACTTGATTAAGTCAACAAAACATCTAGATGGAGCCTCCACATTAGTGGAACCACCTTAATGCAGCTTTGGTAGTGTTAGTTTCTATTCTATCTTAAACTTCTCCCTAAACACCCTCAAGGCCTATATAAAGAGGCCTTCTCCTTTGCAATTTGCAAAAAAAAAAAGAGAGAGCCAAGAGGCCTTCTTCAGCCCTATTGAGTCTTCCCCATTCTCTCTCATGAGCTTATGCAGTTCATTCCCTTACTATAGCTTATGCATGCTCTACAGTGTAATAAGCCCATGCTATTGGTGTCCATATTGTGTATATTGGTTATGTCTTGAGGGTTTTCCATCTCTTGTGACCTCTTAAGTTTTATTGATTCATCTATTTTTTGTAGTTCTCTCTCTCTCTCTCTCTCTTAGTTTTCCTCTCTTCTCCCTCACAAGCTCCCCTCCCTCTTGCATAGCGTCCTAGTCCGCTCTTCCATGACTAGGTGGTGTCCTTACCTCATTCACTTTGTGGCGGAAGGGAGTTTGGCATAGTATAGAGATTGCCATACCGAATTTCCTTTGTCAGTTTGAGCATCATTCTTTCATGTTGGTCTCGCCTCTACCCACTTCATTAGGTAGTCTATGGCCACAATGATGTATTTGGCCTATGAATACTGTGCAATGGGGCTGATGGGTCCTATGAAGTTGATTTCCCATTTTTTGAAGGGTTATCGTACAATGATTGGGGTCAACTCCATTTGATCCTTGCGAATCAAAAACTTTGTATGTTGACACTTGTCACAATGCTTAAAAAATTGTGTGGCATCACATGGAACAGTGTTGGCCACCCTAGTTGAGACTGCAACACCTTGCGGGCCATCGTGTCTCCACTAAAGTGTCCACCAGCAATTCCGTTGTGTGCCTCTGAGAGAATATCGTGCATCTCATGCTTGCACATGCATTTGCATAGCAATTCATCTTTCCCTAAGCGATACAGCTAGCCTGCTAAAATCAACTGGTAGGGTTGGATTTTGAGAATGAGTCACCTCAGCCTTGCCTTGTCTATTGATCATTCAAGCAATCCACGCTCAAGCACTTGGACTATGTCATTTGCTCAATATGGCATTAGATCGGCTTTAAATAAATCTCTCTCACTGGAGAGGTTAAAGAGGTGGGTGTATGGCAATTCATCGATAATGCCTTCTCCAGCAGCTTCTCCTGTGGGGATGCGTGACATATGATCAGCCATGTAGTGATGTTTTCCCTTCCGTACAACAATGAAGAAGTCAAACTCCAAAAGCAGAAGGAGCCACTGAGCTATATATCTTGTAGTGCAAGGTTTATTCACTAGATATAGCAAGGCTTGATGGTCCACAAAAAAGGTAAAGGATGTAGCCAATAAATGATTTCAGAACTTCTTTACAGCAAACACCATGGCCAAGCCCTCTCTTTCTATCGTCGAGTAGTTTATTTTTGTCTCAGTGAGTTGTTTGCTAGCAAAGCTCACTAGATAGTCTAGGTTGTGCTCACCATGTTGGCACAACATTGCCCCCACAACAAATTTAGAAGCATCGATATGCACATGGAAGGTAATGGTCCAATCTGGGGCTCACAGAATTGGTGTTGTGGTTAGATCCTTCTTCAACTCTTCATATGATCATTGGCATGCTTCAGTCCATTCAAAGACAATCAGTAGCTTGTATAAAGGTCTAGCTATCAATGCGTAATTCAGCACAAACCGCCGATAGTATCACGTATGGCCTAAGAAGCATTGAACTTCCTAGTAGTTGGTTGGGGATGGAAGGTTGACAATAACCCTAACTTTTGAGAAGTCAGTGGCAATGCCGTTCTTCGACACCACGTGGCCGAGGATGCATCCATGCTTCACCCAAAACTGGCATTTCAAGGGGTTCAAGGAGAGACGATATAGGTGACACTGCTCAAAGACTGCTTGAAGTTTGTTTAAGTGTTCCATCCAGGTCGAGTGAATGTAGAGGTCATTGACAAAGACTTTCAATCCCTTGCAAAGAATGTCTTTAAATATGGTGCACATGAGGCGTTGGAAGGTGGAAGGGGCATTAGTCAACCCGAAAGGCATGACTATGTAAGCAAAGACGTCCCACTCAGTGGTGAAGGAGGCAGTCTTATGCCTGTCGGTAGGGTGCACTTGTACTTGATTGTATCCTGAGAAGCCATCCAGAAAACTATAGGCCTCCGTGCCTGCCACTCTTTCAAGCATGTGCTCGGTGTATGGCAATGGATAATTGTCCCTTTTAGTAGCAACGTTCACCTTCTTGTAATTGATGCACACTCTAATTTTTTCGTTTTTCTTCATCACAATGACTATGGGTGAAACCTAGTCTATGTGCTCAATTTCATAAATGAATCCGGCTCTCATCAACTTATCAATGTCTTTCCTAACAGCATGAGCGTGCTTTGGATTCATTGGGTACGGTCATTGTTTCACCGGTGTTGCATCTGGTGTCATGGGTATATTATGAGTCACTACACTCGGGTCTACTCCTTTAAGCTCTTCCAAGGACCAAGCGAATACGTCTACATACTCTCGCAAGAGAGCAACAAGACTCGTTTCTTCTTCCTCAGTCAAATCATCAGCAATAAAGGCTAGTCGGGGTGTCTCCCCTTCTTGAGCTAGATTTTCCTCCTTGACCTTGGTCCCTCAATTGGTTCACTCGTTTGCCCTTGCCGTTTGGCACCCAACAGGATCACTACCCTATCTCCTTTCTTGAATTTTGTAAATATTTTAGGGAGGTCCCATGGTTTTCGTTGTTCATCTGTTCGTGTGTCCCTGGGTTGGTTCGCCCTTTCTTGCTTCAATCGTCTACGCCTCAAGTGGACGGGTAGGTCCCTGTTAGTGCATCGCGAGTCTTGGGTGGCCTAGGTATTTCTGGGTCGCTATCCGAGCTTACCTCTGACTCAGAGTCGAGCTCACGGTCTTTGCTAGAAGAGGGGGTCTCCCCTGGTGGTCATAGTTCAAATGGTGATTTTTTCCTCCTAAGCACCATTGTAGGGCTAGGCCTGCCTGCTCAAGGTCTATGGCTCCTACGTGTTCTAACCAAGCGCAATCACAATCCATGCGCATGATTTCCCATTCTATCCTGTAGACACTCCTTTTCTGTGGCTTGGAGTCTACATGTATTTGTTCTATTTCATGTCCCTCAGTGTCGTATTCTATCTTGTCTATCTCACCCTCACTTTTGTCACTGAAGGGTTAGGAGTCTTCGTACACGTTATCACAGGCCTCTCCACCAGACTTCTCATCATCTCCTAGGGCATGGTATATTTCTTCTCGTTGATCAGGGACTAGGGCCCAGTTGTACATAAGATTCAAGTCATGCACCCTGGTCCATTGCCACTTGGATTTGCCTAAGAGATCCTGGAGTGGTTTGAAGTTTGTTGTGCTGAATTGTCCGCTAGCTTGTCCGTTAACTCCAGAGCCTCCTGGAGTTCTCTCTTGTTGCTTGGTAGTTGGAAGGTGATGAGCTTAGGTCTCCGAAGAAGGGTTCCTTTCATCATGAAAATTCGTACGGAGGGCATGTCGTCAGACGTGTCCATCATCTCATACGCCTCTTGATCCGAGAATGGCAGGTCGACTATAGCAAGGACATGCATCCAATATCACTCATCCTCTAGGCATGGGATATACTTGGTCAAGGGCCCATAAGACTTATTGACTTGAGCATCACTCTTGAGCATCGCAGAGATGGCATTCAAGTTGACTGGTGAGGTCTTCCAAGTGTCCATCTCTACCTTCATAGCTTCTGTTCTATTGTGTAGGAGAATCAAGCCGTTATCCCAATCTTCAATAGCTCTAGAATTGCACATCTAAGGTCAGCCTAACAGAATATTGTAGTCCATCCCCTTCATGACTATAATGTCGATAGAGAACTGGATACCCACGATTTTCACCGGCCAGTTTTTAAGTACCCTGAATGGCTCCACTCTCATGCCGTTGGCTAATGTGACATTAAACCAAGTGGTTTCAACAAGTAGGTTTCCCTAGGTCTGTAGTAATACGTGGCTCAGTACACTAACCCTGGCTCCCATGTCTACGATCCCCTTTCTCGTTGTGTCGCCTAAGGCTAGGACTAGTAACACTGCATGCATCTCGGTATCTTCCTAGAAAGCATTAACATGCAAGGATTTTGGCACAGAGTGTAGTATTAGACTCAGTATTTGTGTTTCTGCATCATGATCATGCAGATCCGTAGCTTGTTCTCGTGACCCCTCAACCCATTGCTTGAGGTCTTGCCATAGGATGGGATGCTGCTTAAGCAGGTATCCCAGGCTTAACATCAGAGGGATGGTCACTATCGTGGTAAGGAGGTTGTCGACTGCTCGTCTCTCTCCTAGACTGGATTGTCCTGGCCAATGGCCATGATGACTGATTTGCGGGCTTGCAGCATCAAGGCTTGGCCTAAGCGGTGCCACCTCTACGGTGTGGTTGCATCTCTTGACTTTGGTCGAGGGGGTGAGACCGCCATGCTTATGCTAGGGAGATCATTCATGTCATCCTCTAGGATGGGCTCAACATCCCTTAAGTGCTCTTGGGCCTCTTTCACCCAGCCCTTCACTTTCTCTATGGCCTTGAGTTGGCACTTCAGATGTGGGTATTCCCCTACCTTGTCACTTTCCTTTTCGGCCATCTTGGGGACTGAAGTTTCTGCCTCTGCATCCATGACCTTCTTTCCAATAGGCAAAGTTGTAGCACTCTCAGTTTTCAATGCAATCTTAGCCTCCAACTTTTTCTTTCTTTCCCTATGGCTCTTCTTCCCTATCGAGGCTACATCAAGGTTGTTGGGTCATGGTAGTGATATGCTAGCATGCTTTGTTTAGGCACGGGTCATGACCCGCAACAAGATGAGTGTGGCCTCCCCATCAAGGTTCTCAACACCAAATAGCCCCAATGGAATAGATGGTATGTTGGCTAAACTTGAAGAAGGTTTCCACTTTGGGCAATCGACAAAGAGATGGGTTAGCTTTGTCTCTGTTCTGCTGCTCCCTCTTGAGGCAATGTGATAAGACATGACCTGGGTGACCACAAGTCCAACAGATGATTGAATCCTGCGTCTGCCCCCCTAGGCCTCTACCTCATTCACTCCCCAATGCCATCACCAGTACTGGTTGATAATCCATAAGAACTGTGTTGTCCTTGTCGTCGTGAGAGACATAATGGTATAAGTAAGTCTCTTCCTCATTTGGTTCTTCCACGTAGTGGATTGGAGCGCACTCGGTGGATGGGTCACATAGGGACCAGGCAGTCTAGGTATACATGTAGGGTTTATGTCCACTATAGGGACAGTCGGCTTAATGTCATTAGGCGCAAGAAGGGCCAATGGGGATCCCCTTCCGAAGAGTGCTACGGCCTGTTCGATAGGTAAGGCTCACCGTATGGTTGGGAGTATGGAAGTCTTTGGGGTAATCTGCAAATGCATGATGTCATGACCGAACCTGCCACAATTAGCGTAAGGTCTTGATCGAGGGTTTTGACACTCGGTCGGCAAATGGTTTCCGCCACAGTACACACATTGTATGTGTGGGCGCGTTGGTTGTCTCCATATGTCTTACAGCTTGGCTATCTCCATCTTGACATCAGCCAAGTCTAAGTTTTTGTCTCGGTGGCCTTTCCCTTATCTTAGGATGATGGGGTTGTTCGTTCACTAGAGACTAACGCTCTTTCTGAACTTCACGTATTGGCTTCTTCTGAGTTGGAGCTCTTGGAGCTCCGCTCTTTCGGCTGATCATCAACTCTAATGGCTTCCTCAAAAACCCTACCTAGCACGTCTCGCTGCAAGCTCAAGTTGGCTACCAAGGCCTTATATAGTTTCTCGTTTCGAATTCCGCTGATGAACACAGTTGAAACTGCTCTTTTGGTCACTCATTCGCCTGTAGGGATTCTCTTGAAGAGGCTCCTCACGTGGGTTATGTAATCACGAATGTCCTCCTTCTCTTTCTGCTTGACATTCATCAGTCGTACTAGCAGATTGTCAAAGTATCCAGGCTCATCAAATCTCTAAGTGAAGAGATTCTTGAGGCCATTGAAATTTGCTCGCTTTGTGGCATCTAAGCTTGTATACCAAGTCATGCCCTTGTCACCTAAGTAGAGCCCAAATGCTTGAGAGCACTGAGTCAGGTCACTGAGGCCGTTGGCTTCGTAGACTTGCTCGAACTGCTCTACAAAGTTGTATGGATCGTCGTGGGGTTGATACTTGTCGAGCTGCTTTGCGACTATTGGGATTTTAGACAGGCTCCTAGAGCCTTGGGTTGCTCCTAATGTTGAGATATCGAGCTCCACTCGTGATACGCCAGGGTGACCGTTGTATATTTATGTCACCGACTTGTCAGTTGCAGACGCGGTTGGTACACCGCCCATGAATAATAGCTACATGATAGCTATCCTTATCTACTCTAGTTCGTGGCTCAGTTAGTATGCCACCTTAGTTAGTTGAGTTTGGTTTGAGACCCATATATAGGGTTCTTCTATTTCTTTGTACTTGAGTTCTTTTGGCTTACACAACTAAGAAGAGGAAAACTGTTTTCAGCCTCCACCCTTGTGTGTCTTCCCCCATTGTGCAAGCAAGAAAGCTTCAAGCGAGACTCCTTCCTTCTCTCCCACAATCTTGACATGGTATCAGAGCCTTGTTCGTGGTAAGGAGCTCAAGAAAGCAAGCCAAGCTCGCGGTGGTCTGGTAAGAGGAGCAGTGTTGCTTTCATTTCCTGTTTTGGGAGCAGATCTCTGCAGGTAGCACAGCCGGAAATTGCAGGAGTGCATTGTCTCAGGTTGAGACGCCCTTCGCGGTGAAGCAAGAGGGCAGTATATGTTGCGGGAGAGGGCTTTAGCCATTGGCGACCTTGTTTTTTTGATTTGAGGCCATTTCGGGGCCTGTTTTGCAGACGGAAGTTTTCTGCACGCACTCAAGAAAAGGCTCAGTTTTATGCTGTGCGACCACTGTTCTACAGGTCGGTGAAAAGTTACTGTAGAAATTGCATCATATGCTTGTGCGCAGAGACATTGGGAGTTTCAAAATCATCCTTGGTTCCTGTTTATGCAAAATCGTCACTAGGAAGTGACTGTGTGGTCAAATACCACTTTCGCCAGTTTTGCAGATTTGCCCTTGTGAGGGTGAAGCTGTGTTTTTTGCAGTGACAGAATTTCTTGCAGTATTCTGTAATGGCGTCTGATTCTCTTTCACAGATTGTCACTGAAAAGCTTGACAAGAACAACTTCCAGGCATGGAAGTTTAGAATGACGAATTTCCTTATGGGAAAAGGATATTGGGAATTTGTTGCAGGAAATGAAGAAGAACCAGTTCTTCCTGATGTTCCCAATCAACAACAAATGCAGGCATTTAAAACATGGCATGAGAGAGCCAGGAAAGTTATGTATTGGCTGTCTATCAGTATTTCAGACTCTATGATTGTGCATATTCAGGATGCAAGTACGCCAAAGGAGGCATGGGATACTTTGTCAAAAATGTATAGCACAAATACGCAAGCCAGGAAAATGCAGCTCAAGCAAGAGTTGCATAATGTGCAAAGAGAAAGTATGAGCATCAACGACTACCACATGAAGGTGAAGAAGATTGCAGATGCACTTGCTTCCATTGGGTCGCCAGTGGAAGATGATGATTTAGTTTCCGTGACCTTGAATGGTCTAGGAAAGGATTATGCACAGTTTCGGACATCCATTTCAGTTCGTGAAAGATTTCCTGATTTTGAGGAGTTGATTGCTCTTCTAATTTCTGAGGAACAGAGAAATGGTGGTGCATCTTCTTCAGGAGGAACTTCAAAAGAAGCTGTCTTCTACTCAAATGCTGGAAGAGGTAGAGGCAGAGGTAGAGGAGGCCGATTTGGAGGCCGTGGCAGAAATCAGAATATGCAGCAAACTCAAGAAAACCAGTCCTATGGAGGAGGACGTGGTAACTCTAGAGGCAGGGGGAGCCAAAGAGGTCGTGGTGGATGGCAAAGAGGCCAAAATGCAAACAGTAATGTTGAATGCTACTACTGTGGTAAAATGGGTCATATGGCTAAAGACTGCTATAAAAAGCAGAATGACATCACGAATGGAAAACTGCAACAAGGGAATTATGCATCTTCTAGTAGACAGGGTGATGACAGAAATGAGCGTTTGTTCATGGTGCAGCACATGAACAATTCTATGACAAGTGCAGAAGAAAGCAATGATGTATGGTATGTTGACTCAGGTGCATCAAACCACATGACAGGTCATGCAGAATGGATGGAGGATGCAAGGAAAATGGAAAAACCAGGATTTGTGGAGACTGGTGATGATACTGCACATCCTATTGTGCAGATTGGAAAAATTCCCTTGTCTATGCAGGGTGGGAAAAAGAAATACCTGTCCGATGTATTTCATGTCCCGAATATTACCAAGAATCTGGTTTCAGTTGGTCAAATGGTTGAACAGGGCTTGCAGGTCAGATTTAATCCTCATGGATGCTTTGTTGAGGATATGAAAAATAAAGGTCACTTGATAGCAAAAGGAAAGAAGAAGGGCAGAATGTTTACATTGGATGCAGACATGTCTGAATTGAGTGCAGCAATGTTTGCACATGGGACCGGTGTAGTTGCAGATATTGATATCTGGCATAAACGCATTGGTCATGTTAATGTACAGCGACTTAAATCAATGCAGGCCCAAAATATTGTTGCAGGATTGCCCAAATTCAAGGTTGCAGAAATGCATAAGGTATGTGAAGCCTGTCACTTTGGAAAACAGGCAAGGAAACCATTTCCTAGACATGTTCAAGAGAGTGAGAAGCCATTGGAATTAATTCACTCTGATGTGTGGACAACTAAAGCTGCATCTCTTGGAGGCTGTCATTATTTTGTCAGTTTTATTGATGACTATAGCAGAAAAGTTTGGGTGTATTTTATGAAAAAGAAAAGTGAAGTTTTTGGGCATTTCAAAACTCTTAAAGCTATGGTTGAAAAAGAAACAGGCTTGCAGATAAAATGCCTAAGGTCAGATGGAGGGGGAGAGTACCTCTCAAATGAGTTTGCAAAGTTCTTGCAGGAGCATGGCATAAAGCAGCAATATTCATGCAGTTATACCCCACAACAAAATGGAATTGCAGAAAGGAAAAACAGGCATATTGGAGAGGTATCTCGTGCCATGCTCAATGAAAAAGACTTGCCAGATTTTTATTGGGCTGAAGCAGTTGCTACAGCAGTCTACATAATGAACAGGACTCCCACTGCAGCAATACATGGAATGACTCCAGAGGAGAGGTATACTGGTAGGAAACCAGATATTTCTCATTTGAAAATTTTTGGTTGCATTGCCTATGTACATGTGCCAGATGAGCTGAGATCCAAGTTGGATCCAAAAGCTGAGAAGTGCATCTTTATTGGTTACTCTCTGCAGCAAAAAGGGTATAGATGCTATAACCCTTCTACTCGTAAGTTTACAGTGAGCAGAGATGTTGTTTTTGATGAGATGAGTAGCTGGTATAAACCAGTAAATGTGATTGATGATGAAGATGCACAAAATGGTAATGCTACACAGAATTCACAGCAGCAGTCACAAAATATTAGTGGACCTGGAGCGTCCTCTAGCAGTGGTTCACATTCTTCGCCATGGACAGGCAGATTGAGATCAGGAGAATCTTCTCAAAGCAATGCAGATAGTGGTATGCAGGTATCACGAAAAGGAAAAGAGAAGGTTGATCAGCCCATGTTTGATGTGAATGCAGGTCACTCTTATGTGGATGGTGAATCCAGTGGCTCAGAACAGAGCATTGATGATGAGTTGAGTATTCCTTCTATTGTTACACCTGGAGTAAGGAAGACCAGGGATGTTTTGAGAGCACCTGGGAGTGAACCTACTTTGCGCAGGTCTACAAGAGCTAGGTATCCTGTGGATAGGCTGAAATATGATGGATTTACAGCCATTCACTATGCATATATGGTCAAAGTGATACAGGAACCAGAACCCACATCTTTTGAGCAAGCCATGGGAAAAGAAAAATGGAGTTGCCTTGTCGAGCACAGAGGCTGAGTACAGGGGTGCAGCAATGGCTGCATGTGAGGTAGCTTGGTTGCATAAGCTACTTTATGATATGCATCAGTCTACAGATGGGCCAGTTGTCATTTATTGTGACAACATGAGTAGTATACACTTGGCAAATAACCCAGTCTATCATGCTAGAACAAAGCACATTGAGGTGCATTATCACTATGTGCGAGAGAGGGTTTTACTAGGTCTTATTGATCTAGTTTATGTCAGCACAGAGGATCAGGTAGCTGACATATTCACAAAGGCATTGGGCGCAGAGAAGCTGCGCAAGTTCAGAGACCTGCTTGGTGTGCAGGAATTGGGATTGAGCTCGAGGGGGAGTGTTGAGATATCGAGCTCCACTCGTGATACGCCAGGGTGACCGTTGTATATTTATGTCACCGACTTGTCAGTTGCAGACGCGGTTGGTACACCGCCCATGAATAATAGCTACATGATAGCTATCCTTATCTACTCTAGTTCGTGGCTCAGTTAGTATGCCACCTTAGTTAGTTGAGTTTGGTTTGAGACCCATATATAGGGTTCTTCTATTTCTTTGTACTTGAGTTCTTTTGGCTTACACAACTAAGAAGAGGAAAACTGTTTTCAGCCTCCACCCTTGTGTGTCTTCCCCCATTGTGCAAGCAAGAAAGCTTCAAGCGAGACTCCTTCCTTCTCTCCCACAATCTTGACACCTAATCCTACCAGCAGTGAGGTCGCCAATGCTACAGCACTTTGCTCTGATGCGGTGTTGTCTAGCAATCGCTTCATAAGAAGCTTGCTCAGCATTAAGTCTCCTTCTAGGGCTCTCTCATGATCTATTCAGTTTCTGCCGACTAAGTTCAGCACTCCCTACACCTCACACGACTCCATGCTTTGCCTTTGACTCCTGGCATGCTTGTCTCTATTGTATGCGGCTATACTTTGCAACACTTTGTGGGCTAGCTTTCTTTCTTTTTCTAAGTTTGCGATGATAGCATCTACTGTTCGGCCGCGGTGCTCATACCAAGGTGCGCATCATAGTTGCTGAGTAGCTGTTGAATGGCCTCTGGAAAGACACTTAAGTCGAGTTCCTTGTTAGACCTACGATCTGAATTTTCTTCTACCATAGTCGAGTTCTCGTGCTCCACCAAGCTATCGATCAGGTGGAGTAGGTTTGTCAAATCCACTTTGTTTGCGCCGCTTGCTTGGTCCTACTTCGCGTGTTGATGGTTTGTCTTCATCTGTGGGTTCTATCCTATTCGTGGGTTCCTTGAGTGGTTTATCAAAGTGAGTTCCTTGACTTATTAAATTGTTAACCCCAACACGAAGAAAGCAAAAGGAAATAAAAAAGACGCAGGGCAAAGGCAGAAAAAAGGTAGCCCGACTGAAGAAAGAATAGGAGAAAAGGCCAAAAGCGCAAGGGCAACCTTAAAAGTCCAAGGCAAATGCAAAAGGGGAAAGGCGCATTTTAAAATAAAAAGGCGCACCCTGAAATCTTGTAAAAGAGCACTGGGCTCTCACCCGTGCAATTTGTAAATGTAGATGGGTGGTGGAAAGGAATCTAGGAAGATAGAAGGACAATGGGAAGAAGGGCCTAGGCTATGGCCAGCTATGTAAAAAAGAGGAAAAGGGGATGAGAGTCCAAAAGAGATTTAGGGTTTTGTATATAAAGTTGAAAAGTGAATGAGAAGCTCATTCTTGTGTGTGGCAAAAAGTGGATCTCCTCTTCTTCTTCTTCTTATTCTTGATTGCTTGAGCTTGTGCTTGAGAGAGGGAGTGTGAGAGTGTGAGGGAGTGAGTATGTGAGGGTGAGGGACCGTGGGGTGGAGAAGCTCTCCATCTTCTCCTCTCTTCTTCTCTTCTCTTCTCTTCTCTTGTCTTACTCGCGGCAATGGAGCTTGAATCTTGGAGCGAGAGGATCGAGCTTGCTTAAAGCTTGCACTTGGATCGTGGAACTATTGGAGTGTGTGGGAGAGGAGGTAACTCGAATGGCACAAAGGTAAGCTCACTACACCCGTAGATATGGATGGTGCATCAGTTATGTGAGAGGTAGCCATTAATGCTTGGCTTGGAACTCTTGAAGCAATAAGCGGTCCATGGGTCTTGGCGGTTGAGTGAAAGCTCCCACATAAATACAATCCTTAATTTATCTCCACTCAGTGCATGTGTTCTTTCTAGTGCACTTATGCTCAATCAGTCTTTCAGTTTTCCTTAAGTGCACTTCAAGTACGGAAATTCAAGGTGAGTGCAACAAACAGCCTCTAAGCATCTTACGCACCCTAGCTTTGTTTTGGGCTTAATAGGCTTTGTCAATCTATTATCTGGCCGCCTTGATGAAATTTAGGGCTTTTCGGTTACGTTGCCTTGCCTGTTTTTGGGTCCAATTAGGGTTTTGTGGCTCAGCGGGTTGCCTCTAATTCTTTAGGTTTCCAGGTCTCGCAACAACCCAATCAAAGTGCTAAGCGACTACACCTTACGATTTCATCTATTCCGCGCGCTAGAATCAAGTTTTGAGCATTAGGAGGGCTTGCAACAGTTTGCGCTACTACTAAGATCCACTTGGGTCAGGTTAAATTTCTAAAGAGTTGAGGCAAATACACACTCAGCCCGTTGGTCCGAATTGCAGGGGCCGAGTCGCACTGGTTTGAGTAGAAAAATTTTTCGTGGGCTGAGGTCTGAGTGGCGTCACTCAGACAGGCCGAGTCAAGTGTTGGGCCGAGGGCCGAATTGGTAAATGGGGTCGAGTGGACTTCGGGCCAAGTGTTGAGTTGGTTAAAGGGCCGAGTGTCGTCACTCGGATGGGCCAAGTGGACTATGGGCCGAGGGACGATTAGGGTTTTCGAGTCGAGCCAACCGAATGGTAGGGTCCGAGGGCCGAGTCTAGGACTCAACCTAACAACGGCCGCTTGAATGGGCCGAACGGAGCAGGATAAATGCCACGTGATGAGGATTTCCATCAAATCTCACGATTTAGTCAATCACTCCAAGCACAAACTTCTAGATCCCAACTAAGGCACCAACGGAAGTGATTGGTATACCTAGGGTGAGCAGTAGGCTCTCCAATTGACGAGATCGAATTGATTCTTTGCGGGGGCTCTCTCACTTTCTCTCTCTCTCTCTCTCACTGCAATGGTTGCAAATGAGCTTTCCCTTGGCCTCTTGGCTCTTAAACCCCTTCTTGGGTAACATTTTGATGCTCCCAAATTACTCACTTTCCGACATTAAGCATCCCAAGCAATCTTTTTGCCATTTTTTGCACTATTTATGCCCTTGTTTTGCCTTGGTTTGCAACAGTAAACCTTACCCTTTCCTGATTCGATTTCCTAATCCTATCCTACACTAAATGCGACAAGAATTGAAAGCAACAAACTGAAATTATTTCTCCATGTCTTCCAATCATCAAACAAACTAACTAACCCAAAATACTTACTTGTTTTGAAGATCAAAATACCCAAACTTCCTACCTATCTCAAGCTCTGTTTCGGGGATGAATCCCTTACTTCGATGCTCGATATGAGGCGCGCAAGAACTCAAGCTTGAATCCATTGGTCCCGCAGCAATGGAACCAAAATGTGGGAGCTTTCTCTCAATTGCCAAGACCCATGGACCACCTATTGTTTCAAGTGTTCCAAGCAAGCTCTAATGGCTACCTCTCACATAGCCGACGCGACGTTGATTCTATGAGTGTAGTGAGCTTACCTTGATGCCCATATGAGTTTTGTCTCTTGCACACACCAGTAGCTCCATGATCCTAGATGCTAGCTCAAGCATCCTCAAGCCTCCTCCATCTCCAAGCTCCATCCACCATAGCCGCACGCGCAAGAGAAGAGAAGAGAAGAGAAGAGAAGAGAAGAGAAGAAGAGAAGAGGAGATGGTGAAGAGCTTCACCCTCTTAATCCCTCACTCTCACATACTCACTCCCTCACACCCTCACACTCCCTCTCTCAAGAGCACACACAAGCAAGGAGAGGAGAAGAAGAGAAGAAGAGAAGAGCTCTTGTTAGTCACACACCAAAGAATAAGCTTCCATTCACTTTTTGAACTTTATATATACAAACCATAAAAATCCCATGGGCACCCATCCCTTTTTACATGACCAGTCCTTGTGGCAAGGTCCCTTTTTCTAATTCCCTCTTCTTGCTTCATGCCATAAGCTTGTAGCCATCTATTCTTTTACAAGTGGCACAAGAGGGAGCCTGGTGCTCTTTTACAAGAGTTTTTAGAGTTTTTGAGGCACCTTTCATTTAAAATTACGTTTTTGGCCCCAACTTAGCTTTAGAGGACGCCTGCGTGTCTTTTCTCTTTTTCCATCTTATTCGCACTTTTTCATTCATTCTTCCGCCTTCTTGGCTTGGGGTTAACAATCGTATAGAATTAGCAAGGGCGTCATCTAGCATTGTTGCTTTGCTTCTATAGGGTAGTCATAGTGCTCACTCAAGGTTTAAAATTCCATTGGATCTAACTAATCAATCCACCTGTAATATTCATATTCAGAGCGATCTTGCTCAACTATTGAGATGGTTGATCCTTATTTTGTGGGAGATGAGGGTCCCATGATGCATGGGTATGCATTTGAAGCAGTTGATAGAACTTGAAGGGATATTATGAGTTGTGATAAACCAATTGGTGGAAAGGTCACTTGACTTGGAGGTGATTTTAGAAAGATGCTACTCGTCATGATGAAGGGCCTCTATGAAGATATTGTTAATGTGACACTATGTTACTCTCATTTATGACAGTATGTTAAGATGCTAAGGTTGTCTGGGAATATGCGGATGTCAACCGTTGATGATGTAATGGATAATGGGTTTATCAACTGGATTCAAGGGATAGGAGATAGTGTGGGTATTATAGAGAATTATGATAAGTTACATATTCCATTTGGCATGGTATTAAAAGGACACTCTATTGAAACCTTGGTTGATAGTGTGTACAATGAAGTATCCAGAGTGAGAGACTTTGGAGCATATTTCAGCGAGTGTGCTATACTTACAACATGAAATATAGAGATGGCTTCTTCAAATCATCGTGCATTGAAATTGATGCCTAGAGAGATTATACAATACTATAGTGTAGAGGTGGCTTCTTCAAATCATCGTGCATTGAAATTGATGCCTAGAGAGATTATACAATACTATAGTGTAGATTCGATTGCAGAGACGGATGATAGCTCATTTTTCTACTCTATAGAGTATTTAATACACTAGATCTTGGAGGTGGGTTTCCTCCCCATCTATTGCTGCTAAAGATGAATGTACCTATTATCCTACTTAGGACCTTAAATCTAGGAAAGTCTCTCTGTAATGGTACATACTTGATATGCAAGGCATTCAATAAAAAGATAATACATACTGAGATAATAACAAAAAAAAATATAAAGGATCGAGTCTTTCATTCCTAGGATCACTTTTATTCATAGCACTTTACAATATCCATTTACTATGAGGCTTAGGTAGTTTTCTATTCAATCGGCATTTGCTATGACAATCAATAAGTCACAGGGCCTGTTTGTTGTTGTTATTTACTTAAAGACATTGGTATTTACACATGGACAATCGTATGTTACATTTTCAAGGGTGAAATCCTCATGCAGTGTGCGAGTCTTGCTGGATGAAAATGGGATTATTGTGAATGACATGATGAGCATTGTATACAAGGATGTACTTCAAAAGATGTAATAAGATGTATTACTTTTTTGCAGGGATGCATACACAGATGTGTTTTTTGGAGGGTGGAATGATATGCTTGCTTTTTTGCACAGATGTATTTATTAAAATTTGATAACTTCGTAGCATTAGGGAAAAAATGAACTCACAAATGGGCCCTTAAAAATAATATAGTTTAAGATGTGGGCCTTTACTATTGTTCAATAGGAAGGCTAGATGTTGACATCCATGGAGCATGAATCTTCTCTCTCCAAATCTTGGGTTTTTAATTTAAAAAAGGGTAGTGGGGGGTTTAAAAAAAGGGAGAATGAATAGTACACAAAATTTGAGTTTCTCTCACCTCGTATTTCCCCCCTTTTTGGAGAATTTTCAATTTTGGTTTTTTTTTCTCTCACAAAATCAGTTTGAGCCAAAAGTTAAGCAACATACCACTTTCCCTCTCTTCTCTATACTGGTGAATTTTCATCTCCATTGAACCTCCCTAGTTAGGGTAATTAGGGTTTTCAGCATTTTGCTTACCTCTGCACTTTCATCTCTATGCAACTCTAGATTTTGGGCAAAACATAGATGCCATCTCTTTTTACATTTTCTCTTGTTTGTTATTTTCTCAATAGGATTTGATGTGGTTTCTTATTGTTATTTGTTATTTTATTGCAGATGTTGTTTTGGGCAGGAGGCAAAGGTGCTTATCTCTCTCTCTCTCTCTCTCTCTCTCTCTCTCTCTCTCTCTCTCTCTCTCTCTCTCTCTCTCTTTCTCCCCTCTCTCTATGTGTTGTTTCTTTTTTATGTTGTGTTTTCAATAGAATTTGATATTGGTTCTAAGTGTTGTTTTCTTGTAGAGTTTATTTGGAGCAAGAGACAAAGGTGTTAATCTCTCTCTCTGTTTTTTTTTTTTTTGCTGCTATCTTTTCAATACAACATGATGTTAGTTCTAACCCTTGTTGTTGTTTTATTGTAGAGATCATTTTGGGTGACATTACATAAGTGCTCATCTCTGTCTCCCTCTCTCTTTCTCTCTCTATGTTTTCTCTTTTCTACTTTTTTTTCAGTATACTGTCATGTAAATACTAACTCTTGCTATTGTCTTTTGCACATATCAATTTGGGCAAGATTGGATAGGTGCTCATTTCTTTCTCTCTCCCGAGTACTCATACACTCTCTTTTTCTTGATCTTTGCATTATCCCTTTCTACTATCTTTACAATAGGGTTTGATGCTAGTTCTAACTCAATGATCAATTGTTGTTGCAACACGTAACTCAAGGTAGTACATAGATTCTATAGCTCAATTTACGAGTAAATTTGCCATATTTTGTGTTGCCAAAATTTATTCATTTAATTAGTGACTTTTATGTTTGATGGGATTGATGTTTTCTTTTGTTCATAATTTGCAATGGGTTTTGAACAATAATGATTCAATCTTATCTTCAGTAGATCAACTTATAGGTAAATTGGCCCTATTTTGTATTGCTTCTATTCATTTAGTTATCCAGATATTTTTTGTTAAAAGGTATTCATGCAAGTATTTTTTTTAAAAGGGATTCATGAGGTATTATTTTGTACATACATGTATTGTACAAGGTTTAGGTGAAGCATATAATTCTCGATTGACTATTTTGATATGGTGAGTGATTCCTTTGTGCTGGACGATATGGATTTGTTGGAAGTTGATGGTTCAAAAATCCTTTGCTTTATTGGTCATGTGTGTCCATTCAAATCTCCATGCCAATTGGCAATGATCCATGAAACTCTTGTATCATATCATCCATATAACACACAATGTGTTGAGTCATAGAATATATGAGGTGTCAATCCAATGTGTCTATTAAGATTTGCATGCCATGCGGTTGCTATCCTTATAACTGTAACAAGTCCCAACGGATTTTTTAAAAAATTAATAATAAATAAAAGTAAAAAATTTTAAATCCCCTCCTCCCCCCATCCACGTTCAAGCAGCATGCTGGGGCTCATGTGGAGCCTTAGCCATGCATGCTACCATGTAAGGGAGGGAGGAACCTCTCCCTCCCCCTATTTAAATCAGTGGGGGCCAGGGATTGAGGGGGCAAACAGAAACGGAAGTGTTGTAGCTGTGACGCTGCCAAGAGAGGACGAGAGTGGGGAGGGAGAGACTGAACGCTGCCGCTGGGGGAGGAGGAGGCATCGCGTCGCTACAGAAGGCCGTAGAAGAAGATGTTGAATTGCCGCTGCCGCCTTCGTAGCCATCGGACGGCTGGTTACCCCCCCCTCTCTGCCACGTGAGTGAAGCTTCTCTAGGAAGATTCCTAAGGGGGGGCTAATTAAGCCCCCTTATATCCCTTTTACCCTTTCAACCCCCCCCCCCCCCCCCCTCATACTCCTTTTTAACATACCCCCTAAGTCCTTTTTAATTCCCCCCATGTCCCCATTATTTCTTTCTTTCCCCCCCCCCCTCACACCCTGGTTTTGAAGCTCTAAAGCTTCTAAGAGGCCCTAAGCCCCCTTTGCCTTGGAACCACACCCCTCGCCCCCCCGGGTTTTTCTTAACCCTTAACCCCTTCTTGTAGAGCCACTAAACCCCAACCCGTGTTTAAGCCACCATAGCCCCCTCTCCCCTTGGCCTCAAAAACCATTAAGCCCTCCGTGATTTTAATAAGCCTTCCTCTTGAAGGGTTTCTTAACCTATTTTTCCACCCTCCCCGGGATTTAAAAATCCTCCATGTGGTCTTTCCCCATGAAATGCCTTAGGATCCTATCAGCCCTTTCATATTGCAAGCCTCTTAATCCTTCCTTGTGGGCTTCCACAAGCCTTCTCCAAGTGGGTTTATACCCCCACCCGAGATTTAAGCACCCATTCCCTCGCAAGTTCCACAGCTTTTTCTTTTAGGCCTTATAAACCTTTCCCTCTCCGAAGAAGTTAAGACCTTAAAGGTCTTGTTACCCTTTCTCGTGGTTAATCCCGTAAAAACGGCTCCTTGGTTCGAAAGAAAGAAGAAGAGTATTGAAGTGGCGGTGGAATTCCGAAAAGGAGTGTAAAGATGCCTTCACATTCGAAGGATTACACTTGCGATGCCGCCTAAGAAAGTCCGAGTAGTTGCGGGAGGGTCATCCCTCGGTATCCATGTGGATATCTCACCACAAAACCAGGTTTTTTCCTTCTTGATTTTATATCGGTTTTAATTTAATCATGTAAGATGAATTGTTAAGGATAAGATATATTTTTTCCTAGTCATTTACGATGAAGGAATTTAGTTTAGTTGAACATGAAAAATGGATAAAGTACAAACATAGTTTTCCTTCAAATAGCCTTATGCATTAAAACAAATTATGAGCAAGATTATTTACCCACTAAAGTAGTATATTTCGGCTAAATCTTGAAGGTATAAAAACTGCATCTTGCACCATTAACCCTTATTTTTTTTCAACGAATCATCATAGAAGGTGAGATTCATGAAAGGTTTCTTACGTTGTTTAAACTCTAGGAAGTTATCATTGCTAATTGCATATCTTAGCAAGGGAAAGATTGTTTATTGGGCATGAGTTTTGTTCGCAAGGAAAAAAGGAAGATTAATTGAATTTACCTAACCTCAAAGCAATAAAGTTTAGGGCTGAAAAATCAATCGTCACATAGATAACAAATTGTGCCGAGGTGATCTCGATATTACCTTCTAAAAGTTAACCGAATTAATGTAAACTTAGAACTACCTATGCTGCGAAATATGCATTGGGAATGATTTAGAACCCAAGAAACGTTTATACCTTAAATACTTGCTTACCTTCCCTGATTGTAGGGTCAATAAATTGTAAATGTAAAAGAGCTAGGGGTTGTCCCTGAGGTTCTTGAAAAGAGACCCTAGGTTTGACAAATGTCAGCTTAAAGAAACTAAAACGGATTGTTTCATCGTATATTACAAAACCAGGACTTGCGCAGCAAGTACGAAGTTATATGGTCTTGTGATTGATTCACAAGAAGAAAGGTTCAATACCCTCAAAAAGGATAGCGGATCCTTACGCAAGTTATCTTGCGAAAAGGATGTATTCTTTGATATCCTTCTAAGTAAGGAAGGTTAAAATCGGAAAGTAAAGTATCCAATGAACTTTAGGGTTGACCAAGTTAGGTTAATAGGGTACTCCCTAACCCAGAATATAAGGGATCTTGCCAAGTTGCAAGACACCCCGAAACGAGTGCTGATGCATTCAAAAGGAAAGAATCATTCCTTAGCAGTTTGCCAACAACAAGGTCGATTAATGGAAATGTTTGTGCTTACTAGAGATTTTAGAGCACTGTTTGATTTATGAATTATAAATTAAATGAATATCTATACTTCAGGATGAAGGCTTGAAGGGAGAGGCAACTTCAGTTACCCCCGACTGCCTGCCTGACCCTAACCAAGGGAGTTGTTGACCATGCCGGGAACGTGGACCAAACCCGCCGCGAGAGGTATCTCCATTGAGCACTACTTAGAGCAAGAGGACGCTTGGGTGCCAGAGGGGGCTTTGGCCATAAATCCCTCGCCTTCCGAGTCCTACACAAGAGGCTAACATGACTCGGGATTGGATTTCGAGGCCCGCATACTAGTCTACGGGCGGAAGCTTGGAATAGTGATCCCTGTGGATTACTGGATAGCCTTCGGGCGGATTATGGACAAGCCTACGGGCGGAACTCCTTGTATTTCAAAGATAAATATGATGATATGTTAATAAAAAACTTGTTTGATATTGTTTTCTATGTCACGTGATAAGATTATGTGAAGGAACCAGTGCTTAATAGATTAATTAAAGAAGCTAATTGTTACATGTCCAAATTAACGTGTTAGATAATTACATAACTAAGATAAATTGAGGAAAGTGCGGAGGATGGGACATGGGTCCATCCTACGGTTGGGTGGTCCCGGATAGCTGGGAACTTTTCTCAAATCTCGAAGAACAGCAGGATGATCGTCAAAGGACACGAAGAACGAAAGCAATGACCTAGAGTTATGATTAAACCCGATTTACACTATTTTAGGGGAACGGAATGGGACTATGCCTTATGGTAGAGAGGTTGAGCTTAGCATCCCTCTCGTTTTCCATTCTCCTTGAACTAAGTGCAGTGTGAATCCGCTTTAGACCTGGTGTTTCTATGTAAAGTAGTTCGCTTGGGTCCTACGCTAGTTGCTGTTAGGTAATGACCAATCATGAAAACCCTAATTCCGGTCGATCCTAAGTGGGAACGGCCAAAATACTTCCGCTACGTGGCAGACACGGGAAGCCCTAGATCGCAAGTCTCGTAACATTCCATGGAAGTGTCGGGCGGAGCTTTCCAGACATCCTTTTCGATGGACTGCTAAGACATGTCTTGGATGATACTAGTGGACACGTTACAATAACAACTACTCTATAATACCCACGTTTCATACAATGTATTGAGTCAAATCAAACTTCTATTCATTATAATAAAATTTATTTTGAAAAAATTCTTTGAGTATTCTTATGCTATTATTTTCATTATATTTCATGTAAATGGTATAATTCGAGTGATGCCTTGAAATTGAATCTATACTTTGTGTTGATGTATATATCCACATGCGTTTCGATATCGATGTTTGTGTCTATTTACAAAAGTGTATACATCTCTTAATGCCATGTTGATTTGTATGGCATATTGGTGACTACTAGATAGACTTAAAATGCTTATTATTTAGGGGTTAATACATACTTCTTTACATCTAACTCCTAGGTTATAATGCATGAGAGAAGAACAAGCACTCTCTCAATAGAAGTATGTAACAAAAAAGATGAAGAAGGGAATTGGATCACTAATACGTATCATTGCTCGTATTGGGCACATATGCGTCCAAGTATGAAGGGAGCTTTCAGGGTGAAAGCATCTGCAATTGCAGATGTATCAAATCACAAAATTTTAGCTCTCAGATAAAGGAATGTTGATTCTCACCTTGTAATAGAGACTTTTGTACAACATGTATTCACGCAAAAAAAGAAACATATTGTGCTCATTGTGTCCATTCAATGAAACATTGTAAACAGTAAGTATTTGTAACTCATTGAGAGTGAGAAATTTCATGATATCTATGTAACTACTTGTTTCCTATTTACAGAAGTATACCCTTTGGATTGCTACGAGTGGAAAAATGTCAAGAGTTTCATAGGTTCTTTTAGGTGTTACCACCTCAAAATTGGTAGATTACTCTTTGAGGGGGGTACAACTAAGTAGCTCGGAGAGGACCTTGTTTTTTTCTATGACTCCAAGTACATATTGCCCAGGGGGGTTGAGAATATGGAACCCTTGAGTCTATGCACATATCAACTCTCAATAGCATAGAATGGCATTGTGTAGTAGCAACATTTTGCACATGTGTAGCACAAAAATTTCAGCAGACATATTGAACTCTATGAAGCCAAGCATTGGCTCAAAGAATGAACATCTAAGCTGGTTCATACTAATTGCAATTTTTGTACACATGTTCAAGGAATGTAAGGGTTTAAGACATACCAAAAGCACGTACGTCATAAAAAGTGAATCGAAGGATTATGTAACAAGGATTCTAGGCAAAACTTGAACATAAAAAATGACTCACACTCTTGACACAGTGGAGTGTTCAGTTACAACAAGGGACATGGCTTTCAGGCAAATTTTTTCTCTCTTAGTTGATTATTATCTTACTTTGGGATGGATCGGCTAACTTTCCTTTCTAATTACAGGCACTTTGTTACATGACAAACTTTATGCCTAGTGTTCATCAAGTATCGTAGATGGAGGATTCTCAAGGGTAAATGGTTGTGCCTTGATCACGACATGCATGAAATTGCAACTGTGGATGTTACTATCATTTGTGAGGGCCATGAGCCCCAAGTGTTGCAAATGGAGGATGATTGGCCCTTGAGTATAATGTGCCAAGAAATTACAATGTTAATGTAGAATCCACATGTTAGCTTCTATTTTAAACTAGATGGTAGGAAAGTTCAAAACCGAGCTGAGGACTATTATTAGTGGAAAGTGTGTGCCTCCACATATTTTAGAAATTATATAGTCTCCCTAAAATCCCTAATACTACAAGTTGTAATCCAACACTTGTAAAATTTCAAAAATTTTTTGCCAAAAGAATATCGTCACTTGCAAACTTCCAATATTTAAAAATTATGGTATTTATGCAAAAGCATACACTTACAATACACTTTTCAAATCAACACATTTATATATGCATGTAAACTTTACAAAGATGTAAGTAAAGTCATAACTAAATATTGTATGAGAATAGCCCTTAATGGTTTAAAACTTAAGGTTTTTTAGGGAGAACTAGTTTAATTCTTGTTTCATTATTTCATTTGAAATTCACACTTTCTCTCTTTATCTCTTTATATCCATCACATCCCCCCTACCTGCTATGATGGATGCTCATGCACACTTTGACGAGTGGATCCACAAGACTATGACGAGATATTTCACGTTGTCTCTAAGAACTTCAACCTTGAAAGCGTGCTCTCATCGTTGGATCCCCCTTTTCAGGTTTTGGAAGACTTTGTCAGCACCATTGCTACCTGCACATACTCCATCGAGGGATCCGACATGACTTGGGTGCCTCTAGAACAACTCATGGTATTTTAGGCAGGGAAGAATCACCAAAAAGTGGTGAATAGGTGTCTGGCCCATGTGGATCCTTTGCATAGAGTATGCACTATTCCCATGGGCAGTGCACCATGTACAATACCTTTGGATCTCATGGAGTGTGATTGCGCATTGACAATTTACCTTCTTGCATTGGATACATCCTTAGAGGAGGAGAGCGATGAAGATACAACTCCATAGGTTGTTGCATCACATACACGGGAGAAGAACCAATTCACAAGCTCATCAATGTTAAAGAGGAACATTGGGTGGTGGTGGCAGAGCAAGGGTTGTCTCTCATGGCGACATCTTTTTCAGAATAGCCACATGATGGACCAAAAAACGGGCCGGCTTTGGCTCATGCACTAGCCGGGCCTCGTCACTACGCGCAAGACAACCCCTCCGCCTCGCGGCCAGGAGCGTCTAACCCAATATTGCTCCTCAAAGGGAGTCCCTTTCACATAGCCAAAAGGCTCGAATCACATACACATGGGGTTCCTCCTACTGTTGAATGCCATCAACCCTCTGCGACTCTCCTACACTTTGGGGATTGGCCCCTCAGTGCGTCACTCAACAAATAGACACATCACACAAAAGTTGCTCAAGGTACCAAATAAGCGTGTCCAGGAGTGTACCATTTCCCCCTCACTTCTCTTTCTCCTAGACCCCATGACTAGCCTATGGCTTAGGGTGTCATGTCTCTCACTCAACGTGGGTCAAGGTCCTAATGAAAGCAACTGCTGTGCATCCCAGGATTTCTGATACCTTTAAATATTTCCATGATTTATGCATATTGTGGATGCCAAGTGCCCAAACAATTATGAAACCAATATTGCGCACATATGCAAAAACATCCTTTCAATGATTTTCAACTACCGTTCTTATGCGGCGTTGCACAAACCTAGTACCGAGGAAACCCTCGTGCTACTAGGTTCTTATTTTATAATTATTCACCGACCTATATGGCATGCAAACAAAAGAACCAGTAATCTTTTTATCATTTGACTCCACATTTAGACACATTTTGAACACTCTACCCTCCCATCGATCAATTGTTGCATTGTTGTATAGATTTATAGGGCATTTTGCCATCATTTTATGTGTAAAAAGTGAAAAAAACACACTAGAACAAGAAGGTGGGGATGAACTGAGGCAAATCCTCATGCTTCAGTCCCCACAAACATTCACAACCATTGTTCTTAATTTTCATTAATTTTCTGCACCCAAAATGCATTTTTTTCCTATTTTTAGTGATTTTTCTCTATTTTCCTTGTATTTTTCCTTATTTTTTGCATTATTTTATTACTGAAAATTCAAAATAGGTTATGGGCTATGGCCCTTAGTTCCTCTTGCAGCAAAAATGAAAATTTAGTTGGTGTTCCTATTCATTTTTCCATTTTTATGCCCAAAAACATCATTTTCCCTTGATTTTCCATATTTTACGTATTTTAG
Source organism: Lygodium microphyllum (assembly GCF_053477565.2). Lineage (NCBI taxonomy): Eukaryota > Viridiplantae > Streptophyta > Polypodiopsida > Schizaeales > Lygodiaceae > Lygodium > Lygodium microphyllum. The sequence goes on along the minus strand of NC_141135.1, from coordinate 93,740,164 downwards.
TGTATTATTTTGAACCACAAGATGCATTATTTTCTGATTTTCTGATTATGATCAGCAAGTACTCATGGAAAACAGCAACATAAACAATTTTTAGCCCACATGAACAACATTTCATCAATCAAAAGCCATGAAATCTCAAATTTCCTTTGAAAAATTTGAATTACCGCTTATTTGCGTGTTTCGGGTTTCATGTCCATGGCTGCAAATGTGAAAATCAGCAGCACTTTATGCTCAGCACGATAAAAAATCACCATTTCCAGCCCATGGAGCAATCTGATCCATGCCGGACAAGCCTCCACCATTCTTTCTTCTTCCTTCTTCTTCCCACATGAATTCCCCCTTAGAAGAGAGAGAGGGAGGAGAGAGAAAGACTAGATCCCGTTCTCTTCATTCAGTCCACCATTCTACGGGCGAAGGGCGGCGATAAGATCGGCCAAGAAGGAGAAGATCAGCCCCAATGTCTGTTCCATGGGGTACTCACAGCCCACACTCATGATGAGAGAGGAGAGAGAGCGAAAAATGCGCCATTTCTTGATCATGCCATGTCTTCCTTCTCTCTCCACGTTTTTTGATCAAGAGGTGCATAAAATTTTGGGAGGGAGGGTCGAAACTCAAAAGGCATGCTCAAATTTGGCCTCCCAAGTGTCCACCTTTTCATATCTTGACCATTTTGTGGTCATTTCCCCGTCCGGACTCCAAATTGAGCTCTGAAAAATCCTGGGCGTCCGGCTTGGCATCCTTTAAAGCACTTTGATGCTTAAAATTGTCCTAGATTGAGCCACCGACTTTGACGGTGAATATTTTTCCCTTGATATTCATAATTTTTAGCTATTTTTAAGCACTTCTCGGCACCAAAATTCCGCTCTCATTGGCGACCACGGGATAGGGCGATTCAGCCCGTCAAATCCACGAACATATATGCACATAAACAACCAAAGAAGCATCAAACTGATACAAAATAAATATATAATAAAACTCAGCACAATGCTCCCCCTACCCCTGGACAGAACCAAGGCATGATATCCACAAGGAGTAGGCCTGGCATCATCTAATAGAGGAGTCGAAGCGAGTCACTGACCAACTGCTCCAACACAGCCAAACTAAAAAAAACTTATCAAAGAGGTTGCCCTAAGTGGTGGTCTGAACGACCTACCTAACTAAGGACAACACAACTAGGAGCTCCTACAAGGCAAGAACTCCTATAGCCTCATCAAGGAGTATTTTCTTTCAGTACATTTCCTTTTTTTAGGGGTTGTATTGGATGAACATACTTGGGCATGTAAAAAGGAGGGAGCTGAGCGTAGTGATCCAAGGAGAACAGGGCATCGGTCTCAGGGCCTGTCTCGGCACGCAAGAACCTACCAAGCCCTCACAAGGCGACACTTAATCCTTTTCTAACGCTCACTTTTATTTTCGCTCCAACCTTCCTTGTTTTATCTTTTTTTTTTTTAAAGCAAGAAGCCACCCCTAGGAAGACAAGGTATCGGCCCTAGGTCTTACTCGTCCCCAGGAACCTACCAGGCCTTCGCAAGGCAATGATCAACTGCCTATACATTTCCATTTCTTTTCTTTTCTTGGGATAGGGGTTAGAACCCCTTTTTACACACCGTCGTATTTATATTCATCTTTTAGGATGTCCAGGGTTTCTTGGCATCATCATTATTATCTTCTGGCAGGCTTCTCTAACTATCTCACTATTAACAAGAACTCCTAGAACGCTGCCTAGCAGGCTAGCAGAACAGGGCCACTAGGACTTCCTTCTAAAATAGGTCTTTCGATGCTTGACAATGTCTTTACATGAGGCAATGACTACTCCGACCTCCCTCAAACATACTTAGCCTAAACCTGGGACTTCATGCCTTGGTTGCGGGTCCCCAACAAAGATGTATCCCCTCGAGAAGTACAGATACACATATAACAGGAAAGAAAGGTACTCGTAAAGGAGAGATATCACCTGGATTGGCCACAAGAAGCTTCCATCGCAGCAAAGGCTCCTCCAGGCTCCACCAAATTCCACGAACACGAAACGTGTCCAGCACAACACTTAAAACAAAAACCCGATTAAACGTACCCGCACTAGATAGGGAAATGGCCCTCTTGGCCTAATGAAATCAAACATGACTTTGCTACCAAACTGAATCGGCCCTCTTGGTCTAATGCAATCCAACAATACTACGCATAACATCCTCTTGGAAACAACTATGATAGACATCAAAGCATACCATTCCCAGGGAAACAAAGGCTCGTAGCCCTAAACTAGGTGCATTAAATTATGACCCATCCCTCCTGCGTATATCGCAAGAGGTGTTCGCATCACATGTCGTCTAATCAGTCTATGGGTCCAAGATAATAAAGGCAGATGAGTCTCGCTTACCCTCTGCATCACCCAGGTCAACCATCGTCTGCCAAAGAGGGCATGTTCAGAAAGCATACCCCACAAACAACCAGGTCCTGTCTCACCATCAATAGAACCTTGACGGTGCACCCTCATCTGGGTATCTACTTCCTATCAAATTTTGTTTTTTTTAAAGGAAGTTGACATCAACGGCTATTTGCCGATATTGCTCCGTAATCATGTCGGTATAATGCTTCATCATGTCCTTAACCTCGCCAAGAACATTGGAAGAACTTGACTCATAGCCTTGGTCATTACCATGTCGTTCCATCGGCCTAACAATTCGATTAGGCACTGGTTCTTGAGCCACATGCATGGTATTAGAATTGACCACCTGGCCTCCACCACTTGGAGCCATTTGACTGCCTGTAGGCATCGACATGCTAGGGGGAGCTGGTAATAAAGGAACATTCTGCATCATGTTCCCTCTCCCATTAGGGTTAGCCATCGCTATCCCTTGGCCACTACTGCCATTGGCCATCGCCATATTGTTTCCCAATACTAAACCCATATGCGAATTGCCTCGAGAAGCATAGGCTGCTTGTAGTCGGGATTCCACCTCTTGTGCTCATGTAATGGCAGTATCTATATCCCCCAAGGGGACACTACTCAACTGCAATTGGATGTTAAAGTCCAAACCATGTAGGAAATATTGCAATTGGGCAGCTGCGGGGATAGGAATAGAGGTGTCCAACTTACAGAAAACTTCTTTTATTTTCTTCGCATAAGTACGAATATCCTCGTGTGGTTCTTGGCGGGTCACGTTGAGTACACGCAACCAATATTGTCCACCCCTTTTAGGGGAAAACTCCCTTCGAAAAGCTCCATAAAATGAATCAATATTCAATATGGTTATGGCTTCTAAACCATGATACCATATAGCGGCTCTTCCTTTGAGAGTCATATTGAAAAACATCATTAAATGTCCTTCATCTTGGATGCGACAGTTAAACATCAGCTTTTGAAACTCCCTAATGTGGAGTTCCGCATCTTCCTCAACTAACCCATTAAAAATGGGCAGCGGGTAACCTAGAGCCGGCAAATCCGTTGTTCCTGTAGGAATTGCAATAGGCTGTGCCATGACGAGGATTGGATTTGCACTAGGATTAGGGAACGGTGAGGTTACACCTCCCGCACTTGATGTAGACTGGCTTATGGAAGAAAGGGGAGCACTAGAGCTTCCATCTTCTCCTAACCTACTGCTTGTGGTCCCAAGACCACTAGATCCACTCCCTCGTAAGGGTTCAGCACCACTATGCTTAGGGGAATATTTCCTAAGAATTTCAGCACGTCGCCTAGCTCTTTCGTCCCTCTCTTGCTTTTGGATTTCTGCTAGACGATGCTTATCGATAAATAATGGATCAATTACAGTATCCTTTGGCATAAACTGCTAGTTGGTCCCAAGACAACCAGGATTCGAGGACCGCCACTTTTAAGCGGCTCCCGACAGACGCACCACTGATGGACCAAAAAACGGGCCCGCACTGGCTCCACTAGCCGGGCCTCATCACTACATGCAAGACAACCCCTCGGCCTCACAGCCAGGAGCGTCTATCAAAATCTCTGCCTTCCTAAACATTGCGTTTGTAATACGTTGTAGTCCAACTGATCCTAACCCAATATTGCTCCTCAGAGGGAGTCCCTTTCACATAGCCAAAAGGCTCGAATCACATATACATGGGGTTCCTTCTACTGCTGAATGCCATCAACCCTCTGCGACTCTTCTACACTTTGGGGATTGGCTCCTCAGTGCGTCGCTCAACAAATAGACACATCGCACAAAAGTCGCTCAAGGTACCAAATAAGCGTGTCCAGGAGTGTACCATTTCCCCCTCACTTCTCTTTCCCCTAGACCCCATGACTAGCCTATGGCTTAGGGTGTCCTGTCTCTCACTCAACGTGGGTCAAGGTCCTAATGAAAGCAATTACTGTGCATCCCAGGATTTCTGATACCTTTAAATATTTCCATGATTTATGCATATTGTGGATGCCAACTGCCCAAACAATTATGAAACCAATATTGTGCACATGTGCAAAACATCCTTTCAATGATTTTCAACTACCGTTCTTATGCGGCGTTGCACAAACCTAGCATCGAGGAAACCCTCGTGCTACTAGGTTCTTATTTTATAATTATTCACCGACCTATATGGCATGCAAACAAAAGAACCAGCAATCTTTTCATCATTTGACTCCACATTTAGACACATTTTGACCACTCTACCCTCCCATCGATCAATTGTTGCATTGTTGTATAGATTTATAGGGCATTTTGCCATCATTTTATGTGTAAAAAGCGGGAAAAACACACTAGAACAAGAAGGTGGGGATGAACTGAGGCAAATCCTCATGCTTCAGTCCCCACAAACATTCACAACCATTGTTCTTAATTTTCATTAATTTTCCGCACCCAAAATGCATTTTTTCCCTATTTTTAGTGATTTTCCTCTATTTTCCTTGTATTTTTCCTTTTTTTTGCATTATTTTATTACTAAAAATTCAAAATAGGTTATGGGCTGTGGCCCTTAGTTCCTTCTTGTAGCAAAAATGAAAATTTAGTTGGTGTTCCTATTCATTTTTCCATTTTTATGCCTAAAAACATCATTTTCCCTTGATTTTTCATATTTTAGGTATTTTAGTGTATTATTTTGAACCACAAGATGCATATTTTTCTGATTTTCTGATTATGATCAGCAAGTACTCATGGAAAACAGCAACATAAACAATTTTTAGCCCACATGAACAACATTTCATCAATCAAAAGCCATGAAATCTCAAATTTCCTTTGAAAAAATTGAATTACCGCTTATTTGCGTGTTTCGGGTTTCATGTCCATGGCTGCAAATGTGAAAATCAGCAGCACTTCATGCTCAGCACGATCAGAAATCACCATTTCCAGCCCATGGAGCAATCCGATCCATGCCGGACAAGCCTCCACCATTCTTTCTTCTTCCCACATGAATTCCCCCTTAGAAGAGAGAGAGGGAGGAGAGAGAAAGATTAGATCCGGTTCTCTTCATTCAGTCCACCATTCTACAGGCGAAGGGCGGCGATAAGATCGGCCAAGAAGGAGAAGATCAGCCCCAATGTCTGTTCCATGGGGTACTCACAACCCACAATCATGATGAGAGAGGAGAGAGAGCGAAAAATGCGCCATTTCTTGATCACGCCATGTCTTCCTTCTCTCTCTACGTTTTTTGATCAAGAGGTGCATAAAATTTTGGGAGGGAGGGTCGAAACTCAAAAGGCATGCTCAAATTTGGCCTCCCAAGTGTCCACCTTTTCATATCTTGACCATTTTGTGGCCATTTCCCCGTCCGGACTCCAAATTGAGCTCTGAAAAATCCTGGGCATCCGGCTTGGCATCCTTTAAAGCACTTTGATGCTTAAAATCGTCCTAGATCGAGCCACCGTCTTTGACGGTGAATATTTTTCCCTTGATATTCATGATTTTTAGCTATTTTTAAGCACTTCTCGGCACCAAAATTCCGCTCTCACCACAAGTCAACAAACCCAACCTTGCCTCCTTTATGCCCACTGAAGTAGATGGTGTACAATATTTGCTTCCATCAAATACTTTGCAATACTTGGAAATGAAGGAAGAAGAGTTATTTTCCATCCTAGTCAGGGATTCGATGGAAGACCTGATCAATTATGATTACATGGATGTGCATCTGACGATGGCAGAGATCAGAAGATATGATGGCACAATCTTAGATACAGTGAGTGCCATCATAGTAGCATAGGAGCATATTACCTTGATTGAAGAAAATTACCTTGTGCTACATGTTGAATTTGAAGCACTACAACATGATCTATTCGGACCAAGGCCCTAGCTTCCTACTAAGGAGTTTATAGATTATTGTGCCTAAAGAGGTACCTCGCCTAACACATGAGGAAATGAAGATACAAGATGATATGGAGAAGGTGAGATTTCTAACTACCATATATTTTTATGCAACAAAACTTGAAGATAGGGTGCATCGGGTCCCTTCCCTCGGAGTCCACCGGTGAAATCTTGGCAATAAATGATGCATATAGCTTCCCTATCAAAAGTTTGACATCTGGGGCCACTTTCTAGTTGGAGGACTTCAGACATGGCAACTCCATGCATCATTTTTTACCAATATTTCGCCGGTGGACTCCGGGGGACCTAATGCACCCTACCGTCAAGTTTCCTTGCTTTTTGATAACTCTAGGTTAGTTGCTAAATATATATTTTTATTTGACTTTGTCATTCAAGACATAGTGTATATAGATGAGTTTGTATCAAGGCAAGGCATGCGGATCGATGTAAGGATTCAACTCTCAAGGAGTACATTGGCAACCTTGTTGTAGACTTGGTGGTATTCCATAAGAAGTGCTCACTACAAGTGCAAGAAACAATCATTAAAATTTTAGCTTTGACCAAGTTTGGACATTTTTGAGCGATACCTGTGACATCTAGCTTGGAGAAGGTGGTGCTAATCAAGCGGTCAAAGCTTCTCTACTTGTTTGACTAAACACGTGGTGGAGCAATGTGTGTGCTTGCTACATTAGGTGACCTTGCTAAAGTGTTAGATCCGCTTCTCCTGGAGAAAGAGCTGAAGGGAGAGCTTATCATTTTTGAAGCAAAGAAGAAACTTATATTTTCATCAGAAGCTGACCCCTCCTCTCCACTTATGAAAAAGCCCAAGAACAAATGAGAGTTCTTTTTTGCTATTTACTTTTTGTATCTGCTATCACTATTAGCCATCGTATGTAATTTTCTTGATAAATATAAGATATTTTACTTTGTCACTATAAATAAATATTTATTAAATAAATATGTGGTTCAAATAAGTGTGACGATAATGTGTGGTATGTGAATGACTCATTCACATGCGTTAAGATAATCCAATTTAATTATGTCAATGCATAGTATTGTACTTGCGATTGTGCATAAGTAATAATATAACTCGTAACTGTACGTATTACTCCTTTCAATATCTACGTATGTTAAACAAAAATTAAGAGTCATGTGTTTTAAGAGACAAAATAAGTCAAATTTACTCGATTATTTGAATTCAATACACATCGCATGAGATATTATGTATATATATATAAATATTCCAATGTGGAAGAGTATACAAAATTTTTTGGCCTTCCAAGATGCTATGGTTCTATAACACTCATTACAAAACCTTGCAACCCTAAACCCTAAACCTATGGAGGAGTACCCTTGCAGTGTCGAAGCTGAATGATAAAGTTCATGCCTTTTTCTATGATTGTGACATGCTTTGCATGGATGACCGATAGCTGTGTATCATTGAACAAGTCGATGAGAAACCCCTCTATAGCCATTTGTAGGGCCTCCATTTAGCAGCAATAGCAGTCCACCTTCTTGTTGGTGGGCCATCCTACACTCGCGCCCAAATCTTCCCATCCCTTTCAACTCCAAGTCTTGCATGACTTCCTAAACAACCTTATGAAAAGATCTTTTTGGGATGAGAAGCTTGTATTCGCATTGGATTCTCCTTATCTCCCAAAGGGCGACATTACCCAATTTCCATCTCCTCTTCTTCCATGGTGGTCATTGTGCTCTATGGGGAGCACATGCTATTGTACTAAAGGAGGCTCCACCTTGTGCTCCAGATGGCAGGCCTTGGCATGAGGTCTTCCTGTGGGCCGAAATGATGACATGCTTTGCTTAGTGCGTGCCTTATGCAAGCTCGAGGAGGGAAATATGGAGAAGAGGTAGAGGTTAGGGGTGTGAGAATGGAGAAAGCAAAGAAAGAAAGATGAGAAGATGAGAATAATAATAAAATTTAACCCATTTAAACCCCATAACTGGGTTAATACTACTTCATATGCAGTGTCCATCGTGTGATCGTAAATCCATGACCTTTTATCAGAATGTAATGAAACTTCACATGCACACTTGTTATCAAAATGTAATGAAACTTCACACACACACACTCATTATTAGAATGTAATGAAACTTCACATGCACACTCGTTAGGTGGCTAAGATCCCAAAAAAATTTTTTGGAAAAAAATACCTATAGACCCCTAGTCCGAAGTCTAGCAACTGGAGCCACTTTCCTGGTAAGGAAAGTGGCTCCAGATGCCACAGTCTAGGAAAGAAACTCCAGATGCTAGACTTTGAACCAATGGTTTGTAGGCAATTATTTTTCCAAAAAAAAAGGGCTCTTGGCCACCTAACGAGTGCACGTGTGAAGTTTCATCGCATTTCAAAAAAGTTAAGTATTTAAAAAATTATTCCACACTAAAATTATGGATGGATTAATAATCAAGAAATCAACATCGCAACTATTGGCCCTTAGAAACTTCGCACCACAAAGACTATACAGAGGCATCAGGAGTAAAGTGTGCAACAAGAAGAGGTAAATTTTGCATGTTTTTCCTATTGAAATTAACAGCGCTAGAAAAAACTGTAAGTAAGAGTTGAAAATACAGTGGAGATGCACAATTAAAGTTGAGAGCAAAGGACAATAGAAAAAATTTAATTCATATTTTAAGAGCGTGTACAATAGTTTTGCACTGGGACATAGTCATATGCCCAATGCACAAGGAGAACACTATGTCAAAAAAGATAACATTACAAATTATGTTCATTCCATTGGAATGAATGCATCCTTCTCTACTTGAGTATTTCTTACAAGTTGGAAGTCCTTGGGAGTTACAGTGATGTGCTTTGCATGTATTGCACAACGTTGAGCATCAGTCACATCAAGTCAACTAAAAAGGCCTTTATAGCACATATAGAGCATGAAGTCATTCTTTTGTGAAGCGATCAAGTCTATCCTAACCTTGTGCCAAAAACCACCTCTTGCTTTCTGTGCAGTAGAGGTCTTGCACAATCTTGGGAACAAGTCTCAAGAAGCTCGCCTTCGGAATGATGAGATCAAAAGAGTGTTGATACCTTTTGATTTCTCTCAGGGCCATTGTACTTGGCTTCCACTTGCATTTTTTGTGGGGATGTTGAGGAGGACCCTTGTGAGGGTGGCTTGAGGAAGTTGGGTTATGTTGAGAAGGGGTTGCATCTAAGCTAGTAGATGCTCCAAGGGGCTGAACATGATATGGGGCTCTAAGTGCAAGCTTATTTGCAACTACCTTAGACCTAGCCATCTTTCTTGCACAAGAGATGTGAGAACTTAATGAATAAGATAGAAAGTGAAACCCTATTGTATATAACCCTAAACTGTAAGACTCATTCACATAGATGCAGATGCTCTCTTTATCTCTTAAACTATGAATTGCATTAACGACTATCTTAGCTCTCTTCAAACCCATTTGTTGCCTTGTCGAAGCCTTGTTTCTAGCCACTTGGCATGGTTTTCTTTGGCACTTGGAGCTTCATAACACACTCTTTTAGTGACATGATGTGTTTCCATCATGTTTACAGCCGATTCATCAACACTTTCATTTGCTCTCTTTTGTGAGAGTTTATCTTCATCTACTACTATAATTGGCATATACCACCAAGATAGCAATTGGATCATTGGATTGCTACCATTCACCTCTCCACCGTGATTGGTTTTTCTTTGGTATGCACCACACGCTATCCAATGTGAATTTTCCATCCCTTGTGTGGACCAAACTCTGATGCTTCCCTTTTCTGCATAGTATGGCCCATGTGCCTCAAGGATATGTTACAAAGACACATATCACACATGAGTAAAACTATTCTCAATAGTTTATAGAATTCATAAAATTTTAAAATATTAACTTAGTATGCACCATGTAATGTGTGATAGAGCTTTTGCCCCACGCTTCCACCATGTTTTCGTAGAAGCTATGCACATCATCGATAAATTATTGCTTATCTTCATTGTTAAACACCATCTTGTGAAGTAAGGGAACCAATTTGTTAAGACTTATCCAAACCTTAGCTTTGGACAACCTTGTTTTTTCTCCATTACTTCGATCAGGAACTACAAAATGTAACTTTTTTACCCATCGTAGTCTAGTGGCCTATAGATCATGACATTCCCTTCCTCATTGATGGATGCTGAGAGAAAATTCCTAGCCTTTTCTCCTCAAAAGCAAGACTTTTTTGGCAAGTTACGAGATTTTTTTGATCTCTCCTTATCGTTTCAATCGTCACTTGATGTTTATGTAGCCCAATTTCTAATAGCAAGAGCTCCACATTCCTAAATGTTGCAATGGCTTCTTTTTCTGGTTGCATCCTATAAGCAAAGCAAATGTATTCATATATAAGTTTCTCCATGATTCTAACAAAAACATAAAATGAACAAATGTGAATACAATCCAATGGAATGTTGAAAATGGGCTTCCGAAAGTGGGATCTTCTCTATTACACGTCGGTGCAGCACTTGTCACCCTTTGCCAGATCTTCTTTCCGTCCTTTCCTTTCACCCTCTCTATCAAGAAATATAGGCATGGATTCTTTGTATTTGGACCATTGGAGATTTCACACATGCATTTTAAAGATTTCAAGTCTCTTGCAAGATTCCATTCAACCAAGTATTGACCATACCCTTCAACCGAGAGCATGTCACCATGTTCCTAATGATCGATGATGCTTGGAATGCTTGTGTGAATAAAGAACAGCTGCAACACCTCAAATGTTTCCTTAGGAACTTCAAATGCAGTGAGCCACCACACATGGCACTCGGATTGAACACTAAAGTTTCCTGGGTTGTTCTTGTCTAATTGTAAAGCTCTATTTCTCAACGTTACACTAACTTTTTCAAGCTTTACTCCTTTGATGATGACCTCACTTTCATCTAATTTTATTGATTCCAGGAGGCATATTACACGGTCAATTCCGTGCCACGATGGATTCCGTGAGGTTTTATGGTGGATTCCGTAAATTTTTATTATTGGGACTCATACACAAAGTGGATTCTTTGTGCGAGAAGTCGATGGGGATGCCTATCCTTTTCGGGTGTTTTGTTAACTTAGTATGTACATGGGTGATTCCATAGCAGGTGATTCCACAAAATACATATTAAATTAATAAACATTTATGAGTTTAGAGTACGCACTCGTGATAAATTAAGGTTAGGATTGATTTCTAACCAATTGATTTATTTATGTAGCTGAAGACTGCTAGGTATTCACTTTTGTCGATTTTATTGTATTATTTTACTAACGATTGTGAATGCTTCAGTTGATGTGTAGAGATAGCAGAAGTGGCGATGGAAAGCATTGGAGGATAACGTGTATTCGAGTTATCATCTATATTTTGATGGGCGCATACCTTAGGTATGGCACCTATATTTTGTCGCGCTTATTTATTAAGGCATTGGATTTATTTATTTATTTTTTGTATGCGCATGGACGCACGATTTAGATATTTGTATTTGGATATTGTATTGGGTATGCCTGACTTCCTGGGAGCCCGCCCATTGGCTTTATTTCTACTTGGCACTAAGGCCAACTCAAAAGCCAAAAGCATGCTATTTTGTAATTTGGGCTATTATTTGAGCTTGAAGATGATTAATACATAAAATACATGCTTTGTGGAGTGCTCACACAAGGCATGGGGGGAGATTGCACCCAATTGGTCTCTTGTTCATGTCGTTCATGCTTTTTACATTGAATCTTGTGCAAAAAGTAGAGTTCTATTGTTCTTGGGGACCTTCCGGCATTCACTACGTGAGCGTACAACATCCGATCTACGCACCAGTGGTATCAGAGCGAAGCTGAGATCGAGAGCTTCCAATCGCTACCCATCTTGCACGAAGGCAGAGCTCTTGGAACGATCGAGCTCTATAGTGAGTGTCATTGCGAACAGTCAATTCTTGGCGGTCAAGAACCTCTGTCTGCAACCTTTGATTGCGAAGGACCGGCCTGAGGCAGCGGAGGACCACGTCAACATCTTCTTCTTCAAGACGTTTTTCCACAGAGAGAGCAGTAAACTTCATCATAACTAAAAGTTCAAAGGCTTAAGTTAAAGCTTGGTAAGCTTTATAAGAAGCTTAAAAAGCTTCAATCATAAAATTCAGTGAGACGAGCGGTAGCAGCATGTGCTGGGCGGCGATGAATCCGTCGAGGACATGAATATGTCCTAAATTTCCATGACGGCTTCAGACACTTAAATCTTCTTAGCCTTACAAGTCTACTAAGGCTCTCTAACTTCTCAAGTTCAAACTTACTTACTCTACAAGTCCTGTAAGTCACAGAGGATCAAAATCGACTTATCTCAATTACTCCCATAAAGACTGTTCCTGCGCAGAAGCACAAAACTACAAAATTGCTCCCTCGAAGACTCTGTTCACATACGTAGACTTGCTGAACCAATTTTAGCATATGCAGAAGGTCATATGCAGTTTCTACAAAGACTACAAATCCCACAACTGCAAAAGACAAAGACCGTAAAAGCCAAACAAAAATATATAAGCCTCGTATACCCGACTTTGAGCTATGCTCATCCTGCTAATCAAATTTTGAGAGTGTGAGGTCTTTTGGATTTTTACAGGATGACAGAACAAAATATAGACAATTTTATGGCTGAAGGTGATCTTCCCGAACCTACGATGGAACAAAAATTGGATTTATAATGCAGCTTGATGAAGAACGAAGAGCCCGACAACCTTTGCAAGTTCAATTGGCCAATCTACAATGATCTACCACTGACAAAGATGGACCGCAACCCAAAGATCTTATCCGACGTACCATCGATGCGACGCTCGAAGCTCAATCCATCTGCAAAGAAATAAAGATAAGTAAAAGAAATTTCAAATTTCGTACTTTCAATGGCACTCGAGATGGAAAGACTGTACTTGCATTTATCAGTCAGTTTGATGATTACTTTCATGAAGAGACATACGCTAAAAAAGACAAAATTAAATGTGTCACTAATCATTTAGTCGATTGAGCATCTCTTTGGTGGATTGTGGTTCACAAAAGCATTGATTGTCCCACTACCTGGGAGAGTTTCAAAAAGAAGTTTTTGCAGAATCTCATTCCTCCTTAATTCCATGAAAAATCCATAAAGCAATGGGATCTTTTACAGCAAAGAGATCGTGATCCTATTTCCCAATACACCGAACGTTTTTGGAATGCCCTACTGCAACTACGCATGCTAGAAGACATACCTGAAGTGACTCACAAACGCAAGTTTATGTCTAGCTTACTTGGACATTACTATGCTGAAGTCAATATGTTCAAGCCAACAATCCTTGAAGATGCAATTTCTTTGGCTCATGACACTGAAGACAAGATTCGAAGAAGAGACAAGCGTCCACAACAATTTCAAGCAAATGGTAACTATGGTTCCAAGCAATTCAATTCAAATTTTAGAAGATACAATCAAAGTCATTTTGTTCCATCACCATTCCGTAAGTCTTGGACAAAACCACCTACTTTGCCATCAAATAACAATCCAAACCCTAAGCCATCCTCACAGCCAAATCCTAATATTCCTAGACTTCCTGCCATTGCCAACAATGTAGCTAAAGCCAAACCAATAGTTTGTTACAAATGCCATCAACCTGGACATCTAGCAGCTGATTGCCAATCGAAGAAACCATCTGTCCATATCAATTATCTTGGAGCAATGGAAGAAGAAGAATGAGAGGAAATGCCTGACTTTACGGAAGATGAAGACGACATTGCTACTCCTTCAAATACTTTGCCAGGTATGCCAACTCCACATTCTTTGTTGACAATGAAATATTTTATGCATGGTAAAGAAAATATTATTTTACATGATGATGGTAGCACACATGATTTTATTTCTGCAAAGTTAGTGAAAGAATTGAAATTACAAACTGTTTCTACATATTATTGCATTAAAGCAGCATTCTTAGGCACAAGATATAATGGAACACAAGAGGTGTATAACTTAGAAATTAAAATTGGTGAATATACTGAACGAAGGAATTTTCTAGTTATACCTTTGCAGTCTAGTGATATTATCCTAGGTATGCCTTGGTGTCATCAGTATAATCCTGACATAGATTATTCCATGCATTCAATTAAAATTCATTTTCAAGGAAAACAAATTACATTGCATGGTATGCGCACATCCAATAATTTTCCACTCCTTACTCATACTCAAGCTAAACGTGCATTACGTAAAAGTAGTAAATCTTATTTAATTTGGGTGAATGAACTTCAAGCTAAAGAAAAACATATGCATCCTAGGCATAAATAATTTCTTGCTCAATTTAAAGATTGTTTTGCTGATGATTTACCACCTGGACTACCACCTTCACATCCTGAAGATCACAAAATAGATTTAATTCCTAGTACACAACCACCCTGTAAAGCACCATATAGGCATAACCAAATTGAACACAAAGAAATTCAAAATCAAGTAGAAGAATTGCCTAACTAAGGATTAATTAGACCTAGTAGCTCTCCATTTGGCGCACATGTTTTATTAGTAAAGAAGAATAATAATACTTATCACATGTGCATTGATTATCGTGCCCTGAATAAAATTACTGTAAAGAATAGATATCCGATTCCTAGGGTAGATGATCTTATGGATAAACTACAGGGTTCTGCCATATTCAGTAAGATAGATCTTAAATCTGGTTATCATCAAGTGAGATTAGATAAATCTGATATATTCAAAACTGCATTTAGAACACAATTTGGACATTATGAATTTCTAGTGATGCCTTTTGGATTGACTAATGCACCTGCTACATTTAGTCAAATGATGAATCACATATTCTTGAAATATCAGCATTGTGTTATAGTATTCTTTGATGATATATTGGTATTCAGTAAAAATGAGAATGAGCATTATGAACATCTGTCTTTAGTTTTCAAGTTGTTAAAAGATAATCAATTGTATGCTATTCCAGAAAAGAGTGAATTCTTTCAAACAGAAATTGAATATCTAGGTCACATTGTTTCATCAGAAGGTATTAAGGTTGACCCTAAAAAGATAGAAGCAATATTGGATTGGTCCATACCCAAAAATGTGCATGAGTTACGTTCTTTTCTAGGTCTTTCTAGTTTTTATAGAAAGTTTGTGCGAAATTTTTCATTACTTGCCTTGCCTTTGACTAAACTTTTAAAGAAGGGTATTGTTTATAACTGGACTGATAATCAACAAAAATCTTTTGATTTATTGAAACATGCATTAACCCATGCTCCTGTGTTATAACTACCTGATTTCAATAGACCATTCTTTTTAGTAGTTATTGATGCTAGCGGATTTGGAATAGGAGCCGTACTTATGAAAGATAATCATCCCATAGCCTATTCTAGATGTAAACTGAAACCATCCAAACTTAAATATTCTATATATAATAAAGAATTGTTAGCTGTAGTACAAGCTTTACGACAATGGAAACATTACTTAATGGGTTCTGAGTTTATGATTAAACTGACCAATAAAGTATTAGACATCTCCTTAGTCAACCCCAAATATCTGACCGACATATCAAATGGGCAGCTTTCATTCAGAGTTTTCATCCTCTTATCCAATATCAACTAGGAAAAGAGAATGTAGTAGAGCTGATGCTTTAAGTAGAAGACCGACCATTCATAATATTTCTGTCATATCATTTGATTCCCTTATCCCTATGAAAGATACTTATCATCAGGATCTTACTTTTCAAGCTGATTGGAATAAATTAGTTGCAAATAACTAGATTCCTATTGATTCATTGTCTTACAATAATGGATTCATGTTTTATGAAAAGAGATTATGTGTTATAGTTCCATTTAGATCATTTGTTTTGAATGAAATTCATTGTCCTCCATATCAAGGTCATAGAGGTATTATCTCTACTTTGCGTATATTGACTGAAGATTTTTATTGGCCACATATGGACATTAATGTATCTAACTTTGTTTCTGAATGTTTAGTTTGTCAATGAGTTAAGAGACATCATGGTAACAGTATGGTTTACTAATGCTATTGTCTATTCCATCAAGACCATGGGAACAGATTTCTATGGATTTTATTACTGGTTTACCTAACACTAAAGCTAACCATGATATAATTTGGACTGTTGTAGACAGGTTTACAAACAAGCATATTTCATTCCATGCAAGAAAACTTTAACAGCATCTCAAGCAGCTCAATTATTTTTGAAAACTGTTTTCACTAATCATGGTTTACCAAAAGTTATTATTTCTGATCGTGATTCTAGATTTTGTAATAATTTTTGGATTACTTTGTTTGCTAACTTAGGCACAAAAGATTGATTTTTCATCTGGATTTCATCCTGAAACAAATGGTCAAACAGAAGCTACTAACAATACTATTTTAGATCTTTTACATGCTTACACTATTTCAAAACCACACACATGGGATACACATTTACATTTACTTCAGTTTGCATATAACAATACACCACACATATCTACAAAGAAAGCACCATTTGAAGTGATTTATGGTTAGAGATTATCTACACCTGTTGCTTCATTATCAAATAAGATTCAGACTGTTGACGATATTGCTAACATGCACGCTACTATTTTTGATGAAGTTCAAGAAATTATTGCCAAAGCCCAGCAATCATATACAAAACAAGCCAATAAGAAAAGACAAGCCATGAATTTCAAAGTTGATGATTATGTTTGGTTAAGAATAGAAAAATATAGATTACAAAGTGTAGATAAACATCCAGTTGTGAAATTAGCACCTAGATTCTATGGACCATTCAAGATCATACACAAAATCAATGACAATGTATTTAAGTTAGAACTATCACCACATTGGAAAATTCATAACACCTTTCATATTAGTTTATTACAACCCTTTAGAGGCCAATTACCTATACACCCTGTCTATGAAAACCTACCTTTGTTAGATGAAGAGATTGAAATCCTTGAGCCTGAAGCTATTATAGATACTGACTTTATGACCAGTAGAACTGGCCATAGATATTCTAGATATTTGGTCAAGTTTAAAAACCACCCTGTTGAAGAGGCCCAATGGATGCACGCTAGAGACTTAAATGCTTTCCCCATTCTGTTAGCTCCACATTGAGCTAATAGCAATTGAGGACAATTGCTATCCCACCCTGGGGGTATGATGCCAGGAGGCATATTACACAGTGGATTCTGTGCCACGGTGTATTCCATGAGGTTTTACGGTGGATTCCATAAACTTTTATTATCAGGACTCATACACAAAGTGGATTCTTTGTGCGAGAAGTCGATGGGAAGGCCTATCCTTTTCGGGCATTTTGTTAATTTAGTGTGTACATGGGTGATTCCATAGCGGGTGATTCCGTAAAATACATATTAAATTAATAAACGTTTATGAGTTTAGAGTGCGCACTCATGATAAATTAAGGTTAGAATTGATTTCTAACCAATTGATTTATCTATGTAGCTGAAGACTGCTAGGTATTCACTTTTGTTGGTCTAATTGTATTATTTTACTAACAATTGTGAATGCTTCAGTTGATGTGTAGAGATAGCAGCAGTGGCGGTGGAAAGCATTGGAGGATAGCGTGTATTCGAGTTATCATCTATATTTTGATGGGCACATACCTTAGGCATGGTGCCTATATTTTGTCGCGCCTATTTATTAAGGCATTGGATATTTATTTATTATTATTTTATATGCATGGACGCACGATTTAGATATTTGTATTTGGACACTGTATTGGGTATGCCTGACTTCTTGGGTGCCCGCCCATTAGCTTTATTTCTACTTGGCACTAAAGCAAAATCAAAAGCCAAAAGTGTGCTATTTTGTAATTTGGGCTATTATTTGAGCTTGAAGATGATTAATACATAAAATACATGCTTTGTGGAGTGCTCACACAAGGCATGGGGCGAGATTGCACCCAATTGGTCTCTTGTTCATGTCGTGCTTGCTTTCTACATTGATTTGTGTGCAAAAAGTAGAGTTCTTTTGTTCTTGGGGACCTTCTGATGCTCACTACGCGCGCTTACGGCATCCGATCTATGCACCATTTATAACAAACTGCAATTTACCATTACATTCCTCAACAAACATATTGTAATACATTACCATTGTTGAGTGCACCTTGTACAAATCTAAATAGTAATTGTTGAGTTCAGTGAACTTCATCTCATATGCATTTTTGGTCCAAACCTTTAGTGTCTCCACGCATTGAACATGCATGGGATCTCCTATCAGCTCTAAAACCTTTGTATTAAGTTGCCATCAGACCTCTATTAACTTCGAAGATTGAGGAAGAGGCACGATTCTATTTCTCTTCACAACACATGACCAAACCCAGCCTTCATATCTTTGAATATCTTTGAGTAAGTTGTTATGCTGATACCGGTCTTGTCACAAATGGATTGTGCATCCATAGTTGAGAACTCATTTGACACACATTTTAATGTGCACTCAATTACCTTTTCCTTTACAGCCTTAAACTTAGGATTACTCAAAGTGTTTTCCAATGTACTTGCCTTTAGCAATCTACTAATACATGATTCAACCTCACCCTCACCTAGGTTCTCATTTTGAGCTACCTTCTTACGTGCTTTGATACGTCTCTTCCACTAGCCACTATTCACAATTAACTCATTGATTAGCTTCTTATTTCGTTTGCGCTCATGTGTTAGCTTGTTGTTGATCTTTCTCATATTGTCCAATTGTGCATTTTCCTCCTCATATGAGATACAAATGTCATGGATAGTGTCCTGCATTGAAATAATTTAATTATTTTGTTGAATTATAGTGTCATTCAACCGTAACACTTGTCCTATGAGCTATTGTATATGAAGTTGACGTGCAAGGATCACATCATGATAATTTTTTATGGTTGCTTGGCAAGTTGTAAATACTTTGAACGCCTAATCATTGAGTCGCCTAGTGTAACTGAGCAACCGATTTTCACCCTTGCACACATACTTTAGCAAATTTTTGATTCTTGAGAAAGTTGGAGGTCTATTTTTAAAGGGTTCAATTGGGTAGATTTTCCCATCAACCCACAAGTCCACATGTTTCAATTCCATTTTCTTGTAACTCTGCAAAACTTGAGGGTTGACACTTACACTGGGTTCTTTTGAATAATGGTGTGTGTTTAATCTCTACCTCAATACGTAGCTCCTTCTTTCTTGTATTCATTTTACTATTAATAAAAACAGGGAGCCTACTTGGTTTTCATAGGAGGTAGAGTGGAGATGCACAGAGAGGCACACAAAAGTGCCAAGGGAAAGGAGGGTGTAAGTAATTCACTCTATTAATGAAGGTTGTATAAACACACAGAAAAAGTCACAATAGAGCCATGAGAGAGTATAGATATGGGGGAAAATAGCTTAGAGGGTAGGGATATCCAAGACTTTTCATATTTTAGATATTTCTATTTTACCTCCAAAAACATTTCCAGAAAATACAAAATTTGACCAGTTGGTTTATTTTTTGACTAAAATCTAGAATATACCCACAATATCTTAAAAGGAACTTTTGAAATTTCATTTTCCTTGTTCTCGATTAAAAACCAATTACCTCGTATCTACTAATCATTTTACATTGAAAACGAAGCACCACACTCTTGTAACTAACTCCTTTTTTAGTATAAAATTTGGTTGAAAAAGGCTGCTTGAATAAAGAGAGAGAAGGAATTTGAGTATATCTTTGTAGATAATATAAAAAAGGCAAAACATGATTGCAAAAGTGGAGAGAGAAGAGGATTATTTTACTATTCTTCTCTCCTCTTTTCCTTGTTTTAAGGAGGAGAGAGGGGGCTAAAAGGCCCATTGTGAGTTCATTGTTTTCATAATGTCCCTACTTGGCACATATATGAAATGGCCTTTATGCCATGTTGTTCGGTTGGCATATACTTAGTAGTAAAATGTTTATTTTCTACACTATATTTAAGTGTTTGTTTGACTTTTTATAGACGCCTACTCCAAGTTGGGGCTATTATCTAGCTTTTGAGTATCACAAGGGACTACAATGCATTTGCGCATAGTAAAAATGCATGATAATATAAGAAGAATGTTTGCAAGGGTCATTGAGCATTTATATGATGATATCAATATAGAGATTTTACTTCCAATTTTTATTGAGGTAGTGCATTGTGGATATACTTTAAAGTGTTTTTGAGTGCATATGGATGAAACTAAACATGATAAGAGGTTTCAATGATCTCTCATTAATAGAATACCCCGGGGGGTCCACTAGGGTTTACCGTATGGTACCATGTGAGTGTAAGGGAGGGGGTTTATTTAAGAGAAGGAAGGTACACTTTATAAGGTAAGGTCCCATAATACGGGGTAGATAAGGGATATTTTTATATATTTCTTGCATGCAGGTGATGTCTCCTTATTACTACTAGTGAATCCCCCGTGTAAAATACCAAGGAGATGGCCAACATGTGAATTTAATGACCTCGATTGCTTTCTAATGCTACATCAAGCTATGACAATGCTTGGTGAGTGGTTTTAGATGCTAGACCAAGTATTGTTAATCTAAAGGTATGTAATCTTTGTTAATTGTTAGATGTGTTTGCATTTACATTTTAGCTTTCGAAAATTTTGGGTGCAAGAAAGAAACGAAAGACTATCATGTCCCCTGTACCATCGCTAAGACGAGGAGTGATGATAGGACTTGCTTCACCTAACTATGTTGAGTTGGAGAACATAATTTTTCCCAGTGATTCCTCACAGAAAAAAAAGATTTATTTTGGTTAGATTGCATGGGAAATTTGTTATTTTTTGTTCGCATTGGGCCCTTTGTGCAACATTTGGATACAAATGAATAGGCACAATCAAGGAGTAACGCTTTGTGGTTTATTGATGCTTGACTTTGTGGCACAAAGCTATTAGCACAATTTCTTTTAAAAACTTTGATTTTTGGCTCTAATTCACCTATGTGTATTATTAATACTGAGATTTTGTTTGTAATGCTTGGATACACTTAGACTTTGTGGTGTATTTTGTGTATCTTTAATTTATGTTCATTTCAGCATAGGAAAGTTATTTCAAATTGTAATGCTTGGAGAGGTGGAAAGGAGGGGAGAGAGAAAGTGTTGGGTGTTGCAGAGAGAGGAGAGAGATAAAAAGGGAAGAGGGAGAGAAAGGGGAGAAGGTGAGAAAGAGAGATGGAGGTGACAAATATGTGAGAGAAAAATCACAAAGAGAGGTATGAAAAAGGGTGGGGAGAGAGAGAGATTGGCTACAACCAATGAGATAGATTCAGAAAAGAGAGAAAATATTGAGCAAGCATGTTGATGGGACCTAAAATGGACCGGCACTGGCTATGGCACTAGCCAGACCTCATACATATGACAGACAACCCCACCACACGGCCTCGCGGACTAGGAGCATCTAAAACTTACTTTGCGCTAAATGCTTATGACAATTTTTCGTTTGTATCCAATATGTACTCCAACGTTCACTTTCCCTTCTCCTCAAAGGGAGATCCTATAAAATATAAGCGTAATGCCTTGTAATACACACATAGGGAAGCACCTCTTGACTGATTGTCGTGGCTCCACTGCGACTCTCCTACACATCGAGGATTGACCCCAAGATGCGTCGCTAACACATATGACATTCACACAAGCTCCACTCTTTCATAATTTAGCATTCCAGGAGATTTTGATTTGCCTCACAAAACTTTCCCCAACGGAAACACCCGTCTAAACCTACAACTTAGATTTCTTGTCCTCTCAGCGTTAGTCAAAGTTTATCAAACAAGTGCAATGCATTCCAAGAGATACCACATGGCATGCTTGATGCAAAGTGTATGAAAATTGTGCACAACCATTTTATAATTAAAAAACCACCATGTTGAGTGTGGAAAACAACCATTTCAGGAATTTTAACTAAGCGTTACGTGCTGTGTTGCTTTAGGGACAAGCATTGGAACTTCCATGCTACTAGTCGCCCATATTTAATTATGGAACAATCCCTAAATTCTATGCACAAAGAGGTAAATCAGAATTTGTATCTTTTCAGCAATTAGATCGTCACACAAACTTTATCCTCCCCTCACCGTTTAGGTGTTGCTGCGGTGCATAGGTCTAAATGGTTGTTTTGTGTCATTTTTGTATGTAAAAAGCGATAAACACAGACTGTAATACAAAGGACAAGACCAAACTAAGGCTTGAACTTATGCTTTAACCTTGCCAAACATTCACACACATAAATCTTATTTTTTCACATTTTTTGAGAGCGAAAATCCCAATTTTCTTCATTTTTTACTATTTTTCCTATTTATTTTTCATGAAAAATAGGTGTTTTCTGATTTATTTATATTGGCTTGTTATTTTGACCGAAACTTAACATTTTCTCAGATTTTATTCCATTTCCATCCCTTTTATCCAACTCAAAATCGAAAAAAACCACTAGTTTTCATTAAAAATGCCATTTTGCAGGTTTTAAAGAATGAATGACGGCTCTAAATCATTACGGGTTCTATATTTCTGTAATTCCAGCCCTCAATCATGATGTAAACAAGGTTTAAACAAAATTTCATTGCATATGAACAACAAAAACAATCAAATTTCTTTGTAAAATTGAAGCATACCGTGTGTGTCTTGCATGTTGCGGGTTTTTTAATGATTATTCTGAGCAGCCCATAGACCAACCATCAACCATTTTTTAGTGTTGAACCTCTTTCCTTAGCCTCCTCTTCATCTTGAAGCAATCCGATCACTGCCAGACAAGCATTCTTCAGCCCCTCTCTTTCTTGATTTCTTGCACACGAATTGTCTCTATGCAGGAGAGAGAGGGAGGAGAGAGAAATACTGGTTTTTGTTCTTTTGACTCAATACATCATTTCTTAATTTGTTTGTGGCGATGCAAGGCGAAGGATAGAAGCATTCCAGGCCCAAGAGCATTCCTCTCCATTCTCCAGATTTGAAAATCATCATGAGGGGGGAAAAATGGGGCGCAAAAAACTGATGCCCCCCCCCCTCCCCCCCCCCCATTTCATTTCATGGATTTTTGTGGCCTTAAGCTCTTTGTTAAGAGCTTGAAGGTTTAATCCCCAAATATCTAGTTCATGCATTTTGGTTTCACACTTCCGACAAATGGATTTTTCAAATTTGAGGGGGCAAATGTTATCGGATTCGAGATCCGTCTGGACGGGTGGTTCCATGGCATCGAAATCTACAAAATTGGGTCTCGTCACACTCTTCCCAGCTTCCAGATCCAAAAGCTGCTTCACAACCCCGAACCTTGCAGAGATTAAATGGGGGATCAAATGACCTCGAAATTGAGATTTGACACTTACGTTGGATTTCTCACGCCATTTTACATCTAAAAAAACTCAAGCTCGACCATCTACCACCGTTTGATTTTCATGAAAATAAGCACTAGCGCTTTAGGGACTTGTCGCTTAAAATCGTATTAATTGTCACCGCCACCTTTGAGGAAGCCTATTTTTTCTTTGATATTCATAAATTTTAGCTATTTTTAAGCACTTCTCGGCATCAAAAATCATCTGTCATTGGTGACCACAAGATAGGGCGACTCAGCCCATTGAATCCCACAAATAGATCTACACATAAACAACAAAAAGGAGCATCAAGCTGATACAAAAAATACACAACACAACACATCACAGCTCATACCCTACCCCTTGACAAAACCAAGGCATGAAATCCACGAGGAGTAGGCCTAGCATAATCTGATAGAAGGACCGAAGCTAGTCACTAACCAACTGCTCCCACATAGCTAAGCTAAAAAGAACTATCAAAGAGGTCGCCCTAAGTGGTGGTTTGAACTACCTACCTAACTAAGGATAACTCAACCAGGAGCTCCTCCTAGACAAGGACTCCTATAGCCTGATCAAGAAATGGTTTCTTTTAGCACATTACTCTTCTTTTAGGGTTTTATTTTGCCATACTTGGGCATGTAAAAAGGAGGGAGCTGAGTGTATTGACCCAAGGAGAACAGGGCATTGGCCTCGGGCCCTGTATCGGTACCCAAAAACCTACCAAGCCCTCGCAAGGTGACACTTAATCCTTTTCTAACGCTCACTTTTATTTTCACTCCAACCTTCTTTTATTTTCTTTTTTTATGGGAAGACGTCACCCTAAGGAAGGGCAAGGCATTAGCCCCAGGTCAGGTCGGCCCCAGGTCTAACTCATCCCCAGGAACCTACCACGCCTTCGCAAGGTGATAAACAACAGCTCAAGGATTTTGCTTTCTTTCCTTTTCTATTTTTATAGGGGTTACCCCTTTTGACACACCTTCGTATATTCATATATTGTCTTTTATATCTTTAAGGTTTTGTCTCTTTCCATCATTATTTTAGTAGGCTTTTCTAACTGCCTCACAACTAACAGAAACTCCTAGAAGGACCACCTAGCAAGTTAGCAAAATAGGTTCACTAGAACTTCCATCTAAAACAGGTCTTACAATGCCTAGCAATGCCTTGCAGGAGAGGCAATGACTACTCAGACCTCCCCCCATACATACCTAACCTAAACCTGGGACTTCTTGCCTTGATTGCCGGTCCCCAATAAACAAAAGAAAGAAACCCTCACCTGCACATATATCATTAATTGCTTAAGGGAAAAAACTAGAAAAGGGGATGAAACCACCTGGAATGGCCACAAGAATCTTCTTCGCAGCAAAGGCTCCCTCCAGCGACTTCATCAACTTGTATGGCGCAATCACTAAAACAACAAAACATTAAACGTACCTGCACCAAATAGAGATAGGGCCCTCTTGGCCTAAAGAAATAGATTATTAAAACTTGAAAACAACTGGCCCTCTTGGCCTAAAGAAATCAGACATTAACCACTTAAAGCAACTGACCCTCTTGGCCTAATGGAATCAAACAAAATATCTCATAGAGATCCCTCCTTGGAGGAAGGCAAATATACGCAAATATGCTCCATTCCAAGGGGAAAAATAGGGCTCGTAGCCCTAACCTAAATGCATCAAATTATGACCCATACCTCCTGCATATATAGCAAGAGGCGTACGCATAACATGTCATCGGATCAACCTATGGGTCCAGGATAAAAATGGTAGATGGGTCTCGCCTACTCTTTGCATTACCCATATCAACCATCGCCTGCCATATAACTTGTGGTCTAATAACATTCCCCACAAGAGACCAGGTCCTGTCTCAGTATCAATAGCAACATCCGAACTAGGGCCACAATTGAAAAAGAGGTCCTCTTCATAAGCAAAATTAGCTAATGAATTTGCAAACTGATTCCAATAATGTGGAATCAGCTGAAGAGATATGCTCTCAAATACATCAAGTAGGGTTATAGCAGTTCGATGATACATACGAAGGAGAGGATTCCAAACCATATATGTTCCATTGAGTTGATTTAAGATAAGCTGAGAATCCCCTTTTATTAACAACCGCCTAATGCCATCTTTCTTGGAAATATTCAATCCTATAATCAGGGCTTTATACTCAGCCATGTTGTTAGTAAATCCTACCCCGAGATAAGCAGCTAATTTCATTGTAACTCTACGTCGGGGATCTCGGATAACTACTCTAACACTTTCTTTTCTATTAGGGCCCCTGGATGCTCCATCAAAATATATTGTATATGTCCATAATGGGTTTACACAACCAATCATCAAGAACTCCCCTATTTGTAATTATGATAGTCAAAGTTCAACAGATTGAGAGGATGAACTGACAGCTCCATCACACCTTTATCATTAAACTCAACAGGGATGCTTGTCAAAATTTGTAAGCACTGATGGAAAAAAACTTTAATTTCCCACACAAAGGTACCATCTTCTTCCTCAATCACTTTATATCCCTTGCTCCACTAGATAAGCCTCCCCTGATGATATCTTTGCTCGAGATATGGGTACTCCAAATAAGGGATTAACCACCCCATCAACCAATTTAAGCTCTCCTGCAAGTCTCAAATGAACCCCAGTATGGACTTCCAATGCATTTAACGCGTTAGCATACTTAGAAATAATAAGGTTTAATCTTATTAAGATTAACCTTATTCTTAAATTCCACCCCTTGTAGATCAACTAATAGAACTGTGGACTTATTTTTACCTATCCGAACTATCTTGTAAGGGCCATCCCATCGAGGTTCCAGCTTTCCTAGAAATAGCTCCCTACACGCATCATAATATAGAACTAACTGCCCTTTTTTAAAAGTATATTTCTTTGCTTTCAAATCATGCAACTGCTTCATTCGATGTTTAGCTACCTCCTGGTGCAACAAACTCTACGATTTGAGTTCATCCAAGTGGCCTATAGTCGTAAACCGCTCAAATAGGGCATCTTCATCATCCGGAGAATGATTGATTGCAAATATAACAGTTGGAAACTCAATTTCTAAGGGCAATACACACTCCTCCCGGTAAACTAATTTGAATGGGGTGTGGCCAGTGGCTCGTTTAAACGTCGTATTATACAGTCGAACTGGCACATATAATTTTGTATCCCAGTCCCGCTTCTTTTTTGAGACTATCTTAGATAGGATACCCACAAGCTGCTTATTGGTAATTTTGACTTGTCCATTTGCTTGCAGATTATAGGGGATTGTCTTGTTATGCGTAATTTTCCATGCTTCAGTCAGACTTTTAATCATTTTATTTAAAAATTGAGTTCCACGGTCCAATACTATTTCCTTTAGTAGACCAAATCGGCAAATGATTTGCTCAACTAGGAAACTGGCAGTCTCTTTTGCATTGTCATGCCTCGTTGCCCGTGCTTCTAACCATTTTGTAAAATAATCAGTTGCTACTATCATGTACCTCTTCTGAGTAGTAGACGAGGAGGTGATAGGACCCACAAAGTCAATGCCCCACTTCTCAAATGGAAGGATAGCCATGATAGGCGTAAGTAGGTGTTTCCTATTCTCTCTGTTGTCATGTATTTGATAGGTATCACATCTCTTAACGTACTCAAAGGAATCTTGGAAGATGGATGACCACCAATATCCAGCTCTTAAAGCCTTTTGTGCCGTTAACCGCCCAACAAAGTGCCCTCCACAAGCGGATTCATGGCACTCTTCCAAAATAAAGGGAACCTCGTCAGGCATCACACATCGGCAATAGATATCATCAACACCCTACTGATATAATCTGCCTTCGATCGAGGAAAATTTCAATGCCTGCTCTTTAATTTTCATCTTTTCCGATTTTGATAAAGTAGCTCGAGTCTCTCCCGTAGAAAGATAGTGTGTTAAAGTAGCATACCAGGAGGGAATAGATGCCGTATCAATCTTGAACAAAGTTTCTATGAAAATAAGAACTTCCTTCAACCAAGACCTCTTTTGGCTCTCCGAAATCCATAAGACACTCTACAATGCCTTGAAGCTTCGGCGGCTTGCTCTTAATCTCATAATCAAATTCTTGTAAAGTGATTAACCACTTTGCTAAACGGTCAGGCAACTGTAACTTATTCAACAACAATCGAAGCCCTTCTGCCTTTGTATAAAAACCACCCTCTCATAAAGAATGTAGTGCCTGAACTTTTTGGTCGCAAATACCATCTCAAGGTACAACTTTTCCATATAGGTGTAGTTAATTTCCGATACGCCTAACTTTCAACTAGCAAAAGCTATCAAATGGTACCACTTTTCCTTCCAAATTTGAGCTAAACACCAACTGATACTATACATGGTTGCTGCTGAAAATAGAGGACATTTCGCTCCTTTTTGGTGCATTTAAAACAGGTGCTTTGGCAAGCTCCTGCTTCACATCATCAAAAGACACGTTGCAAGCATCACTCCATGAAAACAGACAATTAAAGGACAATAGGTTGGTCAGCGGCAATGTTCTTTCTACCAAGGCATTGATAAACCTCCGATAATACCCTACTGATGACAGAAAGCTATGCACTTCCTTTGGAGTACTTGGCGGACTCATGGCGACTATGATCTTGATCTTTTCAGGATCAGTCTTGCAATCCATATGGAATTGACCACATGGCCTAACAAGAGCCCATAAGGGACTCCGAAGACGCACTTCCGTTGGTTAAGAGCTATGCAAAATTTTTTGCAATGCTCAATGCACTTCCTCAAAATGATCAACTATCTATCCCTTATGGTGGCTACCCCCAGATCGTGAATGAATACTTTCAGCTCCTCTGGGGAGATGTCACCAAAGGTCTTGTTCGTTGTTCTTTGCCATGAACCAGATGCATTACACAACCCAAACTCCATTACATGGTACACAAAAGTATCGAAGACTGTAATAAACGTCGTTTTTAGCTTGTCTTGCTGCTCGCCATTCGGTTATACCCTACAAAGCAGTCCATAAACGAATAGATTTCCCTACCTGCTAGTTGATCCAAAATTTGGTCAATAAATGGCAACGGGTAGTAATCTTTAACAGTCTGCTTATTCAACTCTCTAAAGTCTACACAAAGACGGATTTGATTATTATTCTTCTTCCTGATCACAATTGGTGAGCACCATTCAATATGCTGAACAGGGAAGATCAAACCCACTTTTCAAAACTTTTGTAGTTCCTTGTACAACCCGTACCTTAATTCAAAAGGCATACACCTTACTTTTTGACATACAGGGTGGTACCTTTCTTTACAAGAATAGTATGCACAGCTATACTGGGAGGTATAGCCCGAAGTTTGTCATAGCTCCAAGCAAAAATGTCACGAAACTCTCAAATTAATGACACATAATCCTCTCTTTCTTCCGAACTAAGCATGGACCCTAATTTAATTGGCCGCGAATCATTCAGCATACCAAGATCCAACTCAATAACGTTCACGTCTCTTATTCGATCATGAGGCTCTATCGGCTCATTCAAGGTTATCTCATAAATATCTTGTAGTGGACCCTTCCTTAGATCCATCTCTTGATGACATCTCGCTACTAGATGTATCATCTACTGTTTCTAGTTCAGTGGAGGATGTCCTGCCTACCTAGCAAAACTCGATAGCTAGGATGTCCTACAAACCTTATCAACCTAAAGTCTAGATAGCATTCCACGCTGGCAACTGTAACGTGGACCTTAGTAATGCAACCTTTTGGTTGTCTTAGACTATCATTAGCCATCCTAAGAAGTGTGGAGCTGTCTTTTTGGATCTCTACACCTAACCTCTCCATCAAGTCTGAACTTATGATATTGATGGAGGATTTAGTGTCCATGATAGTGTGCTCCACTAATATTCCATCAACATATGCTGGAACCCTAGGGCAATGCTTTTCAGCATGATCGAACCTATCTTCCCCCACTCTAACTATGCCCAAAGGTTCTACTATATATCCTATAGGCATGATTTTCTTGAATTCCTTGCGTACTCCTGGAGAAAGTTTAATCAATTGCAGGAAATTCACATATGGTTTGACTTCGCAAAGGGAACTTGCTAGATCAAAGCCATGATAATTAGCAAAAGTTCTCTTCTCGTGCTAAACCATTCTCTCCTTTGGTCTTTCCGTCAGCTTTGGTGCCTCTTTTTTAGCCTTTACCTTCTTTCTTGGCAATCCTTTATCCTCCTCGGGATAGACTTTATAACCAATAGGTCTTAATGGTCCACCTTCCTTATCAGGATTCAGGACTCTCTTTTCCCTAGCATCTTATTTAGGGCTTCCCTCGATAGGTTTTTCAATTCCTTTGTCACCCTCTTTAATATTTTGACCTCTTATTACACCTCGTAGATTAGAAGTTTCAGCATCATTAACATGTACATCCTCAATAAGGCTGACTCCACTGCCATGAGGTGACTTCTCTACAACGGCATTTCCTCTTTGCAATATTTGCCTTGGTCCATCGTCTTGCTGGAGATTATTCCCTTGTGCACGATGGTTAACTAGACCTGGTTGTTTACTCCCTTGTTGGAGAGAACTAATCTTACTCCAACAGGTAGCACCTAAGTGGCTAGACTTCCTACAAATATCACATTTGATATCCGAGCAATTCCTAGGGAAATGTTGGCCCCCACACCACTTACAGTTGAATCTTGAGGGGCCACCCTCTTCAAGGCATCGGCTCCCTATCAAATCCTATTGCTTCTTAAGGAAATTGACATCCACAGCTATTTGTCGATACTGTTCAGAGATCATATCAGTGTAGTGCTTCATCATGTCCTTAACTTCACCAAGGACATTAGAAGCACTCGACTCATAGTTGCGATCGCCAGTCTGTCGTCCCATGGGCCTAACAACTTGATTAGGAATTAGCCGCTGACCAACTGAGACAACATTAGGATTCATTGTTTGGTTTCCACCACTATTTAATGAGGCCCCCTGACTAGCCATAGGCAAAGTCATGCCAGGAGGAGCTGGTAACATAGGCAAATTTGATATAATACTCCCTCTACCACTCGTATTTAACATGGGGTCCCCTTGACTCCCATTGGTCAAGGCCAAATTATTACCATTCCAATTTATCCTTACTACGTAAGCCACTTGCAAGTGTGACTCTACTCCTTCTGCTTGGGTAATGGTAGTGACAATATCGGCCAAAGAAACACTACTCAGTTGCACTTGCATATTAAAATCCAATCCATGTAGGAAATATTAGAACTGTGCAGCCATTGGAATAGGAATATAAGCATTAAGTTTGCGAAGAACTTGCTTTAGTTTCTTGGCATATGCCTAGACATTCTCATTTGACTCTTGGCATGTTACATTCAGAACACGCAACCAATATTTTCCATCCTTCTCAAGGACAAACTCCCTACAGAAAGCCGTAAAGAATTGGGCACTGCTAGTTATGGTTCCAGCTTCTAGACCGTGATACCACACTACCGCTCTTCCTTTTAACGTCATGTTGAAGAACATCATTAGGTGTTCTTCATCTTGGATTCGATAGTTGAACATGAGCATTTGAAACTCCTTAATGTGGAGTTCTCCATCTTCTTTTGCTAACCCATGGAAAATGGGCAAAGGTGCTCCTAATGCCAGTAAATCCGGTGTACCTGTTGGAATTGCAATAGGTTGTGCCATGGCTACAACCAAATTGACGACGACAGGAGTTTGTGTAGGCAACACTATACCCCCACTTGTTGTGGGTTGATTAACTAGAAATAGGAAAGTACCAAGACTTGCACTTGCACTCAAAGAGCTATTCGTAACACCTAGGTTACTAGAACCACTGCCTCTTATGCACAACGAGCTACTCCTTTGAGGAGAATAATGACTTACGATCTCCAACCATCGTCTAGCCCTCTCAGCACGTTTTGCTTTTTGTATTTTCGGCTTGACGGTCCATGTTAGAGGACATAAACCATTTATTTGTTCCCTTAAAACCCTAGCTTTGAGAACCACCACTTGTTGGCTACTCCCGACAGACGCACCACTGATAGGATCAAAAATGGGCTGGCACTGGCTATGGCACTAGCCGGACCTCATACATACGACAAACAACCCCACCACACAACCTCCCGGGCCAGGAGCATCTAAAACTCACTTTGCTCTAAATGCTTATGACGATATTGCGTTTGTATCCAATATGTACTCCAATGTTCACCTTCCCTTCTCCTTAGAGGGAGATCCTTTAACATATAGGCGAAAGGCCTTGTAATACACACATAGGGAAGCACCTCTCGGCTGATTGTTGCGGCTCCACTGTGACTCTCCTACACCTCAGGTGGAGCCCCAAGAGGAACACCAAAGAAAAGGGAATTCTCTTGTAAGAAAATCTATCTTATAACATGAACAAGATTTTATTTCATTCTTTTGATCATCAAAACAAAGAAAACAGCAATTCTTCACGCAGCATCATAGTAAATATCTCCCACAGATTTATCTTTTGCACACTTGATCATATTCTTCATATTCTTCATTAATAGACAAAGAGAACATAACTTTTGATGGAAATAAATCACATAGTATTCATCTTCATTGTCTTCATAGTCTTCTCCCTCATTGAAAGATACAATTCTTTACATAGAATTGACTATCTCTTGCATATGATCTCTCTCACAATAGTATGCTCTCAATACTACATCATATCCTCACTACAATCACTCAATAATCACTCACAATAATCCTCATTAGGTCGTGGATACACCTCCCAAAAGATATGTCAAATGTGAAGGGGCACCAGAGACATCATAGTGTCCTGTGAGATCTGTCTTCTGTCACTATCCTTCTGTAACCTTCTGTAAATCTTTAGCAGCTACTTCTTCACTTCAATTAGCTTGGATAGAGCTTCCATTCATCCTTTTCCTAAGGAAAGACAGGGCGTTCACATGCAAACAAAAATTAATATCGGAAGATCCATGCATCGGAACGAAGTGCAGTGAAAATGAAAAATGTGTGAGGGACAGAGTTTCATAGGCCTGTCATGTTAAAACGCAATCCCGATGGGGTTAGGAGGCGTTCGCATGCAAAAAACACCAAAAACGGGTTCAAATAATTAAAAATTCGAAAGGTGAAATAGGGTGGAGGAAAAAGATAAATAGTAGGGAAAGACACGGTGGACACGGGTGCCAAGTCAAATTGGAATTCCGATGCAAACAGGGCAGGTTCACATTGAAAAATGTCAAAAAGACGCTCGAAAAGGTCCTGAAAAACCGCAAAAATTTAATATTGGACAAAATGTGTATCGAAATGACACGAAGTAAAAATGAAAAATGTCGGGGGGAAAGTGGTTGTCAGGGCTATGATGTGAGATCACTGTTCAGAAGCAAGAAAAGCACGGTCACATGGAAAACCGACCAATTTACGTAAAATCCGTCAAAAATTAATAACTCAAAAATCGTGGATCGGAACAGGGGTAGCTAAAGAGGAAAATTGGACTGTTCAAAGGGACGAAGAGGGCTATAAGTTTAGATTGGAATTTGGGGGAATGTAGGGTGCGTTCTCATGGAAAGACAACAAAATAAGGGAAAAAGAGAAATGGAAGAGGAACATCCCCAAGGGAGGGGTGACAGTGGACGGCTGGGTGGGAAAGGGACCTAGGAGTGTAACAGAAAGTAATGGCGTACATGCATGATCAAAGTGAGGCATATGTAGGGCAATATACAATGTAGACGTGTAGGGACACGTCCCCACACTTAAAACCTTAATGGATAGGGTTGATTGAGCAACAGGGACCTAATACCACATAACAGACCATCCACAAATGTCCCCACACTTAAAACATGAACATCACTGACAACACAAGGTATAGGGTTAGAAAAACTTGGCCCATGTTATCGAGAATCAAAGTTAATTGTCGATGGCACGTCCACTGTCGTTGTCAGTTGCATGAAGTGCCAAGGTATCTTCACAGCACACGTCCTTTGTGGCAGGGACCATGCGGCAGCACCCAGGGAGGTAGCTGGTTGAAGGAATCACAAGAAATTCATCAATAATGAGGAATGTTGCACTCAATGCACAATCACTCATATGGAATGAAAGAGCAGTCACTCGCCCCATGACTAATATCACTCAAGGAAAGCAAGATGAAAACCCATGTCTCACACCCCGGTTTAGGAAGCGACAAGGGGATGGTGCAGAGGGAGTATGCTAGGGTGCACAGTTGATGGTGCATCAGTGCGTTCAACTTGTCTGGAATAGGTGCAAGGAGGAAGGCAAGGGAGCCTTACAGTGCAGTGTACAGAACAGGGTGATGTGTCATGTGTTGATGGCAGAGACCCACCCCATGGGTGCATAAGAAAAAGAGAACATACCTTGCACCAAAGGTCGTAACGTCCCTCAATCTCACCTCTTGGTAATTGATTGAAGAAACTCTAGTCACACTCAGCCCACCCTCTGTCTCACGCTCTGCTGAAAGATACAGAGGGTAGCCCTTGCCTAGAACCCATTAATGTAATGCTCACGGTCACTTGTGCGAAGGTTGTATGTCTTGTGCGCATTTGATGGTGCAACTGTGCATCCCGCCCTGTGCTGGCATACGGTGCGAGAAGGAAGGCCAGGGAGCCTTATGATGCAGTGCACAGAAACAGAGCATGCTTTGTGCATTGAGAGGCCCATCCCGTGTGTGCAACACTTCATTCACACTTCTCACCTCTCAGTTGATTTGAAGGGAAAAGACTGGTCACTCATCCCACCCTCTGTCTCATTCTTTGTTGATAGTTACAAAGGGCAACCATACTCACTTTCCCATCCGGTTAGGATGAAAGCTCACATCACTCGATTGTTTGTCGATGAAGATCGCGTCACTCGATTTTGAAGAGGCGTACCGAGGGAGATAGCCATCAGATCAAACATTGTGTTACATAGGACATGGCGTCTGCTAGAGGATTGTCAAACGCTCAGCAGAAAGTCACAGAACACATCGTACCAAGGGAGGAAGCTTCGGAACTGGATCTTGTGAATGTCAAATGATGAATCCACTTTTTGGACTGCTGGGTGTTGCCACCTTTTCCACAGCCAGCTTCCCACCCAAAGGTATTGACCACCTTTTCTTGGAACGAGGCCTGCTATGACAAAGAATTTCTTCCTTTTCTCCCATAATAGTTTTTTTCATTTTCTTGTTTTCTTTGTTTTTTTCTTTTCTTTTCTTTTTTCTTGTTTTGTTGTTGTTTTTTTTTCTCTCCTATTCCCGAGGGTGTCTCCACCTTTTCTCGAAGAATAGGTCGGCATGACAGGGACCGAAGTCCTTTTCTCCCATGACCGATATGTATATCTCTTTTTTTTTTCTTTCAAGTAACAAGGAGAATGGTAGAAATACCATGTGTCAGAACCATCCTCGCCATTGTCGCTAGTGGAAAATAGAGGATAAGAGATCAGGGCTTGAAGATAGGGCTGAGGGGACAGAGAGTTTCATCCACCTCATCAGGAGTGGCTGAAGAACGGCTATCAGAAGTAGCATCATAAGAGTTACACTGCCACGCCAACGGGGGAAAGGATCAGGTAACCGTGATTGTCAAAATTCCCAAGGAGGGAAGTACTTCTTCAGGCTATATCCATTGATTAGGAAGGGATAATCAGAGGCATCAACGGTCTGCACTTGGACAGAGCCACTAGGATTGACAGCAAGTACCTTATATGGGCCCATCCACCACTGTTGAAGCTTACCAGAAAACTTTCCAAATCGTGAATCATAGGCTAGGACCAAATCACCTTCTTTGAACTCCTTGTGCTTGATGAAGCTGTCATGGTAAGCCTTACGTCGAGCTTGCGTGGCTTCCATGCACTGTAGAGCCATCCTACGAGTTTCGTCCAAACATTCCAAGTGCAGGAGACGACGTTGTAGTGAATCATCGTCCCCCAAACGCTCTTTGATAGCCACTTGCAAAGAGGCCAATTCCAGTTCAACAGGGAAGACAGCTTCTGTTCCATACACCAGCTGGAAGGGTTTTGTCCTGTTGCTGCTTTATGGGAGGTTCTATAAGCCCAGAGGGCCTTTGTAGTCGATCATCCCAATCATGATGATTTGCGCTAATTGTTCTTGTCAGAATCAAGCAGAGGATGCGATTCGTGACTTCGACTTGGCCGTTGGCTCTGGGGTAATAAGGAGTGGACTTGCGATGGTGGCCGATCTTATACAGTTCTGTCAACTCTTCCATGGCTTTATTAATGAAATGAGTGCCTCTGTCACTTACTAGCTCTAGGGGACTGCCAAAATGGGTGATGATATTCTTGTACATGAACAGGGCCATGATGTTACCATCGTCCAGCTTTAGGGCTTTAGCTTCACACCACTTTGTGACATAATCCATACATACCAAGATGTATCTGTTCTATTTCCTTCTAGTGGGAGGATCGATTGGGCCAACGAAGTCAATGCCCCACTTCTCGAACAGCTTCAAAGGAAGGATAGGTTGCAATGGTATGGTAGTTGTTTTGGTGGGTTTTCCCATTCGCTGACAAGCATCACATCGCTTGCAGTAATCATAAGGATCCTTGTGGAGGGTCGGCCCCACTAGTAACCTGCTAACAGAGCTTTCCTGGCTGTAGCTTCTCTTGCAAAGTGGCCTCCACAGGCTCGTCATGGCAAGCTTTCAAAACAATCCCAATCTCATCTCCTGCAACACTTCTTCTGAGCACTTCATCTTTGCCTTTCTTGTATATAGTGCACCGCCTAACAGGGTGTAGGGGGCTGATTCTAACATAAGCTTCTTCCTGTTGAGACTATAAATGCCAGGAGGGTACTGTTGGGTTGCCAGCAGATTAGCAATGTCTACATACTAGGAGGTTATAGTTTCTACTAGGAATATGGAAGCATCAGGGAGGTCTGGATCATCCTGCTCCTCATTTGCAGTTTGTGGGATATGCGACAGATGATCAGCCAGAACATGGGAACGACCACGTTTGGTAATTACCTCAAAGTTGAACTCCTGGAATAGAAGGAGCCATCTCATCATTTGTCCTTTCACGTCTGCTTTGTTCATCAGGAAGGACCGGGCCTCGTGATCTACATAAAATTTAAAGTGGGTAGACAGTAGGTAGTGGCGAAACTTCTCTAGGGCAAACACCATCGCCAAGCACTCCAGCTCTGTCACTGTATAGTTTTGATTGTATCCACTGAATCCATCCAAAAGGGAATAAAGCTCATGTCCTGCCACTGTGTCCAACAGTTGGTCTGTGAAAGGGATAGGAAAGTGATCCTTCTTCGTCTTGGAATTCAACTTGCGGAAATCCACACATATACGAAGCTTGCCATTTTTCTTGGGTACAACCACGATGGGTGAGACCCATTTACTATTTGCTACTGGATAGATGAACTCGACTTCCAGAAGCTTCAACAGCTCCGCTTTCACCAATGTGGAATAATTTGGGTTCATTCGCCTCTGTCATTGCCATACTGGCTTGGCATCAGGCTCCAAGTCAATATGATGGTGACATATTGTGGGATCAATCCCCCTTAGGTCTTTATAGGACCATGCAAACACGTCTAAATTCTCTTTCAACAAGTTGTACAAGGTTGACAACTCCTCTTCTGGTAGGCTGCTACCCACCTTCAAATGGCGTTTAGTGCCATCTCCATCCACAAAGGTTAACTGCCTTTCACCTTCTACTTCGAGGATGAAGGTCCCACAGACTGCTTCTGGGTACATATCTGACTCCTTCAAGGGTGTGGTGTCCTCTTCTCATGTCCCACTAGACCCAACGTCTTCTTGCAGTAAGGACTTAGGTTGCCCCTTGAAATGGTGAAATGGGATCAATGCTGTCTCGGTTTTGGTTTGAATGTTAATTACCTTAGAGCTTGAGGACTCCTCTTCAGAGGATGCATCCAGGAATGTTACAAAACAGGGGCTCTTGGAAATTTTTTGTGGCCTTGGGACTAGTACTTGTTGACAAGGAGCATCATCATCATCCTTTCTTGACATGTGTGGGTGAGGGCGGCATGAGCTTGCTGAAAGACGGCTTGTTCTTCTTCGACCATTTCTTATAAAGATTTTGCATATGAGAAATTCCATTTACCAGACCAAATGGTACCATCGCCATTCTGTCCCACAGCATGAGCTCGTCTGCTTCTGATGCTTCTGGAACATCCTCCTCATCTATGCCTTCTGTGGGTGGGGTGATTTCTTCTGTCTCGCTTTCATAACCTTCTTCTTCCATATCATCTCCGTCCTCTTTAGACTCTGTCTCTATATTTGTCTCTGTCTCTGTCTCTGTAGGAGCTCTGTAAGAGAAGAACAGGTTGTCTGTTTCATCTTCTGCCTCTGTCTCTGGCTTTGCTGTGGCCATGTAATAGGGAGAGCATTACATCCAAGCCTCTATCTCACTGTCAGAAGTGATTTCGAAAATCGTTCCTGGTTCAGGCAGGAAGTATTCACCCATTGATAATGGCTTTACATCTTTTGGGAGTTGGCTTACTGTATCCATTGTTAAGGAACGTGCCTCTATTTTCTTGGGAAGGATCTTTTTGACAGCATCTTCTTCTGCTGATGTTCCATCTGTAGCCTCATTGGGGGAGTCAGAAGATAATTCCAAGGAGGTGGATCCATGTCCTTTTCGAGCACCATATAGCTTGAGCACCACTTTATTGGGTCCTCTACCCAAGATCAAGGTTCCTTTGAACCAATCCATCCTTGCTCTGGCTTTAAAAAGCCATGGTCTGCCCAGTAATAGGGGGTAGGATATACCATAAGAGTTTGGCTTCACCACCAGATAGGTTAGCCAATAATCTTTTCCAGCCACTGTAGTCTTCACATATGGGAGAATGCCCAAAGGCTTGATTCTGCTCTGATCCGCCAGTCTGATGAGCCATTGGGTTGGTTGCACACCTTGTAGGCCTAGATCCTTCATTGTCACATCCGTCATAATGTTCACTGATGAACCACCATCAATCAGTGCATTTGCAATAAAGCAACCTTCTATCCACACGCCAGTCTCTGGGGTACCCGGATCTAGGAAGGCGTTAGCCACATCCACTTCTTTTATAGGCTTTGGAGCTTTGTTGGACTTTGTTGCTGTTGAGGGAGCAATACTTAAGCCACGTCTTCTTATCAGTATACTTTTGAACCTTTTTTGGCAACTAGGAGAAAACATCAATAATTGTCAGAATGTAAGGTTTGTTTAAAGGTATCTAGATCTCTGACCAGATCGTATTCCTTAATAGGATCCACTGGCTTCTCCAACCGGTTAGGGAATGGGGCGACACTATTTTCATTTTCCTTTTTTCTTCCAACAGGGGCATCATGGGGACTTCTTCTACCACTTGTGGCACTTCCTCCTCTTCTATCTCCTGGACCTCTGGTCTTGTCTCTAGAACTGTCTCTGTGACTCTCTGTGGTACTATAGTACTCTCTACGGCACTGTCAGGCTCTGTTCTGTTTTGTTCTTTTGTTGGAATATTGAACTTCATTGTCCTGGCAGGAGGATTATTTTCTTTCTGGACAAGTGGTTCCTTCTTCTTTGCACGCGTAATGGCAGTCACTTCCAATTCCACTAAATTGGAGGTAGGCTCTTGGGCCTTGGACGGATTATTAGTAGCACTGTTTTTCACTTGGGCTGGGCTTGGACAATCTTTTGCAGTGTGGCCTTCTCCTTTGCATCAAGTGCATAAGGGCTTGTAATCCACTGACCTTCTAGGATTTGGACAATTTGGTGAAATGTGTCCCTTTTCTCCGCATCCGTAACACTCCACTTCTGATCTCTGACCACCGCTAGACTGTCTTCCTCTGTAACTTTGAGAGGGAAACCTCCTTGGACCGAAATTAGGACCAAACTCCCTAGGCTTTGGTCCAATATCCTATGTTGTGATTTTGGATTCCAGCAAGTTGAATCTTGTGTCTTCTTCCTTCCTTCTCCTATCATGCATCTCCTTTAGAGAGCAAATATCCTCTGTATGGTTCTTCCGCAAACAGTAGGAATAGAAGGCTCCAGGAATGGTTGGTTTTTGTGTACATTCAGTGGCTAAATGGCCTGCTTGATGACACTTACCACACCAAGTATTTGACCGCATCACATCTCTTCCTGCTCCTACAACATTGGATATGCTAGCGGTATTCACTTTCAGCGTCTGTAGCTGCTCTGTAATCACATCCATCAACTCCTTTTTTATATTTGCAACTAAGTTGGATAAAAAATCCTTCAAGCTTTCTCCTCCTGTGGCACTGGCAGTAGGGTTTTGAGGAGTCTCTGTAATCATTGCATAAACAGGTTGAGCTAGCACAGAGGGGT
Source organism: Lygodium microphyllum (assembly GCF_053477565.2). Taxonomy (NCBI): domain Eukaryota; kingdom Viridiplantae; phylum Streptophyta; class Polypodiopsida; order Schizaeales; family Lygodiaceae; genus Lygodium; species Lygodium microphyllum. The sequence goes on along the minus strand of NC_141135.1, from coordinate 93,700,470 downwards.
CTCTGTTCTGATTCTGATTCAGAGCTCCTGTTTGAACTGTTGGATCTTGGCTCTAGTTGGTAGGGTTCCACTGTTATTGCTGATTTAGCATGGGGGAAATTGGTTGGGACCATTGTTGTTGTGGTTGAACAATCATTTGAGGCATTGATTGTGGCCACTGTGGATTTGGTACATGAACAGGGCCATGATGTTACCATCGTCCCGCTTTAGGGCTTTAGCTTCACACCACTTTGTGACATAATCCGTACATACCAAGATGTATCTGTTCTGTTTCCTTCTAGTGGGAGGATCGATTGGGCCAACGAAGTCAATGCCCCACTTCTCGAACAGCTTCAAAGGAAGGATAGGTTGCAATGGTATGGTAGTTGTTTTGGTGGGTTTTCCCATTCGCTGACAAGCATCACATCGCTTGCAGTAATCATAAGGATCCTTGTGGAGGGTCGGCCCCACTAGTAACCTGCTAACAGAGCTTTCCTGGCTGTAGCTTCTCTTGCAAAGTGGCCTCCACAGGCTCGTCATGGCAAGCTTTCAAAACAATCCCAATCTCATCTCCTGCAACACTTCTTCTGAGCACTTCATCTTTGCCTTTCTTGTATATAGTGCACTGCCTAACAGGGTGTAGGGGGCTGATTCTAACATAAGCTTCTTCCTGTTGAGACTATAAATGCCAGGAGGGTACTGTTGGGTTGCCAGCAGATTAGCAATGTCTACATACTAGGAGGTTATAGTTTCTACTAGGAATATGGAAGCATCAGGGAGGTCTGGATCATCCTGCTCCTCATTTGCAGTTTGTGGGATATGCGACAGATGATCAGCCAGAACATGGGAACGACCACGTTTGGTAATTACCTCAAAGTTGAACTCCTGGAATAGAAGGAGCCATCTCATCATTTGTCCTTTCACGTCTGCTTTGTTCATCAGGAAGGACCGGGCCTCGTGATCTACATAAAATTTAAAGTGGGTAGACAGTAGGTAGTGGCGAAACTTCTCTAGGGCAAACACCATCGCCAAGCACTCCAGCTCTGTCACTGTATAGTTTTGATTGTATCCACTGAATCCATCCAAAAGGGAATAAAGCTCATGTCCTGCCACTGTGTCCAACAGTTGGTCTGTGAAAGGGATAGGAAAGTGATCCTTCTTCGTCTTGGAATTCAACTTGCGAAAATCCACACATATACGAAGCTTGCCATTTTTCTTGGGTACAACCACGATGGGTGAGACCCATTTACTATTTGCTACTGGATAGATGAACTCGACTTCCAGAAGCTTCAACAGCTCCGCTTTCACCAATGTGGAATAATTTGGGTTCATTCGCCTCTGTCATTGCCATACTGGCTTGGCATCAGGCTCCAAGTCAATATGATGGTGACATATTGTGGGATCAATCCCCCTTAGGTCTTTATAGGACCATGCAAACACGTCTAAATTCTCTTTCAACAAGTTGTACAAGGTTGACAACTCCTCTTCTGGTAGGCTGCTACCCACCTTCAAATGGCGTTTAGTGCCATCTCCATCCACAAAGGTTAACTGCCTTTCACCTTCTACTTCGAGGATGAAGGTCCCACAGACTGCTTCTGGGTACATATCTGACTCCTTCAAGGGTGTGGTGTCCTCTTCTCATGTCCCACTAGACCCAACGTCTTCTTGCAGTAAGGACTTAGGTTGCCCCTTGAAATGGTGAAATGGGATCAATGCTGTCTCGGTTTTGGTTTGAATGTTAATTACCTTAGAGCTTGAGGACTCCTCTTCAGAGGATGCATCCAGGAATGTTACAAAACAGGGGCTCTTGGAAATTTTTTGTGGCCTTGGGACTAGTACTTGTTGACAAGGAGCATCATCATCATCCTTTCTTGACATGTGTGGGTGAGGGCGGCATGAGCTTGCTGAAAGACGGCTTGTTCTTCTTCGACCATTTCTTATAAAGATTTTGCATATGAGAAATTCCATTTACCAGACCAAATGGTACCATCGCCATTCTGTCCCACAGCATGAGCTCGTCTGCTTCTGATGCTTCTGGAACATCCTCCTCATCTATGCCTTCTGTGGGTGGGGTGATTTCTTCTGTCTCGCTTTCATAACCTTCTTCTTCCATATCATCTCCGTCCTCTTTAGACTCTGTCTCTATATTTGTCTCTGTCTCTGTCTCTGTAGGAGCTCTGTAAGAGAAGAACAGGTAGTCTGTTTCATCTTCTGCCTCTGTCTCTGGCTTTGCTGTGGCCATGTAATAGGGAGAGCATTACATCCAAGCCTCTATCTCACTGTCAGAAGTGATTTCGGAAATCGTTCCTGGTTCAGGCAGGAAGTATTCACCCATTGATAATGGCTTTACATCTTTTGGGAGTTGGCTTACTGTATCCATTGTTAAGGAACGTGCCTCTATTTTCTTGGGAAGGATCTTTTTGACAGCATCTTCTTCTGCTGATGTTCCATCTGTAGCCTCATTGGGGGAGTCAGAAGATAATTCCAAGGAGGTGGATCCATGTCCTTTTCGAGCACCATATAGCTTGAGCACCACTTTATTGGGTCCTCTACCCAAGATCAAGGTTCCTTTGAACCAATCCATCCTTGCTCTGGCTTTAAAAAGCCATGGTCTGCCCAGTAATAGGGGGTAGGATATACCATAAGAGTTTGGCTTCACCACCAGATAGGTTAGCCAATAATCTTTTCCAGCCACTGTAGTCTTCACATATGGGAGAATGCCCAAAGGCTTGATTCTGCTCTGATCCGCCAGTCTGATGAGCCATTGGGTTGGTTGCACACCTTGTAGGCCTAGATCCTTCATTGTCACATCCGTCATAATGTTCACTGATGAACCACCATCAATCAGTGCATTTGCAATAAAGCAACCTTCTATCCACACGCCAGTCTCTGGGGTACCCGGATCTAGGAAGGCGTTAGCCACATCCACTTCTTTTATAGGCTTTGGAGCTTTGTTGGACTTTGTTGCTGTTGAGGGAGCAATACTTAAGCCACGTCTTCTTATCAGTATACTTTTGAACCTTTTTTGGCAACTAGGAGAAAACATCAATAATTGTCAGAATGTAAGGTTTGTTTAAAGGTATCTAGATCTCTGACCAGATCGTATTCCTTAATAGGATCCACTGGCTTCTCCAACCGGTTAGGGAATGGGGCGACACTATTTTCATTTTCCTTTTTTCTTCCAACAGGGGCATCATGGGGACTTCTTCTACCACTTGTGGCACTTCCTCCTCTTCTATCTCCTGGACCTCTGGTCTTGTCTCTAGAACTGTCTCTGTGACTCTCTGTGGTACTATAGTACTCTCTACGGCACTGTCAGGCTCTGTTTTGTTTTGTTCTTCTGTTGGAATATTGAACTTCATTGTCCTGGCAGGAGGATTATTTTCTTTCTGGACAAGTGGTTCCTTCTTCTTTGCACGCGTAATGGCAGTCACTTCCAATTCCACTAAATTGGAGGTAGGCTCTTGGGCCTTGGACGGATTATTAGTAGCACTGTTTTTCACTTGGGCTGGGCTTGGACAATCTTTTGCAGTGTGGCCTTCTCCTTTGCATCAAGTGCATAAGGGCTTGTAATCCACTGACCTTCTAGGATTTGGACAATTTGGTGAAATGTGTCCCTTTTCTCCGCATCCGTAACACTCCACTTCTGATCTCTGACCACCGCTAGACTGTCTTCCTCTGTAACTTTGAGAGGGAAACCTCCTTGGACCGAAATTAGGACCAAACTCCCTAGGCTTTGGTCCAATATCCTATGTTGTGATTTTGGATTCCAGCAAGTTGAATCTTGTGTCTTCTTCCTTCCTTCTCCTATCATGCATCTCCTTTAGAGAGCAAATATCCTCTGTATGGTTCTTCCGCAAACAGTAGGAATAGAAGGCTCCAGGAATGGTTGGTTTTTGTGTACATTCAGTGGCTAAATGGCCTGCTTGATGACACTTACCACACCAAGTATTTGACCGCATCACATCTCTTCCTGCTCCTACAACATTGGATATGCTAGCGGTATTCACTTTCAGCGTCTGTAGCTGCTCTGTAATCACATCCATCAACTCCTTTTTTATATTTGCAACTAAGTTGGATAAAAAATCCTTCAAGCTTTCTCCTCCTGTGGCACTGGCAGTAGGGTTTTGAGGAGTCTCTGTAATCATTGCATAAACAGGTTGAGCTAGCACAGAGGGGTCTCTGTTCTGATTCTGATTCAGAGCTCCTGTTTGAACTGTTGGATCTTGGCTCTAGTTGGTAGGGTTCCACTGTTATTGCTGATTTAGCATGGGGGAAATTGGTTGGGACCATTGTTGTTGTGGTTGAACAATCATTTGAGGCATTGATTGTGGCCACTGTGGATTTGGTACATGAACAGGGCCATGATGTTACCATCGTCCCGCTTTAGGGCTTTAGCTTCACACCACTTTGTGACATAATCCGTACATACCAAGATGTATCTGTTCTGTTTCCTTCTAGTGGGAGGATCGATTGGGCCAACGAAGTCAATGCCCCACTTCTCGAACAGCTTCAAAGGAAGGATAGGTTGCAATGGTATGGTAGTTGTTTTGGTGGGTTTTCCCATTCGCTGACAAGCATCACATCGCTTGCAGTAATCATAAGGATCCTTGTGGAGGGTCGGCCCCACTAGTAACCTGCTAACAGAGCTTTCCTGGCTGTAGCTTCTCTTGCAAAGTGGCCTCCACAGGCTCGTCATGGCAAGCTTTCAAAACAATCCCAATCTCATCTCCTGCAACACTTCTTCTGAGCACTTCATCTTTGCCTTTCTTGTATATAGTGCACTGCCTAACAGGGTGTAGGGGGCTGATTCTAACATAAGCTTCTTCCTGTTGAGACTATAAATGCCAGGAGGGTACTGTTGGGTTGCCAGCAGATTAGCAATGTCTACATACTAGGAGGTTATAGTTTCTACTAGGAATATGGAAGCATCAGGGAGGTCTGGATCATCCTGCTCCTCATTTGCAGTTTGTGGGATATGCGACAGATGATCAGCCAGAACATGGGAACGACCACGTTTGGTAATTACCTCAAAGTTGAACTCCTGGAATAGAAGGAGCCATCTCATCATTTGTCCTTTCACGTCTGCTTTGTTCATCAGGAAGGACCGGGCCTCGTGATCTACATAAAATTTAAAGTGGGTAGACAGTAGGTAGTGGCGAAACTTCTCTAGGGCAAACACCATCGCCAAGCACTCCAGCTCTGTCACTGTATAGTTTTGATTGTATCCACTGAATCCATCCAAAAGGGAATAAAGCTCATGTCCTGCCACTGTGTCCAACAGTTGGTCTGTGAAAGGGATAGGAAAGTGATCCTTCTTCGTCTTGGAATTCAACTTGCGGAAATCCACACATATACGAAGCTTGCCATTTTTCTTGGGTACAACCACGATGGGTGAGACCCATTTACTATTTGCTACTGGATAGATGAACTCGACTTCCAGAAGCTTCAACAGCTCCGCTTTCACCAATGTGGAATAATTTGGGTTCATTCGCCTCTGTCATTGCCATACTGGCTTGGCATCAGGCTCCAAGTCAATATGATGGTGACATATTGTGGGATCAATCCCCCTTAGGTCTTTATAGGACCATGCAAACACGTCTAAATTCTCTTTCAACAAGTTGTACAAGGTTGACAACTCCTCTTCTGGTAGGCTGCTACCCACCTTCAAATGGCGTTTAGTGTCATCTCCATCCACAAAGGTTAACTGCCTTTCACCTTCTACTTCGAGGATGAAGGTCCCACAGACTGCTTCTGGGTACATATCTGACTCCTTCAAGGGTGTGGTGTCCTCTTCTCATGTCCCACTAGACCCAACGTCTTCTTGCAGTAAGGACTTAGGTTGCCCCTTGAAATGGTGAAATGGGATCAATGCTGTCTCGGTTTTGGTTTGAATGTTAATTACCTTAGAGCTTGAGGACTCCTCTTCAGAGGATGCATCCAGGAATGTTACAAAACAGGGGCTCTTGGAAATTTTTTGTGGCCTTGGGACTAGTACTTGTTGACAAGGAGCATCATCATCATCCTTTCTTGACATGTGTGGGTGAGGGCGGCATGAGCTTGCTGAAAGACGGCTTGTTCTTCTTCGACCATTTCTTATAAAGATTTTGCATATGAGAAATTCCATTTACCAGACCAAATGGTACCATCGCCATTCTGTCCCACAGCATGAGCTCGTCTGCTTCTGATGCTTCTGGAACATCCTCCTCATCTATGCCTTCTGTGGGTGGGGTGATTTCTTCTGTCTCGCTTTCATAACCTTCTTCTTCCATATCATCTCCGTCCTCTTTAGACTCTGTCTCTATATTTGTCTCTGTCTCTGTCTCTGTAGGAGCTCTGTAAGAGAAGAACAGGTTGTCTGTTTCATCTTCTGCCTCTGTCTCTGGCTTTGCTGTGGCCATGTAATAGGGAGAGCATTACATCCAAGCCTCTATCTCACTGTCAGAAGTGATTTCGGAAATCGTTCCTGGTTCAGGCAGGAAGTATTCACCCATTGATAATGGCTTTACATCTTTTGGGAGTTGGCTTACTGTATCCATTGTTAAGGAACGTGCCTCTATTTTCTTGGGAAGGATCTGTTTGACAGCATCTTCTTCTGCTGATGTTCCATCTGTAGCCTCATTGGGGGAGTCAGAAGATAATTCCAAGGAGGTGGATCCATGTCCTTTTCGAGCACCATATAGCTTGAGCACCACTTTATTGGGTCCTCTACCCAAGATCAAGGTTCCTTTGAACCAATCCATCCTTGCTCTGGCTTTAAAAAGCCATGGTCTGCCCAGTAATAGGGGGTAGGATATACCATAAGAGTTTGGCTTCACCACCAGATAGGTTAGCCAATAATCTTTTCCAGCCACTGTAGTCTTCACATATGGGAGAATGCCCAAAGGCTTGATTCTGCTCTGATCCGCCAGTCTGATGAGCCATTGGGTTGGTTGCACACCTTGTAGGCCTAGATCCTTCATTGTCACATCCGTCATAATGTTCACTGATGAACCACCATCAATCAGTGCATTTGCAATAAAGCAACCTTCTATCCACACACCAGTCTCTGGGGTACCCGGATCTAGGAAGGCGTTAGCCACATCCACTTCTTTTATAGGCTTTGGAGCTTTGTTGGACTTTGTTGCTGTTGAGGGAGCAATACTTAAGCCACGTCTTCTTATCAGTATACTTTTGAACCTTTTTTGGCAACTAGGAGAAAACATCAATAATTTTCAGAATGTAAGGTTTGTTTAAAGGTATCTAGATCTCTGACCAGATCGTATTCCTTAATAGGATCCACTGGCTTCTCCAACCGGTTAGGGAATGGGGCGACACTATTTTCATTTTCCTTTTTTCTTCCAACAGGGGCATCATGGGGACTTCTTCTACCACTTGTGGCACTTCCTCCTCTTCTATCTCCTGGACCTCTGGTCTTGTCTCTAGAACTGTCTCTGTGACTCTCTGTGGTACTATAGTACTCTCTACGGCACTGTCAGGCTCTGTTCTGTTTTGTTCTTTTGTTGGAATATTGAACTTCATTGTCCTGGCAGGAGGATTATTTTCTTTCTGGACAAGTGGTTCCTTCTTCTTTGCACGCGTAATGGCAGTCACTTCCAATTCCACTAAATTGGAGGTAGGCTCTTGGGCCTTGGACGGATTATTAGTAGCACTGTTTTTCACTTGGGCTGGGCTTGGACAATCTTTTGCAGTGTGGCCTTCTCCTTTGCATCAAGTGCATAAGGGCTTGTAATCCACTGACCTTCTAGGATTTGGACAATTTGGTGAAATGTGTCCCTTTTCTCCGCATCCGTAACACTCCACTTCTGATCTCTGACCACCGCTAGACTGTCTTCCTCTGTAACTTTGAGAGGGAAACCTCCTTGGACCGAAATTAGGACCAAACTCCCTAGGCTTTGGTCCAATATCCTATGTTGTGATTTTGGATTCCAGCAAGTTGAATCTTGTGTCTTCTTCCTTCCTTCTCCTATCATGCATCTCCTTTAGAGAGCAAATATCCTCTGTATGGTTCTTCCGCAAACAGTAGGAATAGAAGGCTCCAGGAATGGTTGGTTTTTGTGTACATTCAGTGGCTAAATGGCCTGCTTGATGACACTTACCACACCAAGTATTTGACCGCATCACATCTCTTCCTGCTCCTACAACATTGGATATGCTAGCGGTATTCACTTTCAGTGTCTGTAGCTGCTCTGTAATCACATCCATCAACTCCTTTTTTATATTTGCAACTAAGTTGGATAAAAAATCCTTCAAGCTTTCTCCTCCTGTGGCACTGGCAGTAGGGTTTTGAGGAGTCTCTGTAATCATTGCATAAACAGGTTGAGCTAGCACAGAGGGGTCTCTGTTCTGATTCTGATTCAGAGCTCCTGTTTGAACTGTTGGATCTTGGCTCTAGTTGGTAGGGTTCCACTGTTATTGCTGATTTAGCATGGGGGAAATTGGTTGGGACCATTGTTGTTGTGGTTGAACAATCATTTGAGGCATTGATTGTGGCCACTGTGGATTTGGTACATGAACAGGGCCATGATGTTACCATCGTCCCGCTTTAGGGCTTTAGCTTCACACCACTTTGTGACATAATCCGTACATACCAAGATGTATCTGTTCTGTTTCCTTCTAGTGGGAGGATCGATTGGGCCAACGAAGTCAATGCCCCACTTCTCGAACAGCTTCAAAGGAAGGATAGGTTGCAATGGTATGGTAGTTGTTTTGGTGGGTTTTCCCATTCGCTGACAAGCATCACATCGCTTGCAGTAATCATAAGGATCCTTGTGGAGGGTCGGCCCCACTAGTAACCTGCTAACAGAGCTTTCCTGGCTGTAGCTTCTCTTGCAAAGTGGCCTCCACAGGCTCGTCATGGCAAGCTTTCAAAACAATCCCAATCTCATCTCCTGCAACACTTCTTCTGAGCACTTCATCTTTGCCTTTCTTGTATATAGTGCACTGCCTAACAGGGTGTAGGGGGCTGATTCTAACATAAGCTTCTTCCTGTTGAGACTATAAATGCCAGGAGGGTACTGTTGGGTTGCCAGCAGATTAGCAATGTCTACATACTAGGAGGTTATAGTTTCTACTAGGAATATGGAAGCATCAGGGAGGTCTGGATCATCCTGCTCCTCATTTGCAGTTTGTGGGATATGCGACAGATGATCAGCCAGAACATGGGAACGACCACGTTTGGTAATTACCTCAAAGTTGAACTCCTGGAATAGAAGGAGCCATCTCATCATTTGTCCTTTCACGTCTGCTTTGTTCATCAGGAAGGACCGGGCCTCGTGATCTACATAAAATTTAAAGTGGGTAGACAGTAGGTAGTGGCGAAACTTCTCTAGGGCAAACACCATCGCCAAGCACTCCAGCTCTGTCACTGTATAGTTTTGATTGTATCCACTGAATCCATCCAAAAGGGAATAAAGCTCATGTCCTGCCACTGTGTCCAACAGTTGGTCTGTGAAAGGGATAGGAAAGTGATCCTTCTTCGTCTTGGAATTCAACTTGCGGAAATCCACACATATACGAAGCTTGCCATTTTTCTTGGGTACAACCACGATGGGTGAGACCCATTTACTATTTGCTACTGGATAGATGAACTCGACTTCCAGAAGCTTCAACAGCTCCGCTTTCACCAATGTGGAATAATTTGGGTTCATTCGCCTCTGTCATTGCCATACTGGCTTGGCATCAGGCTCCAAGTCAATATGATGGTGACATATTGTGGGATCAATCCCCCTTAGGTCTTTATAGGACCATGCAAACACGTCTAAATTCTCTTTCAACAAGTTGTACAAGGTTGACAACTCCTCTTCTGGTAGGCTGCTACCCACCTTCAAATGGCGTTTAGTGCCATCTCCATCCACAAAGGTTAACTGCCTTTCACCTTCTACTTCGAGGATGAAGGTCCCACAGACTGCTTCTGGGTACATATCTGACTCCTTCAAGGGTGTGGTGTCCTCTTCTCATGTCCCACTAGACCCAACGTCTTCTTGCAGTAAGGACTTAGGTTGCCCCTTGAAATGGTGAAATGGGATCAATGCTGTCTCGGTTTTGGTTTGAATGTTAATTACCTTAGAGCTTGAGGACTCCTCTTCAGAGGATGCATCCAGGAATGTTACAAAACAGGGGCTCTTGGAAATTTTTTGTGGCCTTGGGACTAGTACTTGTTGACAAGGAGCATCATCATCATCCTTTCTTGACATGTGTGGGTGAGGGCGGCATGAGCTTGCTGAAAGACGGCTTGTTCTTCTTCGACCATTTCTTATAAAGATTTTGCATATGAGAAATTCCATTTACCAGACCAAATGGTACCATCGCCATTCTGTCCCACAGCATGAGCTCGTCTGCTTCTGATGCTTCTGGAACATCCTCCTCATCTATGCCTTCTGTGGGTGGGGTGATTTCTTCTGTCTCGCTTTCATAACCTTCTTCTTCCATATCATCTCCGTCCTCTTTAGACTCTGTCTCTATATTTGTCTCTGTCTCTGTCTCTGTAGGAGCTCTGTAAGAGAAGAACAGGTTGTCTGTTTCATCTTCTGCCTCTGTCTCTGGCTTTGCTGTGGCCATGTAATAGGGAGAGCATTACATCCAAGCCTCTATCTCACTGTCAGAAGTGATTTCGGAAATCGTTCCTGGTTCAGGCAGGAAGTATTCACCCATTGATAATGGCTTTACATCTTTTGGGAGTTGGCTTACTGTATCCATTGTTAAGGAACGTGCCTCTATTTTCTTGGGAAGGATCTTTTTGACAGCATCTTCTTCTGCTGATGTTCCATCTGTAGCCTCATTGGGGGAGTCAGAAGATAATTCCAAGGAGGTGGATCCATGTCCTTTTCGAGCACCATATAGCTTGAGCACCACTTTATTGGGTCCTCTACCCAAGATCAAGGTTCCTTTGAACCAATCCATCCTTGCTCTGGCTTTAAAAAGCCATGGTCTGCCCAGTAATAGGGGGTAGGATATACCATAAGAGTTTGGCTTCACCACCAGATAGGTTAGCCAATAATCTTTTCCAGCCACTGTAGTCTTCACATATGGGAGAATGCCCAAAGGCTTGATTCTGCTCTGATCCGCCAGTCTGATGAGCCATTGGGTTGGTTGCACACCTTGTAGGCCTAGATCCTTCATTGTCACATCCGTCATAATGTTCACTGATGAACCACCATCAATCAGTGCATTTGCAATAAAGCAACCTTCTATCCACACGCCAGTCTCTGGGGTACCCGGATCTAGGAAGGCGTTAGCCACATCCACTTCTTTTATAGGCTTTGGAGCTTTGTTGGACTTTGTTGCTGTTGAGGGAGCAATACTTAAGCCACGTCTTCTTATCAGTATACTTTTGAACCTTTTTTGGCAACTAGGAGAAAACATCAATAATTGTCAGAATGTAAGGTTTGTTTAAAGGTATCTAGATCTCTGACCAGATCGTATTCCTTAATAGGATCCACTGGCTTCTCCAACCGGTTAGGGAATGGGGCGACACTATTTTCATTTTCCTTTTTTCTTCCAACAGGGGCATCATGGGGACTTCTTCTACCACTTGTGGCACTTCCTCCTCTTCTATCTCCTGGACCTCTGGTCTTGTCTCTAGAACTGTCTCTGTGACTCTCTGTGGTACTATAGTACTCTCTACGGCACTGTCAGGCTCTGTTCTGTTTTGTTCTTCTGTTGGAATATTGAACTTCATTGTCCTGGCAGGAGGATTATTTTCTTTCTGGACAAGTGGTTCCTTCTTCTTTGCACGCGTAATGGCAGTCACTTCCAATTCCACTAAATTGGAGGTAGGCTCTTGGGCCTTGGACGGATTATTAGTAGCACTGTTTTTCACTTGGGCTGGGCTTGGACAATCTTTTGCAGTGTGGCCTTCTCCTTTGCATCAAGTGCATAAGGGCTTGTAATCCACTGACCTTCTAGGATTTGGACAATTTGGTGAAATGTGTCCCTTTTCTCCGCATCCGTAACACTCCACTTCTGATCTCTGACCACCGCTAGACTGTCTTCCTCTGTAACTTTGAGAGGGAAACCTCCTTGGACCGAAATTAGGACCAAACTCCCTAGGCTTTGGTCCAATATCCTATGTTGTGATTTTGGATTCCAGCAAGTTGAATCTTGTGTCTTCTTCCTTCCTTCTCCTATCATGCATCTCCTTTAGAGAGCAAATATCCTCTGTATGGTTCTTCCGCAAACAGTAGGAATAGAAGGCTCCAGGAATGGTTGGTTTTTGTGTACATTCAGTGGCTAAATGGCCTGCTTGATGACACTTACCACACCAAGTATTTGACCGCATCACATCTCTTCCTGCTCCTACAACATTGGATATGCTAGCGGTATTCACTTTCAGCGTCTGTAGCTGCTCTGTAATCACATCCATCAACTCCTTTTTTATATTTGCAACTAAGTTGGATAAAAAATCCTTCAAGCTTTCTCCTCCTGTGGCACTGGCAGTAGGGTTTTGAGGAGTCTCTGTAATCATTGCATAAACAGGTTGAGCTAGCACAGAGGGGTCTCTGTTCTGATTCTGATTCAGAGCTCCTGTTTGAACTGTTGGATCTTGGCTCTAGTTGGTAGGGTTCCACTGTTATTGCTGATTTAGCATGGGGGAAATTGGTTGGGACCATTGTTGTTGTGGTTGAACAATCATTTGAGGCATTGATTGTGGCCACTGTGGATTTGGTACATGAACAGGGCCATGATGTTACCATCGTCCCGCTTTAGGGCTTTAGCTTCACACCACTTTGTGACATAATCCGTACATACCAAGATGTATCTGTTCTGTTTCCTTCTAGTGGGAGGATCGATTGGGCCAACGAAGTCAATGCCCCACTTCTCGAACAGCTTCAAAGGAAGGATAGGTTGCAATGGTATGGTAGTTGTTTTGGTGGGTTTTCCCATTCGCTGACAAGCATCACATCGCTTGCAGTAATCATAAGGATCCTTGTGGAGGGTCGGCCCCACTAGTAACCTGCTAACAGAGCTTTCCTGGCTGTAGCTTCTCTTGCAAAGTGGCCTCCACAGGCTCGTCATGGCAAGCTTTCAAAACAATCCCAATCTCATCTCCTGCAACACTTCTTCTGAGCACTTCATCTTTGCCTTTCTTGTATATAGTGCACTGCCTAACAGGGTGTAGGGGGCTGATTCTAACATAAGCTTCTTCCTGTTGAGACTATAAATGCCAGGAGGGTACTGTTGGGTTGCCAGCAGATTAGCAATGTCTACATACTAGGAGGTTATAGTTTCTACTAGGAATATGGAAGCATCAGGGAGGTCTGGATCATCCTGCTCCTCATTTGCAGTTTGTGGGATATGCGACAGATGATCAGCCAGAACATGGGAACGACCACGTTTGGTAATTACCTCAAAGTTGAACTCCTGGAATAGAAGGAGCCATCTCATCATTTGTCCTTTCACGTCTGCTTTGTTCATCAGGAAGGACCGGGCCTCGTGATCTACATAAAATTTAAAGTGGGTAGACAGTAGGTAGTGGCGAAACTTCTCTAGGGCAAACACCATCGCCAAGCACTCCAGCTCTGTCACTGTATAGTTTTGATTGTATCCACTGAATCCATCCAAAAGGGAATAAAGCTCATGTCCTGCCACTGTGTCCAACAGTTGGTCTGTGAAAGGGATAGGAAAGTGATCCTTCTTCGTCTTGGAATTCAACTTGCGGAAATCCACACATATACGAAGCTTGCCATTTTTCTTGGGTACAACCACGATGGGTGAGACCCATTTACTATTTGCTACTGGATAGATGAACTCGACTTCCAGAAGCTTCAACAGCTCCGCTTTCACCAATGTGGAATAATTTGGGTTCATTCGCCTCTGTCATTGCCATACTGGCTTGGCATCAGGCTCCAAGTCAATATGATGGTGACATATTGTGGGATCAATCCCCCTTAGGTCTTTATAGGACCATGCAAACACGTCTAAATTCTCTTTCAACAAGTTGTACAAGGTTGACAACTCCTCTTCTGGTAGGCTGCTACCCACCTTCAAATGGCGTTTAGTGCCATCTCCATCCACAAAGGTTAACTGCCTTTCACCTTCTACTTCGAGGATGAAGGTCCCACAGACTGCTTCTGGGTACATATCTGACTCCTTCAAGGGTGTGGTGTCCTCTTCTCATGTCCCACTAGACCCAACGTCTTCTTGCAGTAAGGACTTAGGTTGCCCCTTGAAATGGTGAAATGGGATCAATGCTGTCTCGGTTTTGGTTTGAATGTTAATTACCTTAGAGCTTGAGGACTCCTCTTCAGAGGATGCATCCAGGAATGTTACAAAACAGGGGCTCTTGGAAATTTTTTGTGGCCTTGGGACTAGTACTTGTTGACAAGGAGCATCATCATCATCCTTTCTTGACATGTGTGGGTGAGGGCGGCATGAGCTTGCTGAAAGACGGCTTGTTCTTCTTCGACCATTTCTTATAAAGATTTTGCATATGAGAAATTCCATTTACCAGACCAAATGGTACCATCGCCATTCTGTCCCACAGCATGAGCTCGTCTGCTTCTGATGCTTCTGGAACATCCTCCTCATCTATGCCTTCTGTGGGTGGGGTGATTTCTTCTGTCTCGCTTTCATAACCTTCTTCTTCCATATCATCTCCGTCCTCTTTAGACTCTGTCTCTATATTTGTCTCTGTCTCTGTCTCTGTAGGAGCTCTGTAAGAGAAGAACAGGTTGTCTGTTTCATCTTCTGCCTCTGTCTCTGGCTTTGCTGTGGCCATGTAATAGGGAGAGCATTACATCCAAGCCTCTATCTCACTGTCAGAAGTGATTTCGGAAATCGTTCCTGGTTCAGGCAGGAAGTATTCACCCATTGATAATGGCTTTACATCTTTTGGGAGTTGGCTTACTGTATCCATTGTTAAGGAACGTGCCTCTATTTTCTTGGGAAGGATCTGTTTGACAGCATCTTCTTCTGCTGATGTTCCATCTGTAGCCTCATTGGGGGAGTCAGAAGATAATTCCAAGGAGGTGGATCCATGTCCTTTTCGAGCACCATATAGCTTGAGCACCACTTTATTGGGTCCTCTACCCAAGATCAAGGTTCCTTTGAACCAATCCATCCTTGCTCTGGCTTTAAAAAGCCATGGTCTGCCCAGTAATAGGGGGTAGGATATACCATAAGAGTTTGGCTTCACCACCAGATAGGTTAGCCAATAATCTTTTCCAGCCACTGTAGTCTTCACATATGGGAGAATGCCCAAAGGCTTGATTCTGCTCTGATCCGCCAGTCTGATGAGCCATTGGGTTGGTTGCACACCTTGTAGGCCTAGATCCTTCATTGTCACATCCGTCATAATGTTCACTGATGAACCACCATCAATCAGTGCATTTGCAATAAAGCAACCTTCTATCCACACACCAGTCTCTGGGGTACCCGGATCTAGGAAGGCGTTAGCCACATCCACTTCTTTTATAGGCTTTGGAGCTTTGTTGGACTTTGTTGCTGTTGAGGGAGCAATACTTAAGCCACGTCTTCTTATCAGTATACTTTTGAACCTTTTTTGGCAACTAGGAGAAAACATCAATAATTTTCAGAATGTAAGGTTTGTTTAAAGGTATCTAGATCTCTGACCAGATCGTATTCCTTAATAGGATCCACTGGCTTCTCCAACCGGTTAGGGAATGGGGTGACACTATTTTCATTTTCCTTTTTTCTTCCAACAGGGGCATCATGGGGACTTCTTCTACCACTTGTGGCACTTCCTCCTCTTCTATCTCCTGGACCTCTGGTCTTGTCTCTAGAACTGTCTCTGTGACTCTCTGTGGTACTATAGTACTCTCTACGGCACTGTCAGGCTCTGTTCTGTTTTGTTCTTCTGTTGGAATATTGAACTTCATTGTCCTGGCAGGAGGATTATTTTCTTTCTGGACAAGTGGTTCCTTCTTCTTTGCACGCGTAATGGCAGTCACTTCCAATTCCACTAAATTGGAGGTAGGCTCTTGGGCCTTGGACGGATTATTAGTAGCACTGTTTTTCACTTGGGCTGGGCTTGGACAATCTTTTGTAGTGTGGCCTTCTCCTTTGCATCAAGTGCATAAGGGCTTGTAATCCACTGACCTTCTAGGATTTGGACAATTTGGTAAAATGTGTCCCTTTTCTCCGCATCCGTAACACTCCACTTCTGATCTCTGACCACCGCTAGACTGTCTTCCTCTGTAACTTTGAGAGGGAAACCTCCTTGGACCGAAATTAGGACCAAACTCCCTAGGCTTTGGTCCAATATCCTATGTTGTCATTTTGGATTCCAGCAAGTTGAATCTTGTGTCTTCTTCCTTCCTTCTCCTATCATGCATCTCCTTTAGAGAGCAAATATCCTCTGTATGGTTCTTCCGCAAACAGTAGGAATAGAAGGCTCCAGGAATGGTTGGTTTTCATGTACATTCAGTGGCTAAATGGCCTGCTTGATGACACTTACCACACCAAGTATTTGACCGCATCACATCTCTTCCTGCTCTAGCAACATTGGATATGCTAGCGGTATTCACTTTCAGCATCTATAGCTGCTCTGTAATCACATCCATCAACTCCTTTTTGATATTTGCAACTAAGTTGGATAAAAAATCCTTCAAGCTTTCTCCTCCTGTGGCACTGGTAGTAGGGTTTTGAGGAGTCTCTGTAATCATTGCATAAACAGGTTGAGCTAGCACAGAGGGGTCTCTGTTCTGATTCTGATTCAGAGCTCATGTTTGAACTGTTGGATCTTGGCTCTAGTTGGTAGGGTTCCACTATTATTGCTGATTTAGCATGGGGGAAATTGGTTGGGACCATTGTTGTTGTGGTTGAACAATCATTTGAGGCATTGATTGTGGCCACTGTGGATTTGGTGCACTGTACTGTGATACTAGGGGCATCTGTTTGATAAGGGTAGGGGATAGTCCCTGGGATTGTATTTGGTGGGTACATCATCCCTGGCATCAGAGGAGGTGAGACTTCTCTTTCTGAATTCATCACCAATCTAGCTTCCACTTCATCGTACAGTCTTGCACCTTCTGTTGTGTCTGGTCTTTGCTGCTCCACAAACTTACGGACTTCTGGTTGTAATCCTCTGAGAAACACTCCCTTCTGAATGCCATCATCTAGATTATGGTTAGTCCATCTCTTCAGGATGGATTCCATTCGTGAGACATAAGCTTCTACTCTTTCTCTAGAGGACTGACTTAAATTCATAATTTCCTCTCGCATCCGCTCTTCAAAACCTTCACACCCGAATTTAGTGAGGAAGGCCAACTTCAGGTCATCCCATGTGCCAAAAGTTCTTGCTGCTTGTCTCTCATATCACTGAAATGCCGTGCCCTTGAAAGTGGCGGGGAATATTGCTAACCAATGCTTAGGGGTTCTAGCATTGTTAGCCACACATGCTACCATAAACTCTGCTACATGAAGATCGGGGTCTTCATTGTACTCTCTCTTAAAAATTGGTAACGGGACTACATTCGCTGGCCTATCATCAATATTTCCAGGACGGATCTGGCTTGGAAGTGGACCTCTAGAGGAGGAGGAAGGGCTTGATGTGCCATTGGGATTTCTGTAAAGAGTTCTGCAAGGGCGTCAAAGGCAGTTTCTGCTACGAGCTCGTTCTCAGCTTTGATTTTTGCATTCTCTCTTCTCACGTACCTCTGGACTCGTTCTAACACTTGCCTCTTTATTGCGTCATTCATCAGGGGGTTGGCTCCACTATGTTATTAGTGCTCCATAGAGGGATAACAGAAGGCTTCAATCTCTGGAGGACTCTCTTGCCAACATTTCTTCTACTTCATTTTCAACGTCTCTGAACTCTTCTTTCATGCCACTACACAGAGGAAGGTATTCGGTTCTGAAGGTGTCAAAATGCATACGTCTAAGCATTGTGGTGGTGCCATCATCATAGTAATGCCAGCTTCTAATGGTTTCAACAGTGTATGTTGTGAAAAGCACTTTGTCTACCAACTTCCAGTGGGTTGCCAATTAGACAAACAAAAGATTGTCAGAACACCAAGCATCCCACATATCTTGCTGTTGAGCGTCTACGAACAAGTCCCAGCTTTGTTTCTTCTTATTTTTGTGAACCTCCACAGACCACGACTCCTGAAGCTTCTTGACTATTTCCCACTTGATGATGTTTGGAAACTTCTCAATGAATGTCAAATCTTCCATGGATGGTCATGCTCTCTGTTTCTGCTCTTCAGTTTGTTCCCAAACAGTTTGCCACCAAGATGCAAGTTTATGCTACTTCAACAGGAAGAGGAAACTGTCCACCACATAGAGCATGCATCATGATGGTGATATGTTTCCGCCATTGTGGGATGAACTTCTTGTGGAAAGTGGCTTTGATTATGAGAAATTTCAACTCTTCAATGGAAGAAGGAACTTTACAAACATCCATTGAATTCTTCTCTTCTTGGCAATGCGATTTCCTTCATTTTCAGCCTCTTCTAGTGCTTGTTGATGGCAAGTTTCCCCGGTTGCACACCAAAAACATGGAGCCCCAAGAGGAACACCAAATAAAAGAGAACTCTCTTGCAAGAAAATCTATCTTATAACATCAACAAGCTTTTATTTCATTCTTTTGATCATCAAAACAAAGAAAACAGCAATTCTTCACACAACATCATAGTAAATATCTCCCACGGATTTATCTTTTACACACTTGATCATATTCTTCATATTCTTCATTAATAGATAAAGAGAAAACAACTTTTGATGGAAATAAATCACATAGGATTCATCTTCATTGTCTTCATAGTCTTCTCCCTCATTGAAAGATACAATTCTTCACATAGAATCGACTATCTCTTGCATATGATCTCTCTCACAATAGTATGCTCTCAATAATACATCATATCCTCACTATAATCACTCAATAATCACTCACAATAATCCTCATTAGGTCGTGGATACACCTCCCAAAAGGTATGTCAGATGTGAAGGGGCACCAGAGACTTCATAGTGTCCTGTGAGATCTGTCTTCTGTCACACTGTCCTTATGTAACCTTCTGTAAATCTTTAGCAGCTACTTCTTCATTTCAATTAGCTTGGATAGAGCTTCCATTCATCCTTTTCCTAAGACAAAAACACTTCCCAAAACATCCATACATCCATCATAACACTCAACAGAAACAACAGAACAGACCACAGAACAACATAGCAATAGGACTACAGAGCTACAAAACTTTACAGAAGATCAACAAAATCCATAAAAATCATAAAAACCAAAACAAAACCAATTCAATCTCTCATAAACCTTTTAACACATTCTCAATCATCTCTCAAAACATTCATTCAACCATCTCAACTACCAAAACAAAATTAAAACAGAACAAAACAGAAGAAAATCAGGCCTTACAGAACCATACAAAGAGAATTACAGAACTCTTCAGAACAACATATTTCATCAAAAACCAACACAAACCCTTTCAAACATACTCAAACCACTCCAAACACTTCAAAACATCTTCAAACTCAAACAATCAACCACCAAAAACAACCATTCAGCAACAAAAACAACAAAAAATCAGCCCAAAAACCAATCATTTCCACACTCAACATCGGGGATTGACCCCAAGAGGCGTCGCTAACACATATGACATTCGTACAAACTTCACTCTTTCATAATTCAGCGTTTCAGGAGATTTTGATTTGCCTCACAAAACTTTTCCCAACGAAAACACCCGTCTAAACCTACAACTTAGGTTTCCTGTCCTCTTAGTGTTGGTCAAAGTTTATCAAACAAGTGCAATGCATTCTAGGAGATACTACATGGCATGCTTGATGCAAGGTTTATGAAGATTGTGCACAACCACTTTATGATTAAAAAACCAACCATGTGGGGTGCGAAAAATATCCCTTTCATGAATTTTAACTAAGTGTTACATGCTGCGCTGCTTTAGGGACTAGCACGGGAACTTCCATGCTACTAGTTGCCTATATTTAATTATGGAAGTAGAGTTGACTGCATGTTCACTTTAGATATTGGGATTCCTGCAATGGATGCTGCTATGTATGCTAAAGGAAAAGGATTGCAAATATTGAAATATGGCATAAACGTATTGGACATGCAAATGTGCAAAGACTGAAATTAATGCAGTCCAAAGGATTGGTTACAGGGTTGCCTTCTTTTAGAGTTGCAGAATTGCATAAAGTTTGTGAAGGATGCCAATTTGGTAAGTAGGCAAGACAACCCTTCTCGCATGACAAAGAAGTGAGCAGAAATATACTTGATGTAGTGCATACAGATGTTTGGGAGCCTACACAGAATGTATCTCTTGGTGGCAGCAAATTCTCCATCCTAGCAATGGCTAGTTTCATGTGGTTTGGTGCTAAGTGCACCAGCCAGGCTCCTCTTTTGTAGAAATTTGGCAGCTTGTTCCCTAGGTATGGCGGATTGTACTGCTAGACATAGGGGAATATCCTAGGCAACCTACAATGCATGGCATCATGGCCAAACCTACCACAATTTGCGCAAGGCCTAGATCTAGGATTCAGGCACTCAGTCAAAAGGTGGCTTCCGCCACATTGCACACATTAAACATGCGGTCATGCTGGTTTCCTCACCAATTCCTGCAGTCATGCTAGCTCCATTCTCACCTCGGCTAGCTCCTGGCCTTGATCTATACTCTTTCCCTTGTCTTGTGTGCTAGGGGCTGATCTCTTGAAGTTGTGGTCCTCTCCGAGGTCCTCACATCTGATCACCTCAATACCAAGAAAGTATCTCAACTCACCCAAATCCTTCATCTCAAACTTCTTCTTCAAGAAGTCCTTAACTTGAGCAATCCCATTGTCACTGTCACCTGTAATAATCAAGTTATCCACATAGATGACTATGATGACCAAACCTACATATCCCTTTCTCACATAAAGTAAGTGGTGATGCCAGGAGGCATATTCCACGGTGGATTCCGTGAGGTTTTACGGTGGATTCCGTAAACTTTGATGACCAGGGCTCATACACAAAGTGGATTCTTTGTGCGAGAAGTTGATGGGGACACCTGTCCTTTTCGGGCATTTCATTAATTTAGTGTGTACATGGGTGATTCCATAGCGGGTGATTTCACAAAATACATATTAAATTAATAAACGTTTATGAGTTTAGAGTGCGCACTCGTAATAAATTAAGGTTAGGATTTATTTCTAACCAGTTGATCTATTTATGTAGCTGAAGACTGCTAGGTATTCACTTTTGTCGGTTTAATTGTATTATTTTACTAACGATTGTGAATGCTTCAGTTGATGTGTAGAGATAGCAGTAGTGGCGGAGGAAAGCATTGGAGTCTAGCGAGTATTCGACCTATGGATTATATTTTGATAGGCGCCACGCCTATATTTTGTCATGTCTATTGAGGCATTGATTATTGATTATTATTTTGTATGCGCCTATGCGCACGGATATGTTATTTCTATTTGGGACATTGCGTTGGGCGTGCCAGACTCTTTGGGCACCGTCCATTAGCTTTATTTCCTAAAAGCAAACTCAAAAGCTAAAAGCTTGCCATATTTTTGTAAATTGGGCTATTATTGAGCATGAAGATGGAAATATACATAAAATACATGCTTTGTGAAGCGCTCACACAAGGCATGGGGGGAGATTGAACCCAATTGGTCTCTTGCTCTTGTCGTTCATGCTTTTTACATTGTAATTTGTGCAAAAAGGTAGAGTTCATTGTTCTTGGGGACCTTCCAGGATTCACTACGTGAGCATACAGACCGATCTGCGCACCAGTGGTATCAGAGCAGAGCTGAGATCGAGAGCTTCCAATCGCTACCCACCTCGTGCAAAGGCGGAGCTCCTGGAACAACCGAGCTCTACGGTCAATCTCGTCACGCGAACCGTCGATACAGGCAAACTTCTGGCGATTAAGAACCCCTGTTTCTGCTATCAGATCGCGAAGGACCAGGCTGTACAGGCGGAGGACCACGCATTCATCTCCTTCACCAAAATTGTGGATAAAGACAAAAAGAGTAACTTTCTTTTTCATTAAGCTTCAAAGCTTCAAGTTAAAACTTAATCAGCTTGATTAGAAGCTTAAGAAGGCCTCTATCCATCAAATCAAAATCAACGCGGCGTGAGGCTGTTCAGGGCGGCGCGAATCCGTCAAGGACATATTTTTGTCCTAAAAATGCACGACGGATTAAGAAGCTAAAAGCTTCTTATCCACTAAGTCATTCAAAGCTCTTAACTCTAGCAAGTCAACAAACTTCAGGTCCTGCACTCCAGAAATCAAGTTCTATAAGTCAATCGTGATCAAGTCCTGCAAGTTCACTAAGTTGGCTAAGTTCTGCAAGTCTGCAACTCTGCAAGTCACCTAAGTCTGCAACTCTGCAAGTCAGACTAGTCAACTGGAGTCAGAACTGACTAGTGCTCAAAACTCCTAGAAGGGTTGTTTCTGCGCAGAAACTCCGAACTGCAAAGTTGTTCATGGCAAGGTATTCTACCCATACGCAGGTTTGCTGAAGCATTTTCAACATACAAAGAAGGAAATATCGCAGATTTTCTGAAGATTGAGAAAGAAATATCCAAAAACACATAGCCTTGTAACCCTGAATTTGAGCTACGCTCATCCCGCTAAACTGATTTTGAGTGAGAAAGGTCTTTTGAGTTTTACAAGATGACGGAACCATATATGGATGATCCTATGGCTGAAGACGACCTACCTAAGCCAACCATGGAGCAAAATCTGGACCTAATCATGATGCAATTGGAAGAAGAACGAAGGGCTAGGCAAGCATTGCAAGTACAATTGACAAAATTACAAAGAGCGTCTACCGACAAAGAAGAACCTCAAGCTGAAGATTTGATTCAACGTACCATTGACGCCACTCTTGAAGCTCAAACCATTCGCAAGGAATCAAAGATAAGTAAACGAAGTTTCAAATTTCGCACTTTCAATGGCATACGAGAAGGAAAGACTGTTTTATCATTCATTAGTCAGTTTGATGACTATTTCCATGAGGAAACTTATCCAGAAAAAGATAAAATCAAGTGTGTTACTAATCATTTGGTAGACAAAGCATCACATTGGTGGACTGTAGTACACAAGAGCATAGAATGTCCTGCTACTTGGGAAGATTTCAAGAAGAAATTCATGCAAAATTTCCTTCCACCGCAATTTCATGAGAAGGCTATCAAGCAATGGGATTTACTTCAACAACGGGATCGTGAGCCTATTCCTCAGTATACAGAGCGTTTTTGGAATGCACTCCTACAGCTATGCATGCTTGAAGACGTACTAGAGACGACACATAAGCGGAAGTATATGTCTGGACTTCTTGGACATTACTACGCTGAAGTGAACATGTTCAAGCCTGCTACCCTTGAAGATGCCATATCACTAGCTCACGACACTGAAGATAAGCTACGCGGTAGAGACAGACAACCACAGCAATTCCAAGCCAATGGTAATTATGGATCTAAACAATTCAATTCCAATTTTAGAAGATTTAATCCATGTCGTTTCTCTTCATCATCTTTCCGCAAGAATTGGGCTAAACCACCTGCATTACCATCCAATGTCAATCTAAATCCTAAACCTATTCCACAAGCAAATCCAAATGTACCTAGACTTCCCGCCATTGCAAATAATGTAACCAAAGCCAAGCCAATAGTATGCTATAAATGTCACCAGCCTGGACATCTTGCAACAAATTGTCATTCAAAGAAGCCACCAGCTCATATCAACTATCTTGGAGCCATGGACGAAGACAAACATGAGGATATGCTTGATTTCACTAAAGATGAGGACGACACTACTACTACTTCCGACACTTTACCAGGTATGCCTACTCCACATTCATTATTGACTATGAAATGTTTGGTGCATGGCAAGGAAAAGACTATTTTGCATGATGACGGTAGTACTCATGATTTTATTTCAGCAAAATTGGTAAAGGAATTGAAATTACAGACTGTACCTACGCATTATCGCATCAAAGCTGCATTTTTAGGTACTAGGTATAATGGCACACAGGAAGTGCAAGATTTAGAGATTCAAATTGGTTCATACACTGAAAGAAGAAATTTCTTAGTTGTTCCATTACAGTCGAGTGACATTATTTTAGGAATGCCTTGGCGACACCAGCATAATCCAGATATAGATTATTCCACACACACTATGAATATTAATTTTCAAGGAAAATCTATTACATTATATGGTATGCATGCATCTAATGTTTTTCCATTGCTTTCGCATACTCAAGCTAAACGTGCATTACGCAAGAGTAGTAAATCATATCTCATTTGGGTGAATGAATTGCAAGCAAAGGAAAATCATATGCACCCTAGGCATAAGGAATTTCTTGCATATTTTAAGGATTGTTTTGCAGAAGACCTACCACGAGGTTTACCTCCTTCACGTCTAGAAGACCATAAGATTGATTTGATACCTGGCACACAACCACCTTGCAAAGCACCATATAGGCACAATCAAATAGAGCAAAAAGAAATCCAGAGTCAAGTTGAAGAATTACTAAATAGAGGTTTAATTCGACCTAGCAGTTCTCCATTCGGTGCACCTGTACTCTTAGTCAAGAAAAAGAATAATGCCTATCGTATGTGTATTGACTACCGAGCTTTAAATAAGATCACTGTAAAGAATAGGTATCCTATACCTAGAGTTGATGACCTTATGGACAAACTGCAAGGATCTTCTATATTTAGTAAAATTGACCTTAAGTCTGGTTATCATCAGGTGAGGCTAGATAAATCTGACATATTTAAGACTGCATTCAGAACACAGTTTGGTCATTATGAATTCTTAGTCATGCCATTCGGATTGACTAATGCACCTGCCACCTTTAGTAGAATGATGAACTGTATCTTTTTGAAATATCAGTATTGTGTAATTGTTTTCTTTGATGATATTTTAGTGTTTAGTCAAAATGAGAAAGAGCATTATGAGCATTTGTCATTATTTTTTCAATTATTGAAAGAAAATCAATTGTTTGCAAATCCTGAAAAGAGTGAATTCTTTAAGACAGAAATTGAGTATTTAGGTCATATTGTATCCTTTGAAGGAATTAAAGTTGATCCTAAGAAAATTGATGCAATATTGAATTGGCCTGTTCCTAAAAACGTGCATGAGTTACGCTCATTCCTTGGTCTTGCTAGTTTCTATAGGAAGTTTGTACATAATTTTTCATTACTTGCTTTACCATTAACAAAACTTCTCAAGAAAGGAATTGTTTATCAATGGACCGAAAATCAACAGAAATCCTTTGACTTACTGAAACATGCATTAACCAATGCTGCTGTTTTACAGTTGCCTAACTTTAATAGACCATTCTTTCTAGTTGTGATTGATGCTAGCGGATCAGGAATAGGAGCCGTACTAATGCAAGACAATCATCCTATAGCATATTCCAGTTGTAAGCTGAAACCCTCTGAGCTAAGATATTCCACATATGATAAAGAACTATTAGCAGTTGTACAAGCATTAAGACAGTGGAAACACTACTTAATGGGTTCAGAATTTATGATAAAGACCGATCAGCAAAGTATTAGACATTTACTTAGCCAACCTCAAATCTCTGACGGTCATATCAAATGGGCTTCCTTCATTCAAAGTTTTCATCCTATCATTCAATACCAACCTGGAAAAGAAAATGTAGTGGCTGATGCATTGAGTAGAAGACCTGCAATTCATAATATTTCTGTCATATCTTTTGATTCTTTGATTGCTATGAAAGATACATATCACCAGGATATCACTTTTCATTCTGATTGGAATAAATTAGTTCAAAATAATTTCATTCCTGTTGATTCATTGTCATATAATGATGGATTTATGTTTTATGAAAAGAGATTGTGTGTTACTATTCCATTCCGATCTTTTGTTTTGAATGAAATTCATTGTCCCCCATATCAAGGTCATAGAGGTATCATATCTACATTACGTATGTTAACTGAAGATTTTTATTGGCCGCATATGGATGCAGATGTATCTAATTTCGTTTTTGAATGTTTGATTTGTCAAAGAGTTAAGAGACATCATGGTAAACAGTATGTATTACTCATGGCTTTGTCTATTCCATCTAAACCTTGGGAACAAATTTCTATGGATTTCATTACTGGTTTACCAAATACTAAATCTAACCATGATATGATTTGGATAGTTGTAGATAGATTTAGTAAGCAAGCATATTTCATTCCATGTAAGAAAACTTTAATAGCATCACAAGCAGCACAATTGTTTTTGAAAACTGTTTTTACTAACCATGGATTGCCAAAAGTTATCATTTCAGATCGTGATTCTAGATTTTGTAACAATTTTTGGATTACCTTGTTTGCTAATCTAGGCACAAAGATTGATTTCTCATCTGCATTTCATCCAGAAACTAATGGACAAACAGAAGCCACAAATAGCACCATTCTAGATCTTTTACGTGCATATACTATCTCTAAACCTCAGACATGGGACACTCATTTGCATTTATTACAGTTTGCATATAACAATACACCGTACACATCTACAAAGAAAGCACCGTTTGAAGTCATTTATGGATATAGATTATCTACACCTGTTGCCTCTTTGTCTAATAGAATTCAGAGTGCTGATGATATTGCTAGTATGCATAACAGTATTTTTGATGAGGTTAAGGATATGATTGCTAAAGCCCAACAATCATATACCAAACAAGCCAACAAGAAAAGACAAGCCATGAATTTCAAAGTTGATGATTATGTTTGGCTGAGAATAGAAAAACGTAGACTGCAAAGTGTAGATAGACATCCAGTTGTCAAACTAGCTCCTAGATTTTATGGACCATTTAGAATCATTCATAAAATTAATGATAATGCATTCAAGTTAGAATTACCATCTCATTGGAAAATTCACAATACATTTCACATTAGTTTATTGAGACCATTTCGAGGCCAACTACCTGTCCACCCTGTTTATGAAAACCCACCTTTATTAGAGGAAGAGACTCAAATACTTGAACCAGAAGCTATCATAGACACTGACTTTATGACCACTAGAACTGGCCGAAGGTATTCTAGATATCTAGTAAAATTTAAGAACCATCATGTAGAGGAAGCACAATGGATGCATGCTAGAGACTTAAATGCTTTCCCCACTCTGTTAGCTCCACATTGAGCTAATAGCAATTGAGGTCAATTGCTATCCCACCCCGGGGGTATGATGCCAGGAGGCATATTCTACGGTTGATTCCGTGAGGTTTTACGGTGGATTCCGTAAACTTTGATGACCGGGGCTCATACACAAAGTGGATTCTTTGTGCGAGAAGTTGACGGGGACGCCTGTCCTTTTCGGGCGTTTCATTAATTTAGTGTGTACATGGGTGATTCCATAGCAGGTGATTCCACAAAATACATATTAAATTAATAAACGTTTATGAGTTTAGAGTGCGCACTCGTAATAAATTAAGGTTAGGATTTATTTCTAACCAGTTGATTTATTTATGTAGCTAAAGACTGCTAGGTATTCACTTCTGTCGGTTTAATTGTATTATTTTACTAACGATTGTGAATGCTTCAATTGATGTGTAGAGATAGCAGCAGTGGCGGAGGAAAGCATTGGAGTCTAGCGAGTATTCGACCTATGGATTATATTTTGATAGGCGCCACGCCTATATTTTGTCATGTTTATTGAGGCATTGATTATTGATTATTATTTTGTATGCGCCTATGCGCACGGATATGTTGTTTCTATTTGGAAAATTGTGTTGGGCGTGCCAGACTCTTTGGGCACCGTCCATTAGTTTTATTTCCTAAAAGCAAACTCAAAAGCTAAAAGCTTGCCATATTTTTGTAAATTGGGCTATTATTGAGCATGAAGATGGAAATATACATAAAATACATGCTTTGTGAAGCGCTCACACAAGGCATGGTGGGAGATTGAACCCAATTGGTCTCTTACTCTTGTCGTTCATGCTTTTTACATTGTAATTTGTGCAAAAAGGTAGAGTTCATTGTTCTTGGGGACCTTCCGGGATTCACTACGTGAGCATACAGCGACCGATCTGTGCACCAATTTCCCTTAGTGAGATTCCATGTAGAATTTTCCAATCAACCTTATCCATCATGCACATGGCGCGCTTAGTAAAGTTGAACGTCCTAAACAACCTTTTTCTCTCTTATCATTCTTGGCAACGGATACTTATTTCTAATGCAACAAATCACATGTGACTTGCATATATGAAAGTCTAGGTTTCTTTTTTGACTGTGCAAATGCATTTTTTGAACGGAAACTAACATTTCATGTGTTTCTTTTAATCATGAATGCAAAGCATGAATTCTAAATGACTCTTCAAGCACTGAACTGGTTTAAAAGCTATTATTTTATGTGAAATAATGTGAAGGCCTTATCATTTTATGTACATAAAAACTATCATTTCATGCATATAATCTTATGCGAATTCCATACTCTACTGTTTCACACATGCAACTTAGTGCTTAGAGTAAGCAAAAACCCTAAGACTCGTTCTAGTTCCATGCACGTCATACACATTTCATCTCTTCCACGAGAAATATTACCTAATTACTTTTGAAAGCTTGGAACCCGGGTTTGATTCGTGTTTTCTGCGTTGGTCACTTCACTCGCCTCTCCAGCATTACCGGTGGCTTTGGCACCTATGCTTCCCGTGACTTTCTTCTTGGGAGCCATTTACCTCATGCAGATTTTGGATAGTCTAGACCTCAACGGTATTCGGGTTGACAGGTTCGGGTCGGAAAGACCGCTAGATGGGGTCCTTTGTCGAGGGAGTGGTTTGATTGTGGCCCTTTGCAGTTACTCACCAACTCTCACTCCCTCTGCTTCTTTCTCTCTCTTTCTCCCTCTTCTTCTTCTTTCTCTCTTCTCCTTCCCTCTCTTTCTCTTCCTCTTCTCTTCTTTTCTCCTTCTACCTCTTCTTCTTCTTCTTCTTCTACTACTTCTCTCTTCTCTCCTTCTATCTCTTCTTCTTCTTCTTCTTCCTCTCTCCTTCTCCTTATTCTTCTCCTCTCCTTTCTTCTACCCCTTTTGTTTCCCCTTTCTTTTCTCTCCTTCTCATCCTCTCCCTCTTCTACTCTTCACTCTCCTTGTCCTTCTCTCCCTCTTCTTCTCTTCACTCTCCCACTCCTTCTTTTCCTCCTTCTCCTTCTCCTTCTCTTCCTCTCCTTCTCCTTCTCTCCCTCTTCTTCTCTTCACTCTCCCACTCCTTTTCCTCTTTCCCCTATCCTTCTCTTCTCTCTCTCCCTCCTTCTTTCTCTTCCCACTCCTCCTTCTTCTCCCTCTCCCTCCTTCTTTCTCTTCACTCCTTCTCCTTCTTTCCCTCTTCCTCCTCGTCTCTCTCTCCCTCCTTCTTTCTCTTCCCACTCCTCCTTCTTCTCCCTCTCCCTCCTTCTTTCTCTTCACTCCTTCTCCTTCTTTCCCTCTTCCTCCTCTTCTCTCTCTCCCTCCTTCTTTCTCTTCCCACTTCTTCTTCTTTCTCTCCCTCCTTTCTCTTCACTCCTCTTTATTTCCCTCTTCCTCCTCTTCTCTCTCTCCCTCCTTGTTTCTCTTCCCACTTCCTCACCTACTTTACGTCAGGCACGCAGTTCACGGCAGGTGGGAGGGTGTCGCTTCTTGCTATCACAGGGGGGAAAGTGGGCTGAGTTATCAGCCTAGGTGGCGCTGTCATTGGCTAGCACGTCCGTCCAAGGGCTGCCCGTTGTGGAGGGTCGCAGGGGGAGAAACGTCAATTGGAGGGCCCCAGGGGGGTGGTGCAGCGTCTGGCGTACAGGTGGTGGGGTGGCTACGGTCGAGAGCCCCAGGGGGGAGGAGATAACTCCAGCAGAAGACCCAGGGGGAGGGCCCAGCTACCGCCAAGTGAGGAGGGGGGGAAGGAGCTGACTGATGGCCACTAGGATGCTGCCCCGCTGCTGGAGATTATGATGCAGGGAAGGGGGGGCACAGTCTCTATCGAGCTGAGGGAGGGAAGGGGCATCCCCTTATATAGGGGGGGAGGAGGTGCGTGGCATGGCCAACCCTCCCACCTAGGGGTTGCATGCCTCCCCCCCCCCATCACCACCACTCCCACTCTCCCTCCTCCTAACGTTTTGTCATCGGGGAGAGAGGGGGGAGTAAAAATTTTTGTACTAATGATATATATATTTTTTGAAATTAAAGGGGGTTTTCTATGGCATGTTACAATATTCAAGGATATAATAATGTAGAACGAAGCATTTCTTATATTAACGATTACTTTAAAGTATTGAAATAAAGAAACTAAGGTAAGAGTTTTAATTTAAAACTTTAGAGTTTTAAAAAAAACCTTATTTAAAACCCTAGATACATAAATGCTATAACTCCAAACTCATTTTCACTTTCATTCTCTACTTCCCTACACTTGTGCTCTCCTTCCTTCTCTCTTTGTGTGCCATGGCTACCACTCCTGCCTTCATCGCATGGATTAGATCCACATGCTATGCACACATAGGAGACAGACGTACCCTAGATTTTGTGTGACCTTGAGTCTAGAGAGCTTACTTTTGGTCGTAGACCCTAGCTCTAGTATAGTGGCATCGTTTTGTGATGTGAAAAAACCTCTCGCTTGCTTTATTCTGGACCCTACTCTCAGATGGATCCCCATAGATTTCTTATATAGTTTACATGTTGGATCAAGCAATGGAAAGGTAATAAATTGAGCCCTTGTGTATGTGGGGCAGCATCTCTATGTCGGAGCAATCTCCACCTCATCCCAGGACCACTCCATGATGGATCTCATCGAGCATGATGCAACATTTTCCATATATGTTTTGTGCACTTAGGTGGAAGAGGACACTGAGGAAGACATCGACACACCCTCTTAGCCACAACTAGACTATTTTGACAGGGAGCGTGAGGAGATCACACTTGATCCAAGATTAGAGGAAGCACAAATTTTAGCCATTGTGCACCCACCTCCTTGACCTGATGAGACACTCACAAGTGATGAGCCACCCCTTGCTTCTCTCCATGCTATCGCCATCGAGGGGGTGGAATATTTACTTATGTTGGATGTACTAGAAATTTTAGAGCTAAGATAAGAAGAACTATATTGTATCATGGTGCATGAGGCACCTGATGATTTTATAGATTTTGATGAGGTGGCTTGATATGATTGCATGAATGTCGATGACATATTTGTCATTGTGAGCATTCAAGAGTATATTGAGAATGCGGCAAGACAGTAGGAGATCTCAGATGAGGAGTTTGAGTGGTTGCAAGAAAGCATTTTTGGACTTGGACCTGACTACGTATTACCTTCCCAAGAGAGAGACGAGGATGATCCAATTGTAGGAGTAGACCTAGATGCTCCAATGCAACAGTAGATAGATGATGCAAAGAACGTAATGTTATCATATTTGCGCAAAAATTTACCAATAGGGCATCTAGGGAATCGGAGAAAAAATTTTGTTGGGATCGGGGGGGCCCAGAGTAGTCATGGCCCGAGGCTTGCATCTAGGGGCCTATATAGATTCACGCCCCCAAACGTGAGCCTCCAGCCATGGCTACTCAAGGGGCTTGATCCCGACAAAATTTTTCTCCATGCTTCTAATGCCCTAGAGACCCTACTGGTAAAAATTTGTGTGAATCCGATGATGTATGTATCTCTAGCACACTCCATGCATAGTAAATCTGATAGAGTGAGTCTGGGACACTAAACTTGTGTGATCCAGGACATTGTCTATATAGATGAATTTTTATCTAGATAAGGTGGTTGATCTGGTAGCCAAGGAAGGGTGTAGGACTCGATAATGAAGGAGTATATGGGCTAGCTTGTGAGCAACATTATTGTATTCCATAAGACATACTCTCCGGCTTTTGCTGATAAGTTCTTGAAGTTGAGGGCACTAATGAAGATTTGGCCTTTCAAGACCCCATCCCAACGAACTCTAGCTTGGAGAAAGTAGTGTTCCTTCGATGTTCAAAGTGTAATATATCAAATATTTATATTAAAAAATTCACCTCCTCACGCGGCGGCACGTCATGCTGGAAGGGGGATGGGGGTAGGGAGCCAGCAAGCTCCTCGCTGGAGCTTGCTCAGCTCCATCACCATGCAGGCAGACACGACAAGGGGGGGAGGATTCCCTCCCCTCCCCTATATAAAGAGGGAGGGCCGCAGGTACTAGGGGGACGAGGAAGGACGATAGGAGATAATGCTGCCGCCCTGCCCTGCCTTTGAATGTTGCCGCTTGAGGTCGTGTGGAGAGAAGGATAGAGCCGATCCGCCGCCGCCTCTGCAGACTACCCCCATCATCGCCATCTCCAAATTCCTGCCCGCCGTCAATAGCTTTTCAGAAGCCTTGATTGGGCCTCCTAAGCCCCCTTTCCTATGGCTTAGGACTACCCCCCCACGAATTCCCTTCTAAGGGGGACCACCTCAACCCCCCTTCCTATACCTTAGAACCCTTTCACCTGGGTTCTTTTTTTCTAAAACCCTCAAGCCCTTCCGATACTCATATTCCTTTTACCTTTTCACCCCCCTCATAATCCTTTTTCCCTTTCACCCCCATACTCCTTTTAACACACTCCCTAAGCCCCTTTCTAACTCGTGTCCTCTTTTCCTTACACACCCTTTTCCCCTCTTCTTTTCCCCCGTGCTAGAAGCCTTCACCCTTCACCTTTCCCTTATCACATCGGGTTGAAATCCCAAAAATCTTTACTACCCCGTGCCCAAGAACCTCTCTAAAAATCCCCCTTCTTGTATCTTTTACCCCAAGCCCAAAGTTCTCCAAAGGTTCATATGGTTGCGAAGCCACACTCACCCATAACCTTTTTTCCGTGCATATATCCTATAGGGCCTTCCGAGGCTTTATAAACCTTTCCCTCTCCGAAGAAGCTAAGACTTTAAAAGTCTTCTTATCCCCTCTCGTGGTCAATCTTTTGAACGACTCCTTGCCTCAAAAGAGAGACGGTGGAAATCCAAAAAAGAAAGTAAAAGCTGCCTTCACGTTCGAAAGATTACAACTGTGATGCCGCCTAAGAAAGTCCAAGGAGTAGCTGCGGGAGGGTCATCTCCCGATATCCATGTGAATATCTCACCCCAAAAGCAGGTTTTTCCTTCTTGGTTTTATATCGGTTTAAGTCAATCATGAAAAGATGAATTGTTAGGGATAAGATATATTTTTTCCAAGTTATTTACGATGAAGGAGTTTAGTTTAATTGATCATGCAAAAAATGATAATAGTTTTCTTCAAATAGCATCATGCATTGAAACGAATTACGATCAAGATTATCTACCTACTTCGGTTAAATCTTGAAGGTATAAAAAAAATGCATATTGCACCATTAACCCTACTCTTTTTTTTTTGCAACGAATCATCATTGAAGATGAAATTCATGAAAGGTTTCTTACGTTGCTTGAATTCTAGGAAATTTTTTCCATTGCTAACTACATATCTTAGCAAGGAAAATATTGTTATTTGGCATGAGTTCTGTTTGCAAGGAAAAAGGAAGATTAATGGAATTTACCTAACCTCAAAGCATTAAAGTTTAGGACTGAAAAAAATCAATTGTCGCAAGGATAACAAATCGTGCCGAGGTGATCTCAATATTACCTTCTAGAAGATAACCGAATTAATGTAAACTTAGAATTACCTATGCTGCAAAATATGCATTGGGAATGATTTAAATACAAATAAACATTTATACCTTAAACACTTGACTACCTTCCTTGATTGTAGGGTCAGTAAATTCATAAATGTAAAGGAACTAGGGTTTGTCCCTGAGGTTCTTAAAAAGAGATCCTAGGTCAGCTTAAAGAAACTAAAATGGAGTGTTTCATTGTATATTACGATGCAGGACTTGCACAGCAAGTGCGAAGTCATATGTTCTTGTGATTGATTCACAAGAAGGAAGGTTAAATAACCTCAGCAAGGATGGCAGATCCTTACGCAAGTTATCTTGCAAAAGGATGTATTCTTTGATATCCTTCTAAGTAAGGAAGGTTAAAAACTGGAAACTAAAGTATTCAATGAACTTTAGGGTTGACCAAGCTGGGTTAATAGGGTACGCCCTAACCCAGAATATAAGGGATCTTGCCAAGTTGCAAGACACCCTGGAACGAGTGCTGATGCATTCAAAAGGAAAGAATCATTCCTTAGCAGTTTGCCAACAACAAGATCGGTTAGTGAAAGTGTTTGTGCTTGCTAGAGAATTTAGAGCACTCTTTGATTTATGAATTACAAATTAAATGAATATCTATACTTCAGGTTGAAGGCTTGAAGGGAGTGGCAGCTTCAATTACCCCCGACTGCCTGCCTGACCCTAACCAAGGGGGTTGTTGACCGCGCTGGGAATGTGGACCGAACCCGCTGCGAGAGGTCTCTCCATTGAGCTTTACTTGGAGCAGGAGGATGCTTGGGTGCCAGGGGGGCTCTGGCCGTAGATCCCTCGCCTTCCGGGTCCTGCACAAGAGGCTAACGTGACTCGGGATTGGATCTCGAAGCCTGCATACTAGTTTACACGCGGAAGCTTGGAATAGTGAACCCTGTGGATTACTGGATAGCCTTCGGGCGGATTATGGACAAGCCTACGGGCAAAAATCCTTGTATTTCAAAGATAAAAATGATTATATGTTAATAAAGAACTTGTTTGATATTGTTTTTCTACGTCACATGATAAGATTACGTGAAGGAACCAGTGCTTAATGGATTAATTAAAGAAGCTGATTGTTACATGTCAAATTAATGTGTTAGATAATTACACAACTAAAACAAACTGAGGAAAGTGCGGAGGATGGGCCATGGGTCTATCCTATGGTTGGGTGGTCCCGGTTAGCCGAGAACTTTTCTCAAATCTTGAAGAACAGCGGGATGATCGTCAAAGGACACGAACAACGAAAGTGATGACCTAGAGTTATGTCTTACCCGATTTACGTTATTTTAGGGGAACGGAATGGGACTATGCCTTATGACAGAGAGGTTGAGCTTTGCCTCCCTCTCATTTCCCATTCTCCTTGAACCAAGTGCAACGTGAATCGACTTCGAACCTAGCGTTTCTGCGTAAAGTAGTTTGCTCGGGTCCGACGCTAGTTGCTGTTAGGTAATGACCAATCAGGATAACCCTAATTCCGGTCGATCCTAAGTGGGAACGGCCAGGATACTTCCACTACATGGCAGACGCGGGAAGACCTAGATCGCAAATCCCGTAATATTCCATGGGAGTGCCGAGCAGAGTTTTCTAGACATCCTTTCCGATGGACTGCTAAGACGTGTCCTGGATGGGATGATACTAAGTGGAGACGTTACACAAAGCCCCTCTACTTATTCTCAAGTACTAGGTCTGGGCCACTTTTTCCCATGGTGGCCCATGGCATGGTTGCTGGTGTTGAAGACCCCAATGTCATTAGGTAGGAACTACTAGGGCAAAATGTATTGCTCCCTATGATCAATATGGGGAGTGTAGCTCAAAGAAGCCTAGGAGAAAGTAGATGTACTTAGTGCCCAATGATATCTCATCACTAATGTAATGTAATTTGTAATCTTCTCTTAAAGTAACAAAAACTGATATTTGTTGGATTTGCGTGCAATGTAGTTTGTCATACATGTCATTTATTATTGTTTTTTACTTGACTGTTACGTATATTTATCGGATTTATATGCAACACAATTCATACCCTAAATTTAATATATACTAGTTTATCGAGTTCATACACAACATGTATTTGTTCGAATGCATGTAACAATAACTCAAAGACATAAATAAAACAAATAATAAGCGAATAAACAAAAAAGACACACCAAAAAATTTGTATTCATATTCATAACATTTTATATGGGATCCATTACAACCAAGGTTTTACAAAATCTTTTTGGATTGGTAGTATACCCCTATCGTTGTTGATCTTTGCGAGGACTATCCTTCCATCGCCGAAAGAACTTCACTACCTACAAATCCCTATCAATGAAAGTGACTCTCCTTGCATGTACTGCTACATACATTAGGAGAAATATGGACTCTCTTTTTTGCCCCTTAAGAGGTTTCTCTCACCTCTCTCTCTCTTAAAAGAGATTCCAAAATAATATTAGAATAAGAGATCTTCTACAATCAAGTAAATCTCGTATTTGTATTTTTAATAGATTTCACATATTATTTTATTCTCAAAATGTAGGATAAGATCACTTTTTCTCAAAATCCTTAAAACTAAAAACTACAATTCCATTTTTCCTAAAAACGGAGCCAATCATTAATATACGATTTTTTAATACCCTCATGACTTTTCAACATGAAACTATATTAGAATCATTCTCATTCTTGCTTCTTAAAAGGGCGGAAGTTAAAAAATGATATAAAATGACCTATACATCATATTTTAAGATTATTTTTTACCTAGAGACACCTTTTTAACTCGAGAGTTTCCTTGTAAATTTTTATCATTTTTAGACAAGTATATATCTATTTCTGGGCATTTCTTCATTCCCTCTCAAAGCTCTAGTTTTATCCGAAAGTTTGTGTACTCTTCTCCTTCCCTCTAGAATATGGTTTCTTGCATACAAATTCTTCTGAAGCAACACTCAGTACTATCTATAATACTCTCTACCTTGCTACAAGCTATCTCCCTCTTCAGCACTATGCTATAAGATATCTTCCTCTTCAACACTCTATACTACAAGCAATCAAGTGATAATGAACGTATCTTTATTTTTTAAATCTTTCTGATGTTATTATCTTCATAGTTGTTGTTTAATCCTTAAGTATACATTCATAGAGAGAGAGAGAGGGGGAAGAGAGAGAGAGAGAGGGAAAGAGGGAGAAGGGGGGGAGAAGAAAGAGGACTATGTGAGATGAACTAAGAAAATAAGTGATAGAATGACAAAGAGTAAATTAGGGTAGAAGATAAGATGATGTTATTGTTCTCCACCAGCCAAGCTTCTAAATAAATGTGTTTAAATATATTTGATCAATTCATCTTGAGGGGGGAGAGAGAAAGAGAGAGAGAATATTTTGGATAGAATAGAAGATAAGATTGGATGCTGATTAGAGGTAGAATCAATGCTAAGGTTACAAGAAGATTAGGGATTGATTAGGGTATATCATGACTGAAATCAAGGGAAAGAGACAAGATCCAACTGGATTTAAAAAAAAACAGGTATAGTGAATCAAAGGGGTGTAATTGTGTGATTTGAATGTTAAAATTGACATATATTTTTATTTACAAGATGTAGGTGCATGATGTACCAAGAGAAAAAGAGATATTCACTTTCAATTGGAGGATGAATATGCACCAATGTTCAAAAGAATTGTAGAAAGGGATTATGCAATAAGATAAAGGATGCAACAAGAAAGAAATGCAGGGAAAAAAAACATGAACCTTTAGGTTGATGGGTGCATTTATCCACTTGATCTAGCCACTCAAATGCCACCACAATTTGAAGGGCTTACATCGTTTTTAAAGTTTGTTTGTGAAGGCAATAAAGGATTGTACGGATATACATGCAATTTTGTCACACAAGGATTAGCAAGGGTTCATCAAGCCTTGACAATGATTGGTGAGCCAACGCATTTAGAAAATACACACATGTTGAAGTATGGTTCCAAAGAAGTTGCATTTGTAGTGAATGCACCAACAACTTTGTATTGGATATACGTAGGGTTCAGATTGCTATGGTCAAGTTCTACAATATGTCTATGGAAGAATGTAGAGGCAAGCTTAAGTTTGTCCTTAAACTTGATGGGAGTGAGATTATTAAGGGGCAAAAACTTGAACGTGTAAGTATAACACTTATGAATCGAGCATTGGATCCCAACATCGATTGAAACCATCCTTTAAACTTCAGTGTACAGTCAGAGAATGAAATATGGTGGCTTGTAGCATTAAGTACCAAAGGAGAACCATGAAGTACTTAAAGTTTTTTTAAACCTCACTAATGTACCCAATGTTATTCAACAGCAAAATAATGGAGTAATTTTACACATTGAGGAATTTGGGGACTATTAAATTGAATGGCGTCTTGCAAGTGATTTAAAAACATTGAAGTGTATGTTTGGTTTATCAAATGCAGCGAATGCAAAATTTTTGTGTATATACTACATGCAAACTAGGAAGAAAGGGAAAGATGGAAAGAAAGAATGTCTTGCCAAGGAAACACAACAAGGTGCTCCAACATGTGATCAAAAAGTCATGAGAAATGGAATGCTAGTTCCAATGGATCCAAACCGGTGCCCTATTTTGGAAATACCACTAACAAGGATTCACTTTTGCACATTGCATTGTTTGGTTAGAATAATTGAGAAGCTAGTATATGAATATATATGCTTTGCATACAAGATGCAGTCTGTGTGAGAAGCTAATGCTACATGCAAGAAGGTAGAACAAGTCCTCTTTGAAGTTGGATTGCACGGGGGCCTAATAGAATTAAAAAGGGACAAGAAAAAATCAAGAAAGAGTGGAAATATCCATTGTAAACCATGCTTTGGTGGACCCAAGGCTAGGAAGTTTATATCTCCACCTTGAGATGAGGAAGGCAATATACTTGTAAAAAAACTAGAGAAGTATGAAGCATGGAAAAAGTTGCTCCTTATTGTTCTAGATTGGAGGAATGCGGGAATAATGAGGATTGCAAAGGTAAAAGTTTGGATACACCTAGATAGATTAGTATCTCTCTTACAAAAGTTAAGGTTTAGGGATGGTGATGCCAATACATTTAAAGAGACAATTGCTAAATTTCATAATTCGATGGTGGAGGCATGGATTACAAACATTATAACACACTACATGGTCAGTATTGTCACCATTACAAAAAATATATCATCATTTTGAATTAGTTTATGTTTCTAATCTCTCTTCTTGTGCAGCATATACTCTCGGGGGGTTCACCATATATATATTCTCTATATAACGTGCGTTGTCGTATTGCTGTGCATTCGAGGTGTGAAATCCACCCAAAAGTTGTGTGTGGGAGTTGATATTTTGTACATACTTAGTTGTTATATTTGCATCTTTATTCTGCATGGTAATATAGTAAAGAGGGGTCTTTTACTACCTTTTCTTTCAGCTGGGGTTGCACCTGATAGGTCCTCCTTCAATAATGATGGGCATGAAGGGATGCTTTCAGCCTATGTTGAGCAGGGTCAAGGTGAGAAGGCATTATAATTATACAAAAAAATGCAAGATGAGGGCATCTCACCAGATGCTATAACTTTGGCCTGGATTTTTGAGAGCATGTGGAAACATTGGAAATACAACTAAGGGGATCAAGATACCGCAGATCTTTGGAAATGCTTGTCGTATTTGAATGACACATTACCAGAAATAACATCAGTTGAAGGTCCTCATTGTGGTCAAATTCCATTAACTGGTCCCTCTAACATCTCTACAACCGGTTTGAAGTGGAATATAGATAAGTGTTCTTCACATTTCGGTGGCATTATCATTACATCAAACATTCCTGAGAGCAAAAAAGTGACTGTACAAGAAGATACTGATTTGGTCTGGACAATAGAGCTACAACAACTCTATGATCAACTTCGAAACACTATTACTTTTTCTAGTAAAAAAGGGGCCGCTTTTCTAGGGCCTATAGCGGAAGGAATAGAGGATTGGGGGAGAAAAAGCATCACGGGAAGAGAATCGAGGCTCTAATTACACGAATTCAGCAGATATAGAGGATTGATTATTCTCAGTAAACGGGGGAATTGAATTTGGGGGACGTGAGAAAGAAAAAACAGAAAGGAATATTTTTGAAAGGGGAGTTTTGGAGGCAAAAGGACGAAGAAGAAACGATAGCTATAGACGAAGACGAAAGGACAGAAAAGCTGCAGACGAGCCAGAAGGTGAAGACAAAAGAGCCAAAAGGTGAAGAAAAAGACAACATGAACAAGACGACAGTGGAATATGAGGATGAAGCTGAAGACCGATTAGGATGATGTAGTTGAAGGAGAAGCCAAGAGAGACGATCACGGGGATCATCAGCGACGGTGGACTGGGGAGGATGAGCTCTGAAGACGAAGCCGAAGAAGGAATGTGACGAAGGAAGCGCAGAGAGAAGCAAAGCCGATGAATTGTCCCTACGGCAAACATAAAGTTGATGAAGATGATGAC
The DNA here is from genome assembly GCF_053477565.2 of Lygodium microphyllum. Lineage (NCBI taxonomy): Eukaryota > Viridiplantae > Streptophyta > Polypodiopsida > Schizaeales > Lygodiaceae > Lygodium > Lygodium microphyllum. The sequence goes on along the minus strand of NC_141135.1, from coordinate 93,660,513 downwards.
AAGACGAAGAAGGTGACGGTGACAAAGAAGGTGAAGTGGGACAATCGGAGCAACAAAGCCAACTCACGATCTCCAGAATTCAAGCACAAAATCACCCAAGAGCCCTGTGGATTGATGGCCGTTACAATCCACCTTGGATTCGAGATGAGCTGATACAGAAATGACTAAAAGATAAGGAACCCAGTACGGCGATTGATGAGCAGGTGACCCATGACAAGGCGATTGTTAGCAAGGCTTGCTATCAGAACATTGTGGTTGCTCTGAAGGCTTGTTCCAAGCTCAAGGATTTGTCCAGAGGCACTAGACTACACGCTGTTATTCAACAACGCGGGTTACTCAGAAAGAGTTCCTATGTAGGGAACGCTTTAATCAGTATGTATGCAAAATGCGGTGCCTTTTCAAAAAGTACAAGAAGTGCTTGACAACCTTCCAGTTCGAAATGTAGTTTCTTGGTCTATGCTAATTGCAGGATTGTCTCAACATGGGTATGGTGAAGAAGCTCTGAACTGTTATGAACGGATGCTACATGAGGGTGTTTGTCCAAATGCAATCACTTACACTTGCACTTTGAAAGCCTGTAGCAGTATTGGGAGTGGCTGTTGTTGTTGTTGTGCTACTGTTGTGGACAATTTGGCATTGCTGGTTCAAACACATCCATCGCATTGTAAACATCTGTGCAAGATTATTGAATCCTGAGACAGTACCTGTGGATGGATTTTATCTCAAATATGTGTGGTTTCGAATTCAAAGTGATAGGAGGATTGCAGCCTGCACCCTTTAGAGCCAGCTACCCTTCAATGCCTAGGATGTGTCAAAACAAAGATAAACAACAAGAGTTAGCACCGTTCTCTTGAATGCTTTGCGGACTGTTGGAAATATTGTGACTGGTGATGATATTCAGCCCAGGTTATCCTAGACAACGAAGCACTTCCTTGTTTGTTGTCTTTGCTTTCTCAAAAACCTAAGAAAAGTATAAAGAAGGAAGAAGAAAGGGGAAAAGACTCGCAATTTGATCCGGCTTTATGAGATGACTGGTGCTAGAGCAGGCTGATCTGCCTCCAGATGGGCTCGATTTGCAGCTGTCTAGATCTGGTTGACTGTTACAGAATTTTTTTATCTATACAAGAGAGCTGTATGTATCTACAAAAACTGTACCTGAATACAAAGATGCCTTCTTGATCCTATTCCAAACCCTTAGATCTTACTTCAGATTTCCTTGTTCCTTTGGAAAAGACAGGCTCTTAACATGACATGAATTTTTGTCAAGATGTTTATTGGAAAGGTTCCCATTCAGATGAAGTTGAATGTATGTCACATATTATCTGAAATTGAGCTTTTAAATTGAATCTGATCTCGCTAGATTGACCTCCTATCCTGAAATTATTCAAAGCCCTCTGTGGTCGCGACTTTACTTTCGACAATCTTTCGACAGCGTTCATGGCCTATTTCTAAATATCCTAATATGTGAATTTTTCTTGAATAAAATACAACCCTTTTCTATTCAATATGTAACTAACCCCTTTATATGACACCCTTCTGTATGTAAAAAATGTATAAAAATGGTGTTTTAAAGACCCCTTATTTTGAACTCGCGTCATATATACATTTATTCATGAGTGACCACCCCCCCCCCCCCCCCCCCCCCCCCCCCCCGAGCATATACTTGGAGCACATGGTCCATACTTTGCAGATCAAGGAATTTTGGCAGTATGGTCAACTCAAGGCATGGAATGATCTCATTGGCAAGCTCATTGTACTTTTCAAAAGGCAACTGATCATGGAGGTGTCATCAATGATTCCAATTCTATGAGGCAATTATTACAATTGTGGTATAAGAGATTAGAGATATGATACGAGGAAAAATAAAAGAAGTCAAAAACCTATCAAGTAAAATTTATAATTAGGGCAATATATGAAGTGAGAAAAGAAAGATATGAAAACAACACAACTAGACAACGCCATGCAGAATGGTTGGCAACCCAAGAGAGAGATGGCAAGAAATGGAGACCTAGATAAAGATAATACTTTTGATGCATTTAGAGTCCACGAGAGAGCATAGGTACCCAAGATATGACGCATCAATACTCCTACCTTTAACATGAGATGTCTTACAACTTTTATTTAAAATTTTGAAGGTTTGTCACTATGTTTTTCAAAGTCGATTTTGAACTATGTTTTTTAATTTTAAAGTTCATTTACACTATAGTAAGTTTAAAAGTTTCGAACTTAAGTCAAGTCTTTTCTTTCATTTTTTCCCATTGCTCTTCACTCTACCCTCCACCTTTCTATCCTTCATCATCACAACCATGGCACGTTCCAAGCTTCCTATCAAGAAGGCACCTACAAGAGCAAGAGCTCAATACTCTTCCAAATCTAGTGAGTGTACTGTGAGTGAAAAAGGTCCCTTTGTGGCCAACAACGGTGGCCCTACTACAGCTAATAATGGTGGTGCTATTGTGTCCAACAATGGTGGTGCTAGTGTGGTCAATAATGATGGTTTGCCATTGTCCAGAAATGGTGGTCCACATGCTCCAATTGCTACACCTCCCACTACTACTCCAGCTGGTAATACACGTCCTTTAATACATAAGAAGCAAAGATGGAGACCAAGCATAGTAGCGGTGCGTGAGATAAGGAAATTTGAGAAGAGTGCCAACTTGATTATTCCTAAGGAACCATTATCTTGGTTGGTGCAAGAAATACTACAAGATCTGTAGTTAGGCATCATCACAAGTTCTTTTCAAGGCACGAGGCAAGGAATGTGGAGTGATGGTCAAGCCAAGCCTTGCTTGCTCTCCAAGAAGTAGTTGAAAGTTACTTGATTGATATAATGGGTGATTCTCAACTTTTAGCCATTCATGCCTGAAGTATCACTATTAAGCCCATAGATATGGTTCTTGTTCGTAGGATCCACAACAACAAGGAATTCAATATTAATGCTAACAATATGCTTTGAGAAGCTACATTGTAATTGGATCTATTTTTTAAGCTCAAGCTTAGTTGTAGATTGTAAGGAGCTTAGTTTTGGTTTATCTTTCCAATAGACCTTCAAGTTTTTGATAGCAATGATCTAAAAAATGGAGTTAAACTTTGCCTAGCTCTAGTTGTACTTGGTGAAATGCACTATCTACCATGTATTTCATGGTTTTGTAATGCCAAATCTGATTTTCAATATTCTATTTTTCCATGATTTTCATTGTGCATATTTCTAAGTTTCTAATTTTGAAAGTAGTTTTGTTGAGGAAAAATTCAATGCACAATTATGCACACATCAGTGAGATTACTTGTACATGGGCTGATGCACTATATCTTTATTGTCTTTTGCAGTTTGGCAACACTATATCCAATATTTGATATTCCATTTGACCCATGACTTATTTTTTGTGAATTTTAAAGTTTCCAATATTTCATGTAGTTTGGTTCACAATACATTTAATATGCAGCTGCGCACACTCAGTGTGGTGGTGAGTTTTTTTGTTATCAATGAATTATAATCTAGTTAATGAATTTTCAAAAAATGATTGAACCATCAATTTTATAAATCGGAATCTGGTGAAACTTCACCCACATGCATGGCATCATAAAAACTCATGGATATTTAAAAATTGGCCCCATCAAAAGTCTCCAGGACACATGTCCGTAGGCTCATGTCTTGGGTGACTTGAATCTGGGGATTCAGGGCCCCAGATGGTAGCCTCCAAACATGTGTCTCGGAGACTTCTAATGAGACCGAAATTTTTTTGTGGTAGTTGATGTACCCTAGAGGATTCCACAGGTAAAATTTCATGTCAATCGGATCATTGGTCATATTTTTCCAAATCCTAGATACATTAATTCAAGTTTAAGGGTTTTTTGAAAGTTTTGCTATAATTTTAAAGTTTCACCTCACTTTACACATTTCATTGTTGAGTTTTGAGTTTTCTCTCCTAGAAGATTTGGCACACACCAAGCAAGCGTCCCAAAGATGCCCCCTAGAAATCCTATGCACAGGCCACCTCCCCCAGCTCACCCACCATGCCAGCATCGCAAGCGTCGATGGAAGCCAAGCATAGTGGCTATTCATGAGATCCGCCATTACCAAATGACCATGCATCTCATGATACTAGAGGCTCCATTCCAGAAGTTAGTGCGTAAGATTATGGACAACATACTCATTAAGAACAGTAGGAGGCACTTCCCTAATGGAACACACTTGCAACAACCCGATCACTGGACTACCCAAGTCCTCCTTGCACTACAGGAAGCTGCTGAAGCTTACGTCATCGACTTGTTCGGAGACTCAATCTATGCAGCTGTAAATGCAAGGAGAGTCACCATCACCAATAGGGATTTGTGGATAGTGAGGTTCTTCTAGCAATGGAAGGATAGTCATCGCGAAGATCAACAATAATAGGGGTGTACTACCAAAACATATACGGAATGTAGCTTCCAAAGGGATTTTGAAAAATCGTGGTCGTAATGGATCCCATGTAAAATGTTATGAATATGATGAATACATATTTTTTGGCGTGTCTTATTTTTGTTTATTCACTTGGTATTTGTTTTATTCATGTCTTTGAGCTATCTTTACATGCGTTCGAACGAATATGTATTGCACACAACTTGGATAAAGCACTGTATATTAAATTTAGGGTACGAATCGTGTTGTGTATAAATTTGATAAATAAATGTAACATCCAAGTAAAAAATAAAAATAAACAATGCATATAGCAAACTTCATTGCATGCGAATCCAACAAATATCAGTTTCAATACTTCAAGAGAAGATTACAAATTACATTATATTGGTGATGAGATATCATTTGACACTAAGTACATCTACTCTCTCCTAGGATTCTTTGAGCAAGACTCCCCATGGTCATCATAGACATCAACACATTTTTTCCTAATAGTTCCTGTTGAATGACATTTGGGGTCATCAATACTAGCAACCATTCCACGGGCCACCAAGGAAAAAAGTGGCCCAGACCTAGTACTAGAGAATAAGTAAAGGAGCTTCAAACATCCAAGCAACACTACTTTCTCCAAGCTAGAGTTCATTGGGATGGTCTTGAAGGGATCCAACCTTCGTTAATGCCCTCAACTTCAAGAAGTTCTCAACAAAAGCCAGAGAGCATGTCTTACGGAATACAATAATGTCTCTCACAAGCTGGTTGATATACTTCTTCAATGTCAAGTCCTACACCCTTCCTTGGCTACCAGATTGGCCACCTTGTCTAGATGAAAATTCATCTATGTAGACAATGTCCTACATCACATAAGTTCAGTGTCAGACTCACTATGTCAGACTCACTATGCAAGGAGTGTACTAAAGATATATACATTGGATTTGGGTAATAATTTACCAACAGGCCCTCTAGGGCATCGGGAGCGTGCACATAAAATTTTTCCAAGATGAGGTCCCCCCAGCCCTAGGCGGAAGCTTGCGTCTGGGAGCCTGAATCTACAACCTTGGGGGCCTGATCCTAGCAAAAATTTATGTGCACACTCTCGATGCCCTAGAGGCCCTACTGGTAGATTTTTACGCAAATTCAATTCCGATAACATTAATTCGATAATATTACCTTCTCAGCATCATCTATCTACTACTACAATGGAGTATCCAGGTCTACTCTTAGAACTAGGCCACCCTCGTTTCTCTCTTGAAAAGGTATTGCATAGTAGGGTCGAGGTCCAAAAATGATTTCTTACAAGAACTCTTGAACTCCTCATATGAGATCTCATGCTGTGGCACCGCATTCTCAATCTTCTCTTGGATGATCACAATGGCAAAGATGTCATCAACACTCATGCCATCATATCAAGCCACCTAATCAACATGTGCTGGCGTATCTTGTATATCAAAATGTATAAAATCATCAGATGCATCACACACCATGATACAATATAGCTTTTCTTCCCTTAGCTTCAAAATTTCTAGTACATTGTAACGTGTCCACTAGTATCATCCAGGACATGTCTTAGCAGTCCATCGGAAACAATGTCTAGAAAGCTTCACCTGGCACTCCCATGGAATGTTACAGGATTTGTGATCTAGGTCTTTCCGCGTCTGCCACGTAGCGAAAGTATCCTGGCCATTCCCACTTAGGATGGATCGAAATTAGGGTTTTCTTGATTGGTCATTACCTAACAACAACTAGCGTCGGACCCAAGCGAACTACTTTACGCAGAAACGCCAGGTCCGAAGTAGATTCACGCTGCACTTGGTTCAAGGAGAATGGGAAACGAGAGGGATGCAAAGCTCAACCTCTCTGCCATAAGGCATAGTCCCATTCCGTTCCCCTAAAACAGCGTAAATCGGTTAAGGCATAACTCTAGGTCCACGCTTTCGTTATTCGTTTCTTTTGACGATCATCCTGCTGTTCTTCGAGATTTTGAGAAAAGTTCCCGGCTAACCAAGACCACCCAACCATAGGATGGACCCATGGCCCATCCTTCGCACTTTCCTCGGTTTGTTTTAGTTATGTAATTATCTAACACATTAGTTTGATAGGTAACAATTAGCTTCTTTAATTAAACCGTTAAGCACTGGTTCCTTCACGTAATCTTATCATGTGACATAGAAAAACAATATCAAACAAGTTCTTTATTAACATATCATCATATTTATCTTTGAAATACAAGGAGTTTCGCCTGTAGGCTTGTCCATAATCCGCCCGAAGGATATCCAGTAATCCACAGGGATCACTATTCCAAGCTTTCGCCCGTAAACTAGTATGGGGGCCTCGAGATCCAATCCCGAGTCACGTTAGCCTCTTGTGCAGGACCCGAAAGGCGAGGGATTTACTGCCAGAGCCCCCCCTGGCACCCAAGTATCCTCCTGCTCCAAGTAGAGCTCGACGGAGAGACCTCTTGTGGCGGGTTCAGTCCACGTTCCCGGCGCGGTCAACAACCCCCTTGGTTAGGGTCAGGCAGGTAGTCGGGGGTAACTGAAACTGCCTCTCCCTTCAGGCCTTCAACCTGAAGCGTAGATATTCATTTAATTTGTAATTCATAAATCAAACAGTGCTCTAAATTCTCTAGCAAGCACAAACACTTTCATTAACGGATCTTGTTGTTGGCAAACTGCTAAGGAATGATTCTTTCCTTTCGAATGCATCAGCACTCATTCCAAGGTGTCTTGCAACTTGGCAAGATCCCTTATAATCTGGGTTAGGGCATACCTTATTAACCCAACTTGGTCAACCCTAAAGTTCATTGGATACTTTAGATTCTGTTTTTTAACTTTCCTTATTTAGAAGGATATTAAAAAAAATACATCCTTTTTGCAAGATAACTTGCGTAAGGATCCGCCATCCTTGTTGAGGGTATTTAACCTTTCTTCTTGTGAATCAATCACAAGACTATATGACTTCGTACTTGCTGCGCAAGTCCCGTATCGTAATATACGATGAAATAATCTGTTTTAGTTTCTTTACGCTGGCGTTTGTCAGACTTAGGGTCTCTTTTTAAGAACCTCAGGGACAAACCCTAGTTCTTTTACATTTACAAATTTATTGACCCTACAATCAGGGAAGATAGTCAAGTGTTTAAGGTATAAACGTTTCTTGGTCTTTAAGTCATCCCCAAGGCATATTTCGCAGCACACGTATTTCTAAGTTTACATTAATTCGGTTATCTTTTAGGAGGTAATATTGAGATCACCTCGACACAATTTGTTATCCTTGTGACAATTGATTTTTTTAGTCCTAAATTTTAATGCTTTGATGTTAGTTAAATTCAATTAATCCTCCTTTTTCCTTGCAAATGAAACTCATGCCAAATAACAATATTTTCCTTGCTAAGATATACAATTAGCAATGATAACTTCCTTGTAATTCGAACAATGTAAGAAACCTTTCATGAATTTCATCCTCTATGATGATTCGTTTGCAAAAAAAAGAATAGGGGTTAATGGTGCAAGATGCAGTTTTTATACCTTCAAGATTTAACTGAAATATACTACTATAGTAAGTAGATAATCTTGCTCATAATTCGTTTTATTGCATGATGCTATTCGAAGAAAACTATGTTCTATACATTATCATTTGTTCAATTAAACTAAACTCCTTCATCGTAAATAAACTCGGAAAAGTATATCTTATCCCTAACAATTCATCTTTGCATGATTGACTTAAAACCGATACAAAACCAAGAAGGAAAAACGTGGTTTTGGGATGAGATATCCACATGGATACTGGGAGATGACCCTCCTGTAGCTACTCCTTGGACTTTCTTAGGCGGCATCACAATTCGAATGTGAAGGCAGCTTTTACTCTTTCTTTCGGATTTCCACCGTCTCTCTTTCGAAGCAAGGAGTCGTTCAAAAGGTTGACCATGAGGAGGGATAATAAGACCTCTAAAATCTTAGCTTCTTCGGAGAGGGAAAGGGTTTATAAAGCTTTAGAAAAAAAAGGTCTATAGGATATAATTCATGGTGGAAGGTTATGTGTGAGTGTGGCTTCACAAACATCTATGAAAGCCCTTGGGAGATCTTTTGGTCACTGGACTGTGTGTAAGTAAAAGGGAACACGGGGTTTAGAAAGGCTTAGGGGTGTATTAAAAAGAAGAAATATGAGGGGTAAAACACGGGGTTTCAAACACAAGATGTGACTTATGGATTTAGGCACGGGGATTAAGGGTTTTTTTTAGGTCAAGGGAATTGGGCTAAGGTGGCTTTCGAGGGATGCTAGGGGGGCAAAGGCTTTCTAAAGGTTAGAACCGGGAGGGGATGAAAGGGTAAGGAAGGGTATAGGAAGGGGAACTTGAGGGTTTTAAAAACCTGGGGGAGGGAGGAATTTATGGAGTAGAAGGGATATGAGGGGGGGGTGAAAGGGTTTTAAGAAACCCGAGGAGGGGGGGTGAAAGGGAAAAAGCACAGGAAGGGGGGCTTGAGGTGGTCCCCCTTAGAAGCTTCTGTGGATTCACTGAAGCCACGTGGGGAGAGGGATTTTCTTCACGACGTCGAATGTTGCTGGAGCCAGTGGCTGCAGATTGGCAATTGGATGTGGGGTGATTCCTCCTTAGCGGTGGTGGCGTTATGGCGGCCTCCCTTTCTCACAGCAGATATTGGTGGCAACATCAAGAGGCTTAATCTCCCCGCCTCCTCTCTCGTGTGGGCCACTGTACCTGTGGCCCTCCCTCTTTATATAGGGGAGGGGAGGGAATCCTCCCCCTCTTGAGCTGTCGGCTTGCATGGCAAGGGGCCTGAGCAAGCTCCAACGAGGAGCTTGCTCGCCCCCTCTATCCCCCCTTGATGCTCTAGCTCGATGCGCTACCACGAAGGCATAATTTTTTTTAAATATAATTAATATATTATATACATCCTGCATAAGTAAATATTCCATCCCCTTGATGATGATAGCATTGAGAGAAGAAAGGGGTGGCTCATCACTTGTTAGCGTCTCAACACGGCAAGGAGGTGGGTGCACAATGGCTAAGTTTTGTGCTGCCTCTACTCTTGGATCGAGTGTGATCTCCTCAGGCTCCCTCTCAAAGTAATTTAGTTGTGGCCGAGAGGGTGTGTCCATGTCTTCCTCACTGTCCTCTTGCACCTCAATGCACAAAATATATATGGCAAATGCTGCATGGCGCTCGATGAGATCCATCGTGGCATGGCCTTGGGATGAGGTGGACACTGCTCTAGCACGGAGATGCTACCCCACATGTACAAGGGCTCAATTTATTATCTTTGCATGGCTTGATCCAGAACGTAAACTATATAAGAAATCTATGGGGACCCATCTGAGAGTAGAGTCCGAAATAGAGCAAGTGAGAGGGTTTGCCACATCACAAAATGATGCCAGTATACTAGAGCTAGGGTCTATGATTGAAAGTGAGCTCTCTCGACTCAAGGTTGAGTAAAAGCTAGGGTATATCTAGTCTCCTATGTGTGTGTAGCGGGTGGAGCTAATCCATGCGGCGAAGGCAGGAGTGGTAGCCATGGCACACACAGAGAGAAGGAATGAGAGCACAAGTGTAGGGAAGTAGAGAACGAAAGCGAAAATGAGTTTGGAGTTATAGCTTTTATGTATCTAGGGTTTTAAATAAAGGTTATTTTTTAACCCTAAAGTTTCAAATTAAAACTCTTACCTTAGTTTTTTTATTTCAATACTTCAAAGTAACCATTAAAATTACTCATACAGGCAAATGCTTGGTTCTACATTATTATTTCCTTGAATATACTTGCATTACCAAGTATATTCAAGTCCAACTACAGAAAATATAGAAAATTTTTAAGAAAAGAATCTAAAAGACCTTCAAAATCCCTTGGATCTAATTTAATATTTAATTTTAAGAAATAAGTAGAAGAGATGAGCTACAATGTATCATTATGCAAAGACAATATTTCATAGATTATAGAACTCCAACCTACAATTTAATAATGATTTTAACCAGCATGATTAACTAATTACAGTATATATTATCGCATGCTTGGATCATAGTAAACTAAGATGATCTAAATTGAAAGTACTCAGAAGTTTTAAAAAATTTTATATTCGTTTTTTATAAAAACATTTACAAGGATTCCACTATCTCAAGGATATGTGGAGAAGCACATTGTTTACATGTCATGGATTTCTCACTATGAATCCTGACTTTTCTATTATCTAAGTTGAAATAGAAGCTACAAAGGGGCTCATTGGATATTATTTGGATTTCTTGTCTCAGAAAAGAAATGGGCCAATGGCTCTCTACAGCACTGACCACAAAAGGATTATGATAATTCCACAAGATAACCACATATATGAGAGTTGTATGTGTCTCATCTCGGGTATCTTGATCCAAGCTTATCCACTCCCCTCGCAAAATTCTCCATCTTCTATATCAAAAACAAATGCACAGAGTTTGTCTAGTGATGAAATACATTAATAAAAACAAAAAAATTGTAAGTATATGCGAATAACACAACAATTCATCTGAGCAAGACCTATGTCAATTAAATCAATTCATTCAAAGTAGTAAAAAATATTTACCTGAATATGAGATCAAATTGGTTGACCCTATCTCATCAAAATGTGTTCTTTTGACTTGCCAAGACTCACCCAATAGTGGATGGACACTTGCATTGACAAGCAATCTTTGTTTTCTTTAGAACATCACATGAACCAAACAAATATAAAAACAATGAGAATGGAATAAACCAACTAAGATGCATATCTTTGGAGCTCAAACATTTCACATTCTCCCATTCATACAAAGTTGATGGATATAGAGCTGTCAGTAAAACAAGATTGAATTAGAACACTGCAAAGATTTTTTTTTTAAACTCTGATGCAAAAGAACAAACAATGATAAAATTTAAAAATTTACTATTTTTTTAATAATTTGTAATGTAGTTCTTGTCATGTGCAGAGATTTGTTTATGCGTATAAACATGTTGGATCAACACTTCAGTTAGTGTACTTGTTCCATTAAACACTTTTCTGAACTCTAAAATTCTACCTTTCCAATGTTTGCTAGGGTTTGCAACATCCTTATGCCTAACCTAGAAACTCCCTCGAGTACTTGGGTGCATCAAAATCAAATCCAACCTATAGTACTTATCACAAATCCAATTACCAATACTATCTTTCCTATCCAAGACCTCCACTGCAAGTATGTTACTGATGTTTTTCCTTTGTGAAGACATCTATGATAACCAAATAGAAAACTTACCTATCATCATGTGTACAAATCGCAAATTTTCTCTCCAAATGAAATAAAATTTAAATGGAGCAATTAAAAAAAACATTATACCTGCAATTCTTTTCACAAAGAAGCCCAAAGATGTTGAACAAGAAGTTGATTTATAGCAAGACCATTGTTCCTTCACTGACAAATTCCTAGAGTACAAAAACAAAAGAAATATGGAGTCAAAGCATACATATAACTTACATAGGCTTTGTCTAAATGAAATGAAACTTAACCATGGAGCAACAGAAAAAGTGGCGATATACATGTGGCTCTCTTTGCAAAGAAACCCAAAGAAGTTGAAGAAAAGGACTCTTGGAGTAAAGAAACAAACGGAAACTCAGTATGAATATAGCTTGCATACATTTTGTCCAAACGAGATAAAACTTAAGTATAGAGTAGCACAAAAACAAGACAGCATACCTATAACTTTGTTTACAAAGAAACCATAAGATGTTGAAGAAGATGTTGAGTATTCAAAATATCATTATTCTTGACTATAAGAAACTCCTAGAGTACCAAAATAAAAAAAATTACATGCTAGAGAATGCACATAACTTGCATAGGTTTTGTCCAAAAGAGATAAAACTTTACCATAGATCATCCATGGAAGAGAACGATATACTTATAAAGTTTTGTGAAGAAAATCTTAGGTCTTTGGTAGAATAAGCTCTGCTCTCATAAAACGTGTGAAACTCACTCTGTGTTTGTGTAGAGGAAATGAAATTTCACAGGGTTACAGATAGGGCAAGCAACAATGAGGTTGTAAGATTTACATGTTGAATTTATCCTCAACAAAACTACTTTCAAAATTAGAAACTTGGAAATATGCACAATGCAAATCATGGCAAAATAGAATATCAAATATCAGATTTGGCATTACAAAACCATGAAATACACTGGTAGATAGTGCATTGCACCAAGTACAACTAGAGCTAGGAAAAATTTAACTCCATTTTGTAGGCCACTACTATCAAATAGTTGAAGGTCTACTGGAAAGATAAACCAAAACTAAGATCCTTACAATCTACAATCAAACCTGAGTTAAAATCATAGATCCAATTACAAGATAGCTTCTCAAAGCATATTGTTGGCATTAAGATTAAATGCATCCTTGTTGTTGCGGATCCTACGAACAAGAACCGTATCTATGGACTTAATAGTGATACGTTGGGCATGAATGGCTAAAAGTTGACAATCACCCATTAGATCAATCAAGTAACTTTCAACTACTTCTTGGAGAGCAAGCAAGGTTTGCTTGACTATCGCCCCACATTCCTTGCCTAGTTCCTTGAAAAGAACTTGTAATAATGCCCTAACTACAGATCTGGCAGTATTTCTTACACCAACCTAGAGAATAGTGCCTTAGGAATAATTAAGTTGGCACTCTTCTGGAATTTCCTTATCTCATGTAGTGCAGTTGTGCCTGGTCTCCATCTTTTCATCTTATGTTCTAGAGGACGTGCATTACTAGTTGGAGTAGTAGTGGGAGGTGGAGCAACTGGAGCATGTGGACCGCCAATTTTGGACAATGGCGAACCATCATTATTGACCACACTAGGGCCACCATTGTTGGACACAATAGCGCCACCATTATTAGTTGCAGTAGGGCCACCGTTATCGACCACCAAAGGACCTTTTTCACTCACCGTTATCTTGTAGTAGGACCACCATTATCTTGCAGGCGCCTTCTTGATAAGAAGCTTGGAATGCGCCATGGTTGTGATGATGAAGGATAGAAAGGTGGAGGGTAGAGTGAAGAGTAATGAGAAAAAATGAAAGGAGAGACTTGACTTTAAGTACGAAACTTTTAAAGTTACTGTGATGTAAATGAACTTTAAAATTATCATTTCATTTCATTTCTCCACCCCATCTATGCCTCTCTCTATCTTCTACCACCCCCCTCTCATGCCCCTCTCTGTCTAGGCCACTGAATGTTCCAAGGTTTGAAATTTTCATATCTTTATCTTAGGATTTCGAAATCGACTTTTCATAATTAAAATAGTTCAAAATCGACTTTGAAAAATAAAATGACAAACTTTCAAAATTTTAAACAAAATTTGCAAGATATCTCATCTTAAAGATAGGAGTATTGATGTGTCATATCCTGGGTACCTATGCTCTCTCATGGACTCTAAACAGAAAAGTGACTTGCTAAGTCAAACCAAGTATAACTAAATATACAAATCAACTGGCGCTATAACTATGCCAATTGTAGGTAGATTGAATAAACTAAATATAATAAGTGACAAGTCAGTGGTCTTGTGAGAATCATATGACCATTGATGTGCTAAGTGTAGACATGTGGACCAATCTAGCTAGGCGATCCATCATCAATGTTTGCATGTGTTGAGCTTGCTATCTCAATATTCCCCCTCAAGCTCAACTATATATCTACAACTCCAAGTAAGCTTCAAAACTTTCGAAGCTTCTCTGCTCCCAATACCTTTATGAAAATGTCAACTATCTGATGCTGTGTGCTGATATATACCAGGTCAATCTCTCCTACAAGTACCTTCTCTCTCACAAAGTAATGGTGCACCTCAATGTGTTTTATCCTAGCATGGAATATTGGGTTCCAAGCTAGCTATATGCTGCTCATGTTCTCATAGTGAATGACAACTAGACTATCTCTCTATATATCCAAATCACCCAATAACTTTTTCAACCATACCACCTCACATGCTACCATAGCAGTACCTTGGTACCACTATACTCAAAATCTATACTCGATAAAGTAGTTTTAGATTTCTTTTTGCTACTCCATCTAGCTACTATACTACCAAGGGAAAACGTTGATCCATTGGTAAATTTTTTGTTTGACATAGTACCAATCCAATCTACATCTATGCATCCAAACACATGTACATCCTTACTTATCTCATAAAAAAGTCCATAATGTAAAGTGGAATTCACATATCTCAATATGTGTCTAATTGCATCCAAATGTGGCTTTTTAGGAATTAGAATAAACTAACTCATAAGGCCAATGACATAGCTTAAGTTTGTTGACCTTGTGATAGTCATGTAAATCAAACTCCCTACTCTCCTCTTGAACATAGTAGGGTCTTTCATCTCACCCCTAGTATCAGCACTCAACTTCACATTTTACTCCAATGGTACTGCAAGAGATCTACATGATGTTATACCATACTTAGATAACATATCCAAACCATACTGCCTTTGGGATAGACATATACTATCATCACATCAGATTACCTCAATACCAAGTATCTCAACTTACCTAGTCCTTTATCTTGAACTTCTTCTTCAAAAAATCCTTAACTCCAACAATCCCATTGTCATTGTCACTTGTAACAATCAAGTCTTCCACATAGATAACTATGATGGCCAACCCTACATCTTTTTTCCTCACACTAAGTGAGTAGTCTCAAAATCATAGATATAAAAGTCAATGTTGACAAGATATTCTCTGATCTTGTTAGACCCTGTTCTAGGTGCTTACTTCGCCCATAGAGCTCTTTGTTTAACCTGCACACATATATGGGGTGCTCTAAATCCTCATAACTTATGTTGCCTACTCCATATATACCTCTTCTTGTAATTCACCATGTAAGAATGCATTCTTGATATCCATTTTCTATAAATTCCAACCTTTGGTTGCTACCAAAGCAATCACACATTTAACAATTTCCATCCTAGCAATTGGGCTAAATGTCTTTTCATAATCTATGCCATCTATTTGAGTAGAGTCTTTTGCAACCAATCTAGCGTTATATCTTCTAATCGAACACTCTACATTATGCTTGATTTTGTAAACTCACTTACATCTAATACTTTTCTTGCCCTTAGACAAGGGTACCAAATCCCGTCTTATTGGCTTATAATACAACCATCTCCTTATCTATTGTTGTATCCCAATGAGCGTGACCAACACCACCCTCGAAACAAGTGGGCTCAACATCCTCAACTACCTTTACCATTGAAGCATAATGGTGAGTTGCATAACCTTTAAAACCAAATTTTTAAACAAAGTATTTGATCCTGCTAGACCTATGTACCATTGTATCAGATATTGGAGCATTTACATTACCATGTGCTCTCTATACACTTTGGTTCTTGACTAAAGGAATACCAAGCTCATCATCCAAATTCTCCAAACCACTAGAATCTCCATCAAATCCCAAATGACTAGTAGATACATCATGGCCACCCAATAATTTCTTCTTTCCTTTGTCTTTACCTGCAACACTTGTAGATCTACCTGAAGAAAAGGGATTTCCTCTGTCTCGGGCTTCAAGATTAGTGGAAGGTCTGAAAGGTCCCTAATTTTTTCTAGTGTCAAGGGTGTAGTTAGGAATGTTTTCTCCAATGGATTTTTTGGCCCAACACTCTATCCATTGTATACCCATGATGAACTCTTCTTATGATCCATAATATGTGCATTCCTTGGGATGAAATGGTATCTCTTTGCAAACATTTTCAAGGCACATTTAACATTATTAAAGTTTAATTTAATTATAATTTTAATGCAAATCATGATTGGTATACACTTTTCTTACAGTTAACTTAAAGTCCAAGATTGCTTGGTAAATTATTTTTTATTGAAACCCATTGAAGCATCACACATGGTCTAAAGACAAGCAAGTTTTCATTGAATTACTACTTGCAATGAGTGCAAGGGCATGGAACATGCTGATTGAGATACATCTCTCAGTGTTGAAAGTCGCCGCTATGATCATTGCTCATTTTTTCTATGTTATTGTAACCAATATACCTTTTTCTCTCGAATTCATCACTCCCACGCTTACTCCCTCCCTCCCTCCATACATACATACATACATATGTATGTATGTATGTATATATATATATATATATATATCTCCCTCCCTCCCTCCCTCTATTTTTCTCTCTCTTTCCTCTCTCTCTTCCCCTCTCTCTCCCTCATTGTTTCTCTCCCTCACCCTTCTTCTCTTTCTCTCCTCTTTGTCTTTCTCTCCCTTCCTCTCTCTATTTTTCATGAAGACCCCTCTCTCTCCCTCTTTCTATTTTTCTCTCCCTCTTTTCTTCTCTCTATTTCTCTCTCTCTCTCAATGAATCTCTCTACAAATAAAAATAAAAAGAGAAAAGAAGAAAATAGAAGAATAAAGAAAGGAGAGGCAATGTCTCCCTCTCTCTCAATGCATCTCTCCATCCCTCCTCTATTTTCCTCTCCCTCTCTATTGCTCTCTCTCCTCCCTTTGTATTTTTCCCTCATGTCCTTCCCTCTCCCTCCCTCCCTCTACTTTGCTCTCCCCTATCTATCCATTTTTCTCTCCCTCCCCTCTATTTTTCTCTCTCCTTCCATCTCATTATTTCTCTCTCTGTCCTTTTCTGCATTTTTCACTCTCTTCCTCTCTATTCTCTCTCTTTTTCTCTCTACTCTCCCTCTCTCTCCATTTTTCTCTCTCCCCCTTTCTCATTTTCTCTTTGCTTCTCTATTTGTTTCTTCCTCTCTCTCTCTCTCTCTCTCTCTCTCTCTATTTGTCTCTCCCTTCCTCTCTCTCTTCTTTTCACTCTCGTCCTCTATTTCTCTCTTCTCCCCCTCTCTCTCCCTTTCTTCTCTCTCCTCCTCTCTATTTTATCTCTCCTCCCTCTCTATTTTTCTCTCCACCCCCTCTCCCTCTCCCTCTCTCCCTCCCTCCCCTCTGTGTGTGTGTGTGTGTGTGTGTGTGTGTGTGTGTGTAAAAGTCCGCATGAAAATAATTGATTGGGATTTTTGAAATTTTTTTTTAAATATATTTCCCCCCCTTATCCCTCCAGCCGACTGACGAGCTGGAGGGGGGGGAGGGGAATAGAAGGAGTTTACGAAGCTCCTTGGTGGAGCTTGTGGAGGGAGGGAGGGCATGCGTGTTGACATGCAGAAGGAGAAGATCCCCCTCCCTCGAGGGGACGGGCCACTGGACAGGAAAGGCTGGGGGGGAGTCCGTGAGGAGAATCGACGACGTTGTAAGGAGGAACGCTGCCTCGACGCCTGACAAAGGAGTTGAAGATGGAAGGGAAAGAGGGGAAGGCTGCCGCCACGTGAGTGCCCAGGGAGGAGCCGCTGCCTTACCGTCGCAGGCCTGCCACCTATCCATGACGCCGTGTCGCCGTTAAGTTTCCCCCCACGTGGGGAAACTTTGGAAGCTTCCTAGGGGGAAGCTTCCAAAGGGCTTAACAAGCCCCCTTTTCTTTACATACCCCCCGGTGCTAAAATCAATAAGCCTTTGTCTTGGGCCATAGAAACCCCCTTTTCATCCCCTAGTGTGCCTATTGAAAACCTTTCATTTTCCCCCCGTGCTTTCAAAAATTTTCACCCCCTCCTTGTACGTTATGAAGCCCTTTCAACTCCCATATCCAAAACCCTTTTCCATGGGTATGAGAACCCCCTCCGCCGGGATTTAAAAATCCCTTAAATCCCCTTTTCACCCTTGTACTAAAGCCCTTTTCTTTCACTTGGAGTCTTTTTTTTTTTTTCCCCAAGCACAAAGGCCTTATGGGTCTTATTACTTCTTTACCTGTGTATAATCTCTAAAAGGCCTATCCCCTTGGCTTTGGAATCACTCTTCCTATGGCCTCTTAAAACCACTTCTCCCGTGATTACCCCTTAAGCCTTTACCTTGGCATCAAAAACCTTTCACCTTCCCACATGTGTAAGCCCCCATAAGCCATTTTTCTCCAAGTTGACCAAAGGGCCCTTAGACCCTTACTTATAATCTTTACGGCTATTATTTTTCCTTAAAGCTCTCCTACACCTTGTGTCCTCTCCACACCTTGTTATTTCCGTTCGTGCGAGCTTACAAAGACCATTAAGCCTTCCCCATGGCTTCAATGGGTCTTAGTTGTAAAAGTTTCTAAAAATACCCTTTTCAATTTCCGAATTCAAGGAGGGAAACCTTCCAAAAAACTACTTTGACGAACGGAGCAAGGAGCGACGGTGGAGTTGTAAAGCTGCTTCCACGTTCGACGAACCACACTAGCGATGCCTCCTAAGAAAGTCCAAGGCGTAGCCGCGGGAGGGTCATCTCCCGGTATCCATGTGGATATCTCACATCAAAGCCAGGTTTTCTTCTTGATGTTAATTTGGGTTTTAGTCAATCATGCAAAGAAAAATTATCAAGGAAATATATATATTTGTTCGAATCAATTCTAACGAAGGAGTTAGCTTATGAATGACAATGTATTCAAATTAGCTTCCATCAAATTGCATCAAGCATTATAAAATAATAGGCAATACTATCCATTTACTATAGTATTATAGTCCTAAAATGAAGAAATTATATCTTGCTCCATTAGTCTTATTCTTTTCGCAACGGATCATGGCAAAATGGCTAAATTCATGAAAAGTTTCCTTCAATGCTCAAATTATTAGAGAGTTATCTTTGCTAGTTGCAAGGCAACTGTTGTTAATTGGCATGAGTTTATCTTAAAGAAAACGGAAGTTAAAAGTTAGAAATTAACAAGTATAAAAATTAGACATACAAAATCATTTGGAAAGAAAATGTAATGGGGAATTGCTGAATGATACTTTATTAACACTTTTCCCCCTTCAAATTGAGGACTTGGAACAAATAAAGTGTGTATTCACCAATTCCTTAGCTAGGTATTTAGGAGTATCGTCACTCTTTGTATCATCATGGCATTAGGCTATATGCCAAATTAAACTGTATTGATTGAGAAAGTTAATCGAAGATAGTAAAACCGTGACAAGACGAGTAAGATTACCTTCCAAAAGCTGACCAAACCAATCTTTCCAAAAGCTAACCGGACCAATCTAAACATAGAAACATTCATACCCTAAAACACTGGACTACTTACCTTACCGCAAGGACAATAAATTCATAAGGATAAGAAATTAGGGTTCGTCCCTAAGGTTCTTAAAAAGAAGGAACCCTAGGCCTGACATACGTCAGCGTAAGGAATCTAAACAGATTATTCCATCGCCGGACTTGCGCAACATGTATGAAATCATTTTGTGATTGAGTCACAAAAAGAAAAGGAAAAAAAAAACCCTTTTCAAAGTCGGCAGATCCTTACGCAAGTTATCTTGCAAGAAGACGTAGTTTTTGGATATCCTTCAAAATAAGAAAAGTTGTAAAATAGTAACTAGCATATCTAAGGTACCTTAGGGTAAACCAAACTAGGTATACCCTACATCCGAATGTAGGGAATCTTGCCAAAGTTACAAGACATCTTAAGAACGACTGCTGATACACTCAAAAAGGAAAGAACACTTCTTTAGCAGTTTGCCATACAACTGGGTTGGTTAATGGAAATGTTTGTGCTTGCTAGAGATTTTAGAGCTCCTGAAGGGAGAGGCAGCTTCAGTTACCCCCGACTGCCTGCCTGACCCTAACCAAGGGGGTTGTTTGACCGTGCCGGGAACGTGGACCGAACCCGCCGCGAGAGGTCTCTCCGTTGAGTTCTACTTGGAGCAGGAGGACGCTTGGGTGCCAGGGGGGGCTCTAGCCGTAAATCCCTCGCCTTCCGGGTCCTGCACAAGGGGCTAACGCGACTTGGGATTGGATCCCGAAGCCCGTATACTAGTTGACAGGCGGAAGCTTGGAATAGTGATCCCTGGAGATTACTTGTTAGCCTCCGGGCAGATTATGGATAAGCCTACGGGCGGAACTTCTTGTAATTCAAATATAAATGATGAGATGTTGAAAGAACTTGCTTGATATTGTTTTTATATGTCACGTGATAAGATTACGTGAAGGAACCAGTGCTTAAACAAGATTAATTAAAGAAGCTGATTTTTATATGTCGAATTAATGTGTTAGATAATTACATAATTAAAACAAACCGAGGAAAGTGCGGAGAATGGACCATGGGTCCGTCCTACAGTTGGGTGGTCCCGGTTAGGTGGGAACTTTTCTCATAAATCTCGAAAGACAGCGGAATGATCATCATCATCAAAAAGAATAACAAGAACGATGACCTAGAGTTACGTCTTACCCGATTTACGTTGTTTTAGGGGAACGGAATGGGACTATGCCTTATGGCAGAGAGGTTGAGCTTTGCATCCCTCTCGTTTCCCATTCTCCTTGAACCAAGTGCAGCGTGAATCCGCTTCGGACCTGGCGTTTCTGTGTAAAGTAGTTCGCTCGGGTCTGACGCTAGTTGCTGTTAGCTAGTGACCCATTAGGAAAACCCTAATTCCGGTCGATCCTAAGTGGAAACGGCTAGGATACTTTCGATACGTGGCAGGCGCGGGAAGAACTAGATCGCAAAACCCGTAACATTCCATGGGAGTGTCGGGTGGAGCTTTCTAGACATCCTTTCCGATGGACTACTAAGACGTGTCCTGGATGATACTAGGGGACACGTTACAGTTGGTATCAGAGCCGACCAACAACGGAATTGTTTTTATGAGATTTAAATAAAAAGAAGTAAAGAAATTGTTGCTGTCCAAGCATTTCCTCATCTTCAATACTGTCTTGCAGAACTATGAAGCGTGGAACAAGTTTTTGGTGTTCCGGGTCATGTTTATGACTACAATGCATTCTCCGCTTTATAGACAAAGAGTTGGGATGATGAACATCCTGGAGCAGATTTATAATCCATCACCTTTATATATAGAACGAAGATGGACTGGGTCTTCAGGAATCTACTACATAGCTGCCCACCGGTTCGCTTATCTACAGACCAACCTAAAGAGGATCAAGTGGTTGGAAGACTTGAAAGTCGTGAAGCTGTTCATTTTTGTGGAAGCTCACGTAAATTCGACTTTACATATTCAAGGTCGGAGGGTTGAAATGAACTCATATGTATATGAGGAAGTAATCCGTGTAATCCCATCCGACAGGATTAAGGTGTTGGGCCGCCATGAGAAGTATGGATTCCAACGAAAAGGATATCATGAACTTCTAATGAATTATCGATTCCTAAAGATCCATGACCCAAAACCCTACTATTACACAGTTCCTGTAGACAAATGCAATACAACGTTGTTCTCCCCAAACTGAATGTAATGATTGGATTATCATCACACGAGATGTTGTATAAGGCTACGCCCATGTAAATATAAATAAGGACTTCTTTTTCCGACTGTGCATCAGAGTTGTTAAAAAAGTTAAGTAGCTTCATGATTTACGAGATAGCTGAACTAAAGATAAGCTAATGTCAATTATCATGTAATAACATTAAGAAAACTTTTATCCAGGCACAACCCCAGGTACAGGTTCCAAATTCGCCCCCTACATCAAGTACTGCTGTGATCCAGGAGAAGAAGTTCCTCCTCAAACAGATAAAGCCACCCGAGTTTGACGAGAGAGGCAGATTCGTCTAGTCTGATGCTGAAATTTGGATTGAATCTATGGAGGATTACTTTGAAGCAGTTGGTAGTGCACCTACCAATCAGGCCATGC
The DNA here is from genome assembly GCF_053477565.2 of Lygodium microphyllum. Classification (NCBI taxonomy): domain Eukaryota; kingdom Viridiplantae; phylum Streptophyta; class Polypodiopsida; order Schizaeales; family Lygodiaceae; genus Lygodium; species Lygodium microphyllum. The sequence continues at coordinate 93,638,510 of NC_141135.1, read as the reverse complement.
TCGCCAAATTAAAACTCACCGGCGAAGCTAGATTATGGTGGAAACAATGGTGCAGGGATCAAGGGACTTCAGAGGGGTCTGTTACCTGGGAGAAGTTAAAGAAAGCCATGCAGGGGAGATATTTGCCACCTGCATATCGTACACAGAAAATGAATGAGTTCTATGAGCTAAAACAGCTAGGACTCACCCTTGATGCATACTACTCTAAATTTGTCTCACTTTTAAAGTATGCGCCACAAATGGACATGACGCAGCAGGTGTCCAAATTTTGTGCGGGCTTAAATCCACCCGTAAATACCCGTCTCGAATCTATGCGTCCGTCAGATCTTCAGGATGCACTCATTCGAGCAGCGCCTATAATTCAAGAAGTGCAAGCTAGACCAAGGGGTAACAAAAATTGGTCCTATAGCGAACCAAACAGAGGAGCATTCAGACCCCAAGTGAAGAGAGTTCAAGGTCACAATCAGGGACAAAGGAAGAAAGCAAGGATAAATAACATCAACAACTTTGTTCCTACTCACGGTAATGGCCGAAACCTCCGATATTTCCACTGCAACAAACTCGGTCACTTCAAAAGGCAATGTCCCAAGCTCAGCGAGGGACATCGTCAAGGTGCAGGCCGCGATCAAGGAGCCGCCACCCGTGGAAGAGGAAGAACTGCTTGCATTACCAATAGGCAAAGATGCGAAGCAGAAGAAGAGGAAGATCCGACTATGGAAGCAGAATTCGAAAGAGCGACAGTCCATGCCGCTTTACACAAGAAGGGGCCGAATCGCCAGTTCTCGATGATTCAAACACCGTCGGACTATCAAGGTAAAGGTTTCAAAACCTTGATTGATTGTGGCAGTACACATTCCTTTATCTCACCAGCATGTGCAAAAAGATTAGGAATAGCCACAGTAGAAGCACCTACCCTACTTGTGGAATTGGCAAACGGTCGTGAGGTAACTTGTACCAGGCAAACTGCTAAGGAAGAATTCTTTCTGGGAGGAAAGAAAACCTCAGTCAAATTCAGAGTCGTGAATTTAGGTATCCATGAGTGTCTACTCGGGATGGATTGGCTTAAGCCTAATGACGCCCACATCCACTGTGGAAAGGGTCAAGTTTCCTTTCGAAACTCTGAAAGGGAGTTTGTTACAACTCAAGGTGAGGCAGGAGTGCCAAGAATCCAGTTAGCCAAAGTATCGCGGATCATAAAAGGAGTCAGAAAAGGATTACCCGTTTACCTGATCAAACTCAACAAGTTAGATCAAAAGCAAGAGTCTCATGAAGGACCTTCTTGGCTAAAGGAATAAGCTGACGTATTCCCTGAGGAATTGACTGAACTTCCGCCTCCAAGAGAAGTTGATCATGAAATAAGGCTAGTGCCTGGAGCTGCGCCAATTGCAAAGAGACCTTATAGAATGTCCATACCGGAAGCTATTGAGTTGAAGGAACAACTCAAGAAACTGTTAGATCAGGGTTACATTCGGCCTAGCAACTCACCATGGGGAGCTCCAGTACTATTCCAGAAAAAGAAAGATGGGACACTTCGACTATGTATTGATTACCGTGGGTTGAATCAATCAACAGTCAAGAACAAGTATCCTATTCCTAGAATAGATGAGCTTCTTGATCGCCTTCAAGGTGCAAAGATCTTCTCCAAGATTGATCTCAGATCAGGCTACTATCAAATAAGGATCAAGGAAGAAGATATTCCAAAAACGGCCTTCAATACAAGATATGGGCACTTTGAGTTCTTGGTTATGTCATTCGGGCTTACAAATGCACCTGCCACCTTCAATAGATTAATGCATGATATTTTTAGACCATATCTTGATGATTTCGTACTTGTCTTCTTTGATGACACTTTAGTCTATTCTAAACAGGAAGAAGATCATGAACCTCAACTACGGATTGTCCTTGAGACAATGAGGTCTCATAAGCTGTATGCAAAAATGAAGAAGTGTGCATTCTTCAAGCGTCAGATTGAATATCTGGGATTCATAGTATCATCAAAGGGAATATCAGTAGACCCAGCCAAAGTCAAGGATGTGCTTGAATGGCCAATACCAATATCCGTTAAAGAAATACATAGCTTTGTTGGCTTGATAGGATGGTATAGGGTCTTTATTAAAAACTATGCTTTGATTGCAGCACCTCTTACAAACTTACTAAAGAAGCAGACTTCTATTACATGGTCAACTCCCGAACAAAATAGTTTCGACAAATTAAAGCAAAGTTTGGTATCAGCACCTATTCTAAAACTCCCTGACCTCAATAAGGAGTTCGAGGTAGTAACTGATGCCAGCATACTTGCCTTGGGGTGTGTACTTATGCAGGAAGGTCATCCAATAGCATACTCTTCAAGGAAATTGAAGAGTCATGAAAAGAATTATGCCACGCATGATCTGGAATTATTAGCTGTCATCCATGCTCTAAAGCTTTGGAGACACTACCTGTTGGGTAACAAGTTTACTCTAGTAACCGATCATAAGAGTCTCAAATGGATTTTTACCCAGAACGAGCTCAACATGAGGCAACGTCGGTGGATTGAAGTATTGGAGGAGTATGATTTTGAAATCAAGTACCGACCAGGGAAAGAGAATGTGGTTGCCGATGCACTCAGCCGCAAGGCATTCCTAAATTCCCTAATCTTGCAGAATCCATCAACGGCCAGATCTCTGGCTACAAAGGTATCTATGCCAAGCAACCCTATACTGGAACTAGCTAGAGAGGAAGCAAGCCAATATCTACCAAGAAGCAGAATCTGAAGTCACAAGCTAAGTATCAGGAATTTTCCATTGATAATGGACTTGTCTACTACAGAACAAAGCTGTGTATACCAACAAGCCAATCACTTAAGCAGAAGATATTATGGGAAGCTCATGATTCTCCTTTTGCAAGACATCCTGGCTATGCAAAAACTCTTAATGCAGTTAGGAAAAGTTACCACTAGGAGAGGCTCAAAGGTGACGTTCTCAAGTATGTCACTGAATGTTTGTCTTGCCAACGTATCAAGGCCGAACATGTCATGATGCCAGGGAAACTGCAACCGCTTGACATTCCCCAAATGAAATGGAAATTCATCAGTATGGATTTTGTTGTGGGCTTACCCCAAGTCCAAGGAGGATACAATTCCATTATGGTTGTGGTTGACATGCTTACCAAGGTTGCACACCTGATTCCAGTAAAGAAAAACTATAAAGCCTCTGACATTGCAAGATTGTTTATCAAGGAAATATTCAAGCTACATGGGTTACCTAAAAGAATCATTAGTGATCGAGATTCTCTCTTCACATCACACTTCTAGAGAGCTATCTTTGAAGCTATTGGGACTCAACTCTGTTTAGCACCGCCTACCATCCCCAAACGGATGGACAAACATAGCGAGTGAATCAAATCATTGAGGATATGCTTAGGGCATACTGCTGTCGAGAGCCGAAGAGGTGGATTCAATACTTACTGTTAGTTGAATTTGCCTACAATGCTTCTTACCAACAGAGCATTCAAATGACCCCTTTCCAGGCATTGTATGGTCATGATTGTCGAAGTCCCCTAAACTTTTCTGATCCAACCCTAAGAGTTGAAGCTTCAAGACAAATGTTGGATGACATGGATGATCAAATAAGGTCAATAAGACAAGACATACAAGCAGCCAAGGATAGACAAAAGGCATATGCAGATTTGAAATGTCAAGAAAGAGTCTTCAAAGAAGGAGACATGGTCTTCATTCGAGTACGCCCTAAAAAGAGTTCTCTATCCCTAGGAGAATGCAAGAAGCTAAGTCCAAGGTATTGTGGGCCGTATAAAATCCTCAAATTCCTAGGACCCAATGCCTATAAATTGCAACTCCCTGAGAACCTAAAGGTTCATAGTGTATTCCATATCAGTCTATTAAAAAAATATATACCCAATCCTAATCATGTACTTAATGACCAACAAATTGTAATGCCTAGCCAAGGAGTTCTTGAACTAAAGGCAGAAAGGATCTTAGATGTTAGGGAAAGACAGTTAAGATCTAGAACCTTGAAAGAATTCCTTGTCCAGTGGAAAGATTATCCCCAAGAGGATGCCACTTGGATAGATGAAGGCACTCTCAACCATCAATATCCCCAGTTTATCTCGAGATGAGGACATCTCGATTCCTCCAAGGGGGAGAGAATGTAAAAGTCCGCATGAAAATAATTGATTGGGCTTTTTGAAAAAATAAAAATTTATATATTTCCCCCCCTTATCCCTCCAGCCGACTGACGAGCTGGAGGGGGGGGAAGGGGAATAGAAGGAGTTTACGAAGCTCCTTGGTGGAGCTTGTGGAGGGAGGGAGGGCTGCGTGTTGACACGCAGAAGGAGAAGATTCCCCTCCCTCCACTATTTAAACGAGGGGAGGGGAGGGGCCGCTGGACAGGAAAGGCTGGGGGGAGTCCGTGAGGAGAATCGACGACGTTGTAAGGAGGAATGCTGCCTCGACGCTTGACGAAGGAGTTGAAGATGGAAGGGAAAGAGGGGAAGGCTGCCGCCACGTGAGTGCCCAGGGAGGAGCCGTTGCCTTACCGTCGCAGGCCTGCCACCTATCCATGACGCCGTGTCGCCGTTAAGTTTCCCCCCACGTGGGGAAACTTTGGAAGCTTCCTAGGGGGAAGCTTCCAAAGGGCTTAACAAGCCCCCTTTTCTTTACATACCCCCCGATGCTAAAATCAATAAGCCTTTGTCTTGGGCCATAGAAACCCCCTTTTCATCCCCTAGTGTGCCTATTGAAAACCTTTCATTTTCCCCCCGTGCTTTCAAAAATTTTCACCCCCTCCTTGTACGTTATGAAGCCCTTTCAACTCCCATATCCAAAACCCTTTTCCATGGGTATGAGAACCCCCTCCGCCGGGATTTAAAAATCCCTTAAATCCCCTTTTCACCCTCATACTAAAGCCCTTTTCTTTCACTTGGAGTCTTTTTTTTTTTTTCCCCAAGCACAAAGGCCTTATGGGTCTTATTACTTCTTTACCTGTGTATAATCTCTAAAAGGCCTATCCCCTTGGCTTTGGAATCACTCTTCCTGTGGCCTCTTAAAACCACTTCTCCCGTGATTACCCCTTAAGCCTTTACCTTGGCATCAAAAACCTTTCACCTTCCCACATGTGTAAGCCCCCATAAGCCATTTTTCTCCAAGTTGACCAAAGGGTCCTTAGACCCTTACTTATAATCTTTACGGCTATTATTTTTCCTTAAAGCTCTCCTACACCTTGTGTCCTCTCCACACCTTGTTATTTCCGTTCGTGTGAGCTTACAAAGACCATTAAGCCTTCCCCATGGCTTCAATGGGTCTTAGTTGTAAAAGTTTCTAAAAATACCCTTTTCAATTTCCAAATTCAAGGAGGGAAACCTTCCAAAAAACTACTTTGACGAACGGAGCAAGGAGCGACGGTGGAGTTGTAAAGCTGCTTCCACGTTCGACGAACCACACTAGCGATGCCTCCTAAGAAAGTGCAAGGCGTAGCCACGGGAGGGTCATCTCCCGGTATCCATGTGGATATCTCACATCAAAGCCAGGTTTTCTTCTTGATGTTAATTTGGGTTTTAGTCAATCATGCAAAGAAAAATTATCAAGGAAATATATATATTTGTTCGAATCCATTCTAACGAAGGAGTTAGCTTATGAATGACAATGTATTCAAATTAGCTTCCATCAAATTGCATCAAGCATTATAAAATAATAGGCAATACTATCCATTTACTATAGTATTATAGTCCTAAAATGAAGAAATTATATCTTGCTCCATTAGTCTTATTCTTTTCGCAACGGATCATGGCAAAATGGCTAAATTCATGAAAAGTTTCCTTCAATGCTCAAATTATTAGAGAGTTATCTTTGCTAGTTGCAAGGCAACTGTTGTTAATTGGCATGAGTTTATCTTAAAGAAAACGGAAGTTAAAAGTTAGAAATTAACAAGTATAAAAATTAGACATACAAAATCATTTGGAAAGAAAATGTAATGGGGAATTGCTGAATGATACTTTATTAACACTTTTCCCCCTTCAAATTGAGGACTTGGAACAAATAAAGTGTGTATTCACCAATTCCTTAGCTAGGTATTTAGGAGTATCGTCACTCTTTGTATCATCATGGCATTAGGCTATATGCCAAATTAAACTGTATTGATTGAGAAAGTTAATCGAAGATAGTAAAACCGTGACAAGATGAGTAAGATTACCTTCCAAAAGCTGACCAAACCAATCTTTCCAAAAGCTAACCGGACCAATCTAAACATAGAAACATTCATACCCTAAAACACTGGACTACTTACCTTACCGCAAGGACAATAAATTCATAAGGATAAGAAATTAGGGTTCGTCCCTAAGGTTCTTAAAAAGAAGGAACCCTAGGCCTGACATACGTCAGCTTAAGGAATCTAAATAGATTATTCCATCGCCGGACTTGCGCAACACCTATGAAATCATTTTGTGATTGAGTCACAAAAAGAAAAGGGAAAAAAAAAACCCTTTTCAAAGACGGCAGATCCTTACGCAAGTTATCTTGCAAAAAGACGTAGTTTTTGGATATCCTTCAAAATAAGAAAAGTTGTAAAATAGTAACTAGCATATCTAAGGTACCTTAGGGTAAACCAAACTAGGTATACCCTACATCTGAATGTAGGGAATCTTGCCAAAGTTACAAGACATCTTAAGAACGACTGCTGATACACTCAAAAAGGAAAGAACACTTCTTTAGCAGTTTGCCATACAACTGGGTTGGTTAATGGAAATGTTTGTGCTTGCTAGAGATTTTAGAGCTCTGTTTGATTTATGAATTACAAATTAAATAAGTATCCATACTTCAGGTTAAAAACCTGAAGGGAGAGGCAGCTTCAGTTACCCCCGACTGCCTGCCTGACCCTAACCAAGGGGGTTGTTTGACCGTGCCAGGAACGTGGACCGAACCCGCTGCGAGAGGTCTCTCCGTTGAGTTCTACTTGGAGCAGGAGGACGCTTGGGTGCCAGGGGGGGCTCTGGCCGTAAATCCCTCGCCTTCTGAGTCCTGCACAAGGGGCTAACGCGACTTGGGATTGGATCCCGAAGCCCGTATACTAGTTGACGGGCGGAAGCTTGGAATAGTGATCCCTGGAGATTACTTGTTAGCCTCCGGGCAGATTATGGATAAGCCTACGGGCGGAACTTCTTGTAATTTAAATATAAATGATGAGATGTTGAAAGAACTTGCTTGATATTGTTTTTATATGTCACGTGATAAGATTACGTGAAGGAACCAGTGCTTAAACAAGATTAATTAAAGAAGCTGATTGTTATATGTCGAATTAATGTGTTAGATAATTACATAATTAAAACAAACCGAGGAAAGTGCGGAGAATGGACCATGGGTCCGTCCTACGGTTGGGTGGTCCCGGTTAGCTGGGAACTTTTCTCATAAATCTCGAAAGACAGCGGAATGATCATCATCATCAAAAAGAATAACAAGAACGATGACCTAGAGTTACGTCTTACCCGATTTACGTTGTTTTAGGGGAACGGAATGGGACTATGCCTTATGGCAGAGAGGTTGAGCTTTGCATCCCTCTCGTTTCCCATTCTCCTTGAACCAAGTGCAGCGTGAATCCGCTTCGGACCTGGCGTTTCTGCGTAAAGTAGTTCGCTCGGGTCTGACGCTAGTTGCTGTTAGCTAGTGACCCATTAGGAAAACCCTAATTCCGGTCGATCCTAAGTGGAAACGGCCAGGATACTTCCGCTACGTGGCAGACGCGGGAAGAACTAGATCGCAAAACCCGTAACATTCCATGGGAGTGTCGGGTGGAGCTTTCTAGACATCCTTTCCGATGGACTGCTAAGACGTGTCCTGGATGATACTAGGGGACACGTTACTGTGTGTGTGTGTGTGTGTGTGTGTGTGTGTTTCTCTCCCTTCCTCTCTAAGAGCAGCATTTAAAGACCCGTAAACTGTTGAAAAGGAGTAAAATAATGTAAATTCTATGAGGGAATTTAAAGCTGATGGAAGAGCAACATGAGGATTCGACAATTTCAAGAGAATGAGAAAGACAAAAATGCAAAACTTCAACTGTTGCAATGGTTGCAGATTTTTAGTAATATTTTTGACGGTCGAACTAAAGAAAGATAGCTTCTTGGTCATTCAAGATTTCAAGCCGGGCATGGAGGATTTTTTAGATTCGCGATCAGGCAGCACCGGACAAAGGAGATACGAGTAGCCGAGGACAATTTAAAGGCCAAAATTGACCCAAAAAGTGGGCAAACAATTGGACATGGCTTTTAGGGGGCCCATAGCCCCTAATTTTTCATGGAGGGGGAGGGCATTTTTTCAAATAGCGCAAATAGCCGCAATCCCTCCATGGCGACGATGTGGTGAGGAGGGGTGTGGAGGCTGAAGAACAAGCCACACGACAGATTATGCCAAGCATCTTCCCCATTTTTTTGCTTTCCATCACCGCTTCCTAATCGAAGAATGACTGTTCGGTGGAGAAGATACAAATTTAGTCTTTCTCTCTCCTCTCTCCTCTTGCTTCATGTTCACATGCATGATTCTATGGAAGAAGGGGGTGGAGTTTGGTGTAAGATGCGAATAGAACGATGGAACCGGAGCGAAGGAGATCGTAGACCGGGCTGTCAAAGAGCGTTAGTAGCCAAGAATAAGCATCAGTGGCTTCCCAACCACAAAACATGCATCCCCAAAACTGGGTTTTTATGTATAGGTAATAGATTTATTTAGTTCATGAGAGATGTTTGATGGAATTGTTTGTAAATGGTTGCCTTTGATTGATAATACTAAAATCTATCAGAAATCTTGAATATATATATATATATATATATATATATATATAATGATTTAAATCAAAACACACAAAACTCGCAATTATGCGATTTTCATATAAATGATAAATTTTGGAGATTTTGTTGTGATTTTTGGGTTCATATAGATTAGAAATTAATATAAAATCAATTCTTAGTTATTGTGATCAGTCTCAACCCATAAATCAAAAATATGAGAATTTTTATCTAAATAAATGAAGAAAAATAGTAGAAAAATGAGAAAATTTAGGCTTTTGTGTTAGAAAATTTAGAAAAAATATACTTTATGTTTGTGGATGTATGGCATGGTTAGAGCATGAGGGATAAGCCTTAGTTTAGCATTTCTCTATGTTAAAGTACACTTTTTACAACTTTTACAAAAAAATACATGAAAAAATGTCTCCTACACTTATCAATACCACGATACACAACCTAAACCATAAGAGGGAAGAGGGGATTTGATATTGATTAGTTGCTGATAACATTCAGAGTTCTGATCTATTTGTTTTGCATATCATATAGGATGTTTATAATTTAAGTTTAAGAGGGTCTAGCAGTATGAGGATGCTCGATGCTGACCCTTAGTAATGCAGCATTACGTGTAGGTTGAAATCATTGAAAGAAATGTCTTCGCACTTCACAAGGCTGTTTGATAAATCATGAAATGTTTGAGCACTATGGTCATTCACAGTTGCATTGCGCATTATCACATGGTGTCATCCCTGGATCCATTGCAATTGATTACTTATACATATGACCTACATTGAGTTGTGAGATACCTAAGCTATAGGTTTAGATGATCGGTTTCCTTGGGGAACTATTAAGTGAGGAAAAATCTTATCTCCTAGAACGTTTAAAAATAAGAGTGGAGTTTGTGAGGTACATGTTATTTGTGTTAGCAGCGCATCAAGGGGCCATAACCTAAGGTGTAGGAGAGTTGTAGTGGGGCCATGATATTCAGCCGAGGGGTGCCTCCTTCTCTTTGTGCTTAGGAGGTGTTGTACACCGATATATATGTAGGGACTCCCTTTGACGAGTGTGGGGAATGATTAGCTATTGGATTACAATCCAAAATAAAGGTGAAATTAATGATAGAAGTTATGGCAGTGTGTCACTTAGATGCTCCTGGCTGCGAGGCCTCGCGCGGCCGAGAGGCTGTGTTCTTTGAGTATAGAGAGGACCGACTAGTGCTTAGAGCTAGTGTTGGACCTGTTTTAGGTCTCGATATGTGGTGCATTTTTCAAGAGCCGCTACTAAGTGGCGGGTTTTGAATCTTGACTATAAGGGACCCATTATTTTGCTTAGTTTCTAATTGGGACTTGCCTTGAAGCGTTGGATATTAAATGCAAGCTTATTAATACTTCGGTCATTAGCATGATGCTAAATCCAAGGAATCGCCATAACCCAAAAGATACATTGTCCATCCTAAATGGTTTAGGGGGATCTTTGGTTGAGACTATTTTATCCTTTGCCCTAAAAGTGACACCATGCTTGAGTTTGGGCCACTATAGGAAAGTACCCTGTAATATTTCCGCACACTGCCTGCCGTAAATATTGACTTCCCGCATGTCGTGTAAATCTCGTGCAAAGATTATCACTAGTGCCAGCAGCTAATCTATAGCCATACGCGGGAAATAGAGACACTCCACCTTAGGAAAATAAGGTCAGGGATTCAAACCGGCATAGCCGCGGGAAAACTCCCTCTTGGGAGGAGGATAAGGGGATAAAGGTGGAATTATTGCAAATTTTTTTATTATCTTCCCCCAGCCGAAGTGTGGCTGGGGGAAAGGGATGGGCTAGCATGAGGGAGGTGAGAAGGGAGAGAGCCATGCAACTGACACGTAGGGAGGACCCCTCACCCTCCTTGGACTATAAGAACCCCCTCTTGGGGGGGAAAAGAAAAGCGTGAGAGGAAGGACAGAAGGCTGTCGTATGGACGGGCCGTGAGAAGGAGGAGGTCAGGTCGCCGTGCCGGACGTGAAGGGAAGAAGGCCGTAAGGGGGGTGGCCGTGTGGAGGAGGGACGGGCTGTGAGAAAGGAGGCCGGGCGTGAGAGGAAGGAGGGACAATGGGCGGAGAAGGCTGTTGAGAGGGAGAGGCTGGACGCGAAGGGGAAGAGGGCGGCGGAGATTGCCGTCGCCAGCCGCCATGCTGCGCCCAGTCCGCTAGCCGCCACCACCGCCGCCTGACTGCCCAGTCTGCCGCCACGCCGAATCACTACCCCCCCCTCTTCCCAACGTGGCCACGTGCTGAGAGAAGCTTCTTAAGAAGCTTCTCTAGGAAGCTTCTAAGGGGGCTTCTTAAGCCCCCCTTCCCACTACATTGCCATAGGTCTATCCACACCCCCCCCCCCCCCCCCCCGAGACTTTGAAGAAGAGGAGGCTACAAAGACCCCTTCCCACCAGTCATCTCTGGGCCGGGATTTTGAAGAATAAGAGAGGAGGCCGTAAAGTCCCCTCCCACTAATCACTTACAAGGCCGGTCCTTGGATTTTAGGGAAGGAGAAGAAGAACTCTAAAGTCTCCATTCTTGCAAGGCCCATTCGCAAGAGCCCTTTTCCGCGAACATCATCGTAAGGCCCACAAAATCCTTCCTAAACCCGGAATTTCAAGGTGGATTAAAAGCTCTCAAATCTCCATTGTCCAAAGGACCTCATAAGAACCCTAAGGCCTTCCCAAGTCAAATTCCGCAAGTCAGAACTTCGGTCAAGGAAGCCATATCTCAAAGGAAATTGCACATACAAGGGAGACGGACCAAGGTCATAAAAACTGCAAGCCAAGGCAAAAAGTTGAAATCCACGAAGGCTAACTGGAGATCGAATTTGCGATGGCCTCTAGAAAGATCACAAGGTGCGATGCAGGAGGTTCACCCCGAGCATACGTGGATATTTCCCGGAGTCCGCAAGTCCAGGTTTTTATCTATTTGGATTCCACACAAAAGTATTGAATTATTCACGATAACTTCACGGATTAGGAAGCACTCATGCATGTTCGAATTCAACTAGTCAAGTTAAATGCAGTTGGAAAATGAGTTGGCTATTTGAACATTTATTAGAAATAGCTTAAGATATGAAAATTGATCATTGGTACATTCAAAGGAATGAATGAAAAGAGCATAAGGTGTCTATGCATTTGTAAGACCTTATCAGCAAGTTTTCCTTTTGTGTATTCAAAAGTGACGAACCTAGGACATCTGTTGCCTCATTACAAGGTTGAAATTATTGAGGTACACCTTTTTAATAGGCATGGAAAGATTAATGGCATGTCCCGTTTTTGGATAAATCTTCCTTGTAATAAGTTAACACCCATAAGATGTTATTCGAAAAGGAATAGAAGGCACGAAAACGATCTATGGACTTGCAAGTGGCATGATTATTTGACATAAATCCTAGTAGGACCTAGGAAAGTTAGTGTCCAGATTATCAGGCATTTTTACTTTGCCAAGAAAGGATAGGGTTATTGTGAACCATGTGATGCGTAGAAGCAGTGAATCGCATGTTTACACGTATTGGTGTAGTTGTAACTATTGATCTAGTTTATCACCCTTGGGAAAGGTTCATCCTTGTCGCAAGACAAGTATATTGTGTTGTCTAAATCACATAAACCACAAGGGATTCATTTGGGCATGGTTCAGTCGATATGATAAGTATCCCAAGTGCTAACTAGGGTTTGGTGCGGCAATAATTGACCTAGTTTTACATTTGTTGCCAAGTTAGAACCGCAAACCCTAAGATCTTACACACATTCGGAATGTCGAGTCAATTGGGTGCTTATGCATAAAATGATCTAAGGTTTTATCCTAAGGATCATTCGTTCAAAATGATGGAACCCCGACGGAGTTGCCTATCTTTAGTACCATGGGCCACATAACTAGGAATGGTTTGGAGAATACCCTAAAACCCTGAAGGTAAATTCCGTGACCGGAAAACGCTAAGCAATGGGTGGAATGATCCCGTGAAATTAGATGCAATACATGTGCAAAAAGCTGCAACATTGTATAGACTTGAGATTTGTCCACAAGAGAGTTTTTGTCATCTCTCGAAATGAGGTTGGCAAGTTATTGAAGGAATTTAACTTACAAGAGGATGAGTAATCATCCTATTACTCACTTTTCTTGGGGGATAATTGCCAAGGAAAAAGGAAAGTTAGGTATTTGCCTTGAAGCAAATAACCAGACAATAAACTAAAATGACATGGTCGCTGGAACCTACCACAACAAACCTAAAGTATGGGTAGGGTATGACCCTAACCCAAGAATGATAGGAATCTTGCCAAGTTGCAATTGATTCCGGATCGAATGCGGGTTGCATTCGGAGAAAAGGAGTCACTCCTTAACAGTTTGCTAGCTAAACGACCATTGAAATTGATTGTGCTTGTAACAGTTTAGAAAGGACTGTTTGCATTGTTTGCTCAATGAACTAAAGGATGAAAAGATATCTAAATGCTTCAGGTTGGTGCCTGAAGGGAGAGGCAGCTTCAGTTACCCCCGACTGCCTGCCTAACCCTAACCAAGGGGGTTGTTAGCCGCGCCGGGAACGTGGACCGAACCCGCCGTGAGAGGTCTCTCCGTTGAGTTCTGCTTGGAGCAGGAGGACGCTTGGGTGCCAGGGGGGGCTCTGGCTGTAAATCCCTCGCCTTCCGGGCCCTGCACAAGAGACTAACGTGACTCGGGATTGGATCTCGAGGCCCGCATACTAGTCTACGGGCGGAAACTTGGATTAGTGATCCCTGGTGGATTACTGGATAGCCTTCGGGCGGATTATGAATACGCCTACAGGCGGGAACTCCTTGTATTTCAAAGATAAAAGGATAAAATGATAACAAAGAAGTTGTTTGGCATTGTTTTCTTTATGTCCCGTGATAAGATTACGTGAAGGAACCAGTGCTTAACAGGGTTAATCAAGGAAGCTGTTTGTTATATGTCAAACTAATGTGGTAGGTAATTACATAACTAAAACAAACCGAGGAAAGTGCGGAGGATGGACCATGGGTCCGTCCTACGGATGGGTGGTCCCGGTTAGCCGGGAACTTTTCTCAAAGTCTTCGACGAGCAGCAGGTTAATCTTCAGCATCAAAGCGAATAACGAGGATGATGATCTAGACTTACATCCTACCCGATTTACACTGTTTTAGGGGAACGGAATGGGACTATGCCTTATGGCAGAGAGGTCGAGCCTTGCATCCCTCTCGTTTCCCATTCTCCTTGAACCAAGTGCAGCGTGAATCTGCTTCGGACCTGGTGTTTCTGCGTAAAGTAGTTCGCTCGGGTCTGACGCTAGTTGTTGCTAGCTAATGACCAAACAGGGAAACCCAAATTCAGGTCGATCCTAAGTGGGAACGGCCAGGATACTTCCGCTACGTGGCAGACTCGGGAAGACCTAGATTGCAAAACCCGTAACATTCCATGGGAGTGCCGGGCGGAGTTTTCTAGACATCCTTTCCAATGGACTGCTAAGACGTGTCCTGAATGGTTCTAGTGGACACGTTACAGTTGGTATCAGAGCGAACCAACAAAGGATTTGTTTTTAGGAAATTTTAATAAGAAGAAGTAAAGCAAATGTTGTGTCCCAAACATTTCCTTACTTTGAATACTGTCTTGCAGAATTATGAAGCATGGAACAGGTTCTTAGTGTTCCGAGTCATGTTTATGACTGCGATGCATTCAACGGGTTATCGACAAAGGGTGGAGATGATGAACATCCTAGACCGCATTTACAATCCATCACCTGTGTACGTGGAATGGAGATGGATGGGTGTTACAGGGATCTATTACATAACTGCCTATCAACCTGCGTATCTTCAAATTAATTTGAAGAGAATCAAGTGGATGGAGGATTTGAAGATCGTAAAGCTGTTCGTCTTTATTGAGGCTCATGCAAACGCGACCCTACAGGTCGGAGGTCGAAGGGTTAACCAGAATAAGTATGTGTACGGGGAAGTGATTCAAAGAATCCCTGCCGACCGAATCAAGGTTTTGGGGCGTCATGAGAAGAATGGATATCAAAGGAAAAGATACCCTAATCTTCCAATGAACTATCGATTCCTGAAAATCGATGACCCCAATCCGTACTACTACTCAGTTCCTGTAGCTGAATGCAATAATATCTTATTCTCCTCGAATTAATGTATTAACTTGTTCCATCGCCCCAAGAAATAATTGTACCTTGGAAGGGCTATGTTGATATGAATGGAATAAAACTTTTTAATTAACAATTGTCTTGACTATGAAGTGATTTGGTCACTTGGCTAAAGGAATACGGGGACGTAGTTTCTGAAGGGTTAACAAAACGCCCACTTCAAAGAGAAGTAGATCATGAGATCAAGCCAGCAATAGGAGCTGTGCCAATTGTGAAGAGAACCTATAGAATGTCTATATCGGAAGCAATTGAGTTGAAGGAACAACTCAAGCAGCTGTTAAACCAAGGCTACAGCGGGCCTAGCAATTCACCATGGGGAGCTCCAGTACTATTCCAGAAAAAGAAAGATGGGACACTTCGACTATGTATTAATTACCGTGGGTTGAATCAATCAACAGTCGAGAACAAATATCATATTCCTAGAATAGATGAGCTTTTTGATCGCCTTCAAGATGCAAAGATCTTTTCCAAAATTGATCTCAGGTCAAGTTACTATCAAATCAGGATCAAGGATGAGGATATTCCTAAAACGGCCTTCAATACAAGATATGGGCACTTTGAATTCTTGGTTATGTCATTCGGCCTTACAAATGCACCTGCCACTTTCAATAGATTAATGCAGGATATTTTTAGACCATATCTTGATGACTTCGTGCTTGTCTTCTCGACGACACTGTAGTCTATTCTAAAACAGGAAGGAGATCAGGAATCCCAACTTCGGATTTTTCTTGAGACAAGGAGGTCACACAAGTTGTATGCTAAGGTGACGAAATTATGCATTCCTCAAACATTAGATTGGTTATTTGGGATTCATCATATCGGTAGAAGGAATATCAGTAGATCCAGCCAAAGTCAGAGATGTGCTTGAATGGCCAATACCAGTATCTATCAAAGAGATACGTAGTTCTCTTGGCTTGACAGGATGGTATGGGGTCTTCATCAAAAACTATGCTTTGCTTGTAGCACCTTTGACGGACTTACTGAAGAAGCAAACATTGCTTGGTCAACTGACGAATAAACTAGCTCTGATAGGTTGAAGCAAAGTTTGGTGTCAGCACCGATCCTAAACTTCTAGACCACAGTAAGGAGTAGAGGTAGTAACTGATACTAGCATGCTTGCCTTAAAGATATGTACTCATCATCCAGTAGCATATTCCTCAAGGAAATTGAAGAGTCACGAAAAGAATTATGCCACGCATGATCTGGAGTTACTAGCTGTCATCCACGCTCTAAAGCTTTGAAGACACTACCTGTTGGGTAACAAGTTTACTCTAGTAACCGATCATAAGAGGCTCAAATGGATTTTTACCCAGAACAAGCTCAACATGAGGCAACGTCGATGGATTAAAGTATTGGAGAATATGATTTTAAGATCAATTACCGACCTGGAAAGGAGAATGTAGTTGTTGATGCACTCAATCGCAAGGCATTCCTTAATTCACTAATCTTGCAAAATCTATCAATAGCCAGATCTCTAGCTACAGAGGTGTCCATGCCAAACGACCTAATACTTGAGCTAGCTAGAGAGGAAGGATGCCATGATCTAGCCTATCAAAGGATGCTAAGGGAAGTCTCTATCAAGGACCAGGAACAAAAGCTAGAGGCTAAGTATTGTGAATTCTCTATCAATAGTGGACTTGTCTACTATAGGATGAGAGTATGTATACGAGCAAGCCCGTTATTTAAATAGAAGATATTGTGCGAAGCTTATGATTTCACTCTATCGGGACATCAAAGCTGCGAAGGATAGACAGAAGGCATACACGAAATTGAAGTGTCAAGATAGAATATTTGAGGAAGGAGACATGGTCTTCATTCACGTATGCCCAAAGAAGAGTTCTCTATCCTTAGGAGATTGCAGGAAGCTAAGTCCAAGGTATTGTGGACCATACAAGATCCTCAAGTGTTTAAGACCTAATGATTATAGACTGCAATTCCCTGAAAACCTAAAGGTTCATAATGTATTCCATAACAGTCTATTGAAGAATGAAGTATGCACCTAGCCCTAATCATGTACTTGATGACCAACAACTTGTAATGCCTAGTCAAGGAGTCCTTGAACTAAGGCCGGACAAGATTTTAGATGCTAGGGTGAGACAACTGAGAGAATGGCTCGTCCAGTGGAAAGATTATCCTAAGGAGGATGCTACCTGGATGGATGAAAGCTCTCTCAATCTTCAATATCCCCAGTTTATCTCGAGATGAGGACATCTCGATTCTTCTAAGGGGGAGAGAATGTAATATTTCCGCACACTGCGTGCCGTAAATATTGACTTCCCGCATGTCGTGTAAATCTCGTGCAAAGATTATCACTAGTGCCAGCAGCTAATCTATAGCCATACGCGGGAAATAGAGACACTCCACCTTAGGAAAATAAGGTCAGGGATTCAAACCGGCATAGCCGCGGGAAAACTCCCTCTTGGGAGGAGGATAAGGGGATAAAGGTGGAATTATTGCAAATTTTTTTATTATCTTCCCCCAGCCGAAGTGTGGCTGGGGGAAAGGGATGGGCTAGCATGAGGGAGGTGAGAAGGGAGAGAGCCATGCAACTGGCACGTAGGGAGGACCCCTCACCCTCCTTGGACTATAAGAACCCCCTCTTGGGGGGGGAAAAGAAAAGCGTGAGAGGAAGGACAGAAGGCTGTCGTATGGACGGGCCGTGAGAAGGAGGTCAGGTCGCCGTGCCGGACGTGAAGGGAAGAAGGCCGTAAGGGGGGTGGCCGTGTGGAGGAGGGACGGGCTGTGAGAAAGGAGGCCGGGCGTGAGAGGAAGGAGGGACAATGGGCGGAGAAGGCTGTTGAGAGGGAGAGGCTGGACGCGAAGGGGAAGAGGGCGGCGGAGATCTCCGTCGCCAGCCGCCATGCTGCGCCCAGTCCGCTAGCCGCCACCACCGCCGCCTGACTGCCCAGTCCGCCGCCACGCCGAATCACTACCCCCCCCTCTGCCCAACGTGGCCACGTGCTGAGAGAAGCTTCTTAAGAAGCTTCTCTAGGAAGCTTCTAAGGGGGCTTCTTAAGCCCCCCTTCCCACTACATTGCCATAGGTCTATCCACACCCCCCCCCCCCCCCCCCCCCCCCCCCCCCCCCCCCCCCCCCCGAGACTTTGAAGAAGAGGAGGCTACAAAGACCCCTTCCCACCAGTCATCTCTGGGCCGGGATTTTGAAGAATAAGAGAGGAGGCCGTAAAGGCCCCTCCCACTAATCACTTACAAGGCCGGTCCTTGGATTTTAGGGAAGGAGAAGAAGAACTCTAAAGTCTCCATTCTTGCAAGGCCCATTCGCAAGAGCCCTTTTCCGCGAACATCATCGTAAGGCCCACAAAATCCTTCCTAAACCCGGAATTTCAAGGTGGATTAAAAGCTCTCAAATCTCCATTGTCCAAAGGACCTCATAAGAACCCTAAGGCCTTCCCAAGTCAAATTCCGCAAGTCAGAACTTCGGTCAAGGAAGCCATATCTCAAAGGAAATTGCGCATACAAGGGAGACGGACCAAGGTCATAAAAACTGCAAGCCAAGGCAAAAAGTTGAAATCCACGAAGGCTAACTGGAGATCGAATTCGCGATGGCCTCTAGAAAGATCACAAGGTGCGATGCGGGAGGTTCACCCCGAGCATACGTGGATATTTCCCGGAGTCCGCAAGTCCAGGTTTTTATCTATTTGGATTCCACACAAAAGTATTGAATTATTCACGATAACTTCACGGATTAGGAAGCACTCATGCATGTTCGAATTCAACTAGTCAAGTTAAATGCAGTTGGAAAATGAATTGGCTATTTGAACATTTATTAGAAATAGCTTAAGATATGAAAATTGATCATTGGTACATTCAAAGGAATGAATGAAAAGAGCATAAGGTGTCTATGCATTTGTAAGACCTTATCAGCAAGTTTTCCTTTTGTGTATTCAAAAGTGACGAACCTAGGACATCTGTTGCCTCATTACAAGGTTGAAATTATTGAGGTACACCTTTTTAATAGGCATGGAAAGATTAATGGCATGTCCCGTTTTTGGATAAATCTTCCTTGTAATAAGTTAACACCCATAAGATGTTATTCGAAAAGGAATAGAAGGCACGAAAACGATCTATGGACTTGCAAGTGGCATGATTATTTGACATAAATCCTAGTAGGACCTAGGAAAGTTAGTGTCCAGATTATCAGGCATTTTTACTTTGCCAAGAAAGGATAGGGTTATTGTGAACCATGTGATGCGTAGAAGCAGTGAATCGCATGTTTACACGTATTGGTGTAGTTGTAACTATTGATCTAGTTTATCACCTTTGGGAAAGGTTCATCCTTGTCGCAAGACAAGTATATTGTGTTGTCTAAATCACATAAACCACAAGGGATTCATTTGGGCATGGTTCAGTCGATATGATAAGTATCCCAAGTGCTAACTAGGGTTTGGTGCGGCAAGAATTGACCTAGTTTTACATTTGTTGCCAAGTTAGAACCGCAAACCCTAAGATCTTACACACATTCGGAATGTCGAGTCAATTGGGTGCTTATGCATAAAATGATCTAAGGTTTTATCCTAAGGATCATTCGTTCAAAATGATGGAACCCCGACGGAGTTGCCTATCTTTAGTACCATGGGCCACATAACTAGGAATGGTTTGGAGAATACCCTAAAACCCTGAAGGTAAATTCCGTGACCGGAAAACGCTAAGCAATGGGTGGAATGATCCCGTGAAATTAGATGCAATACATGTGCAAAAAGCTGCAACATTGTATAGACTTGAGATTTGTCCACAAGAGAGTTTTTGTCATCTCTCGAAATGAGGTTGGCAAGTTATTGAAGGAATTTAACTTACAAGAGGATGAGTAATCATCCTGTTACTCACTTTTCTTGGGGGATAATTGCCAAGGAAAAAGGAAAGTTAGGTATTTGCCTTGAAGCAAATAACCAGACAATAAACTAAAATGACATGGTCGCTGGAACCTACCACAACAAACCTAAAGTATGGGTAGGGTATGACCCTAACCCAAGAATGATAGGAATCTTGCCAAGTTGCAATTGATTCCGGATTGAATGCGGGTTGCATTCGGAGAAAAGGAGTCACTCCTTAACAGTTTGCTAGCTAAACAACCATTGAAATTGATTGTGCTTGTAACAGTTTAGAAAGGACTGTTTGCATTGTTTGCTCAATGAACTAAAGGATGAAAAGATATCTAAATGCTTCAGGTTGGTGCCTGAAGGGAGAGGCAGCTTCAGTTACCCCCGACTGCCTGCCTAACCCTAACCAAGGGGGTGTTAGCCGCGCCGGGAACGTGGACCGAACCCGCCGTGAGAGGTCTCTCCGTTGAGTTCTGCTTGGAGCAGGAGGACGCTTGGGTGCCAGGGGGGGCTCTGGCTGTAAATCCCTCGCCTTCCGGGCCCTGCACAAGAGACTAACATGACTCGGGATTGGATCTCGAGGCCCGCATACTAGTCTACGGGCGGAAACTTGGATTAGTGATCCCTGGTGGATTACTGGATAGCCTTCGGGCGGATTATGAATACGCCTACAGGCGGGAACTCCTTGTATTTCAAAGATAAAAGGATAAAATGATAACAAAGAAGTTGTTTGGCATTGTTTTCTTTATGTCCCGTGATAAGATTACGTGAAGGAACCAGTGCTTAACAGGGTTAATCAAGGAAGCTGTTTGTTATATGTCAAACTAATGTGGTAGGTAATTACATAACTAAAACAAACCGAGGAAAGTGCGGAGTATGGACCATGGGTCCGTCCTACGGATGGGTGGTCCCGGTTAGCCGGGAACTTTTCTCAAAGTCTTCGACGAGCAGCAGGTTAATCTTCAGCATCAAAGCGAATAACGAGGATGATGACCTAGACTTACATCCTACCCGATTTACGCTGTTTTAGGGGAACGGAATGGGACTATGCCTTATGGCAGAGAGGTCGAGCCTTGCATCCCTCTCGTTTCCCATTCTCCTTGAACCAAGTGCAGCGTGAATCCGCTTCGGACCTGGCGTTTCTGCGTAAAGTAGTTCGCTCGGGTCTGACGCTAGTTGTTGCTAGCTAATGACCAAACAGGGAAACCCAAATTCAGGTCGATCCTAAGTGGGAACGGCCAGGATACTTCCGCTACGTGGCAGACTCGGGAAGACCTAGATTGCAAAACCCGTAACATTCCATGGGAGTGCCGGGCGGAGTTTTCTAGACATCCTTTCCGATGGACTGCTAAGACGTGTCCTGAATGGTTCTAGTGGACACGTTACATACCCATGGAGCAACATTTGAGATTAATAGGCCGTGGGAGTTAGAGGAAACATTAGAAAGAAAAAGTGAGGCTAAGAGGGCATAGTCATCCACTAAGGATGATGACTCTTTAGATGAAAAGACTCTAATAACAATAGTTAATATGGACACAATAATACATGACTCCCATCCGAGAATACATCCAATGCTAGTGCCTAACATAGTTGGGTACCGTAGTGCAATTCCTAAGATCCATAAAACATTACATGATGTTTATGTGTGTGGAAGATCACTATTAGCATGAAAGGTTCTATTCAGACCTATCCTAGGTTCTAGCAAAGTGGTGGTAGAGGAGACTAACCATGCTAAAGTACAACTAGTCAATGATGGGGTAGATTCGCTATTGTGTCATGTTGGACTCCCTACACCACTCTGTGAGTTTGCAAAAAGGCAAGCCTAGAGAACTAGTGACTCATCTACACCGATAAAGGTGGAAATGGAAGAGATTAGAGACCCTGACACACGGGTATTAAGTCAAGATGAATATGAATATTTTGCTGACCCTTTTTTGATATCAAAGAAGAGGACTAAATATCCTTCTTCTTACACAAATCTCCCAATGTTTCATGGGCTACTAAAGGAGGATCCGATGCTACATTTGAAAGAGTATGGCATGACTTGCCTTGCAAGTGGGTTTGACGATCTACATCGAATGCTTGTGTTCTCGAATATCCCAAGGGGAGAGACTAGAAAATGGCATTGGAGCCTCCCAAGAGGGTAAATCAGATCATTTGACGAATTATGTGATAGATATTTGGATGAGTATGAGAAAAATGTTCCCATCACTTAGGTCTTGGGATAGCTTATGCAGACTCGGCAAGAGTTGTATACCTCTATCAAAGAGTACACAAGAGCCTTTGATGACATTCTGAAGCTTTGGCCAAGGAAAGTCAACTACCAAAAGATGTGCTTTGTGAACTCTTTGTCAGTGGCTTGGAAATAAATACACGGTTCCAAGTTGGAATGAGAAACCCTAAGTCAGTAAATGAGGTAAAGGTTCAAGCTGAAGATTATGAGATATGTTTTCAGAGATGTGGGAGAGCTATTGGAGTTTTCCCTGCACTCTTGAAATCCATAAGGTTTGGCAACATTTACTAAATGTCAGTCATGCCAGAGTGCTAATGACATGTATACTAGGGAGAATCCTAGCATTAACTATAATGAACTTGAGGCCCAAGAACCCTAGCATCCTAGTGCAGCCAATCCCATGTTCCAAAGCCATGAGCTAGATAGAAATGGGTATAAACCTAATAGGGGAAGTGGGGTGGTTAAGCTACACATAAGTGGTCTAAGTTTGAAAAAAATCATGTCAATGAGATGACATCCCACAACATAGCCAATATATGCTACCATGTGGAGGCTATCTAAATGATTCAGAATCAAGGTAAGACAGAACCTAGGATTTACAATGGTAAATATCCATCTAGGGTTGAATCTAGTAGAAGGATCTGCTTTAGGGGAAGTGATAGGCAGTAAGTGAGCCAAGATGGATCGGTCATCATGAAAGAATATCAAAATAGAAGGAGTGGTGGTAGCCAATCAAGCCATGCAAAGAATAGAAAGAGATGGGTTTGGAGGCCTGAGATCTCTAAAAGTGTGGGTAGTCTACTGGATCTCAAGCAAAGAGTTTGAGGTGGATATACTATGGTTAATTCCCAAGTGGATGAGATCAGAGGCCATAACGATATATCTAGCAATGTGCACCACTCTGGGATGCATCATTGTGATGGGCCTAGGATTGAATCCCTACCTAGTTTGGTTGTAACAATGACACATTCAAATGAGCCAAAATCCACGGATTTCTTTGGAAGAGACATTTTTGGGAAGCTGGAAAAACCGGTCTATTTGGATGATAAGCCATTCAAGCCCAAGGAGGTCATTCATTCAGCTAATAGCACACAAAGAGAAATAGCCCATACTGAGGTTATATGAGTAGGAAGGCCTAGACTTGTGACGTTTGTCTAGCTTGGTTAGTTTGACAAGATATAATTTACATGCCAAGTAGACCATATTTGGTTAGAACAAAATGATTTATGTTAGGCCAAGAGGGCTACTTTGTTGGTTGTGAACTGATATATTCCTTTAGGCCAAGAGGGCCATATGTCTGTTCGGTGCAGGTACATTTAATGGTTTTCTGTTTTAGTGATTGCATCACACAGGTTGGAGAAAGTGCTTGGAGGGATCCTTTGTTACGCAAGAGCTTCTTGTGGCCATTCCAAGTGATATCATTGCCTTTCTGAGTTTTTCTCTTAAGCTGATAATTTTATATGTGTATGTGGGGGTTATTTTCTTTTTGGTTGTGGGGGGATTGGCAATCAAGGTATGAAGTTCTAGGGTTTGGTTAGGTATATCTGGGGATGACTTGTCATCTATTAGGACATTGTCAAGCATTAAAGACCTATGATAGAGGGTAGTCCTTGTGGCCCTGTCATTCCTTCCTGCTTGGTAGGTAGTTATCCTAGGAGTTTGTGCTAGTGTGAGAGGCAGTTAGAGAAGCATGGAGTGAAATAGCAAAGAAGAGTAAGTTGTGAATATATCTAAAGATCAAAATTAGAGAGGTGTGTAAAAAGGGGTTCTAATCCCTCAATCAAAAAAGGGAGAGAAAAAAGGAATGAAATTCTTACAAGTTGTTGATTATCGCTTTGCAAAGGCCTAGTAGGTTCCTACTGATGAGTCATGGGGCCAATGCCTTGTCTTCCTAGGGGGTAGCAGCTAGCCAAAGAAAAAAAAAAGGTTGGAGTGAAAATACAAGTGAGCAAAATAGAAAGGGATTAAGTGCCACCTTGCAAGAGCTTGATAGGTCTTGGGTATCAAAGCAGGACGTGAAGCGGATGCCTTGTTCTCCTTGGGTCACTACGATCAACTCCCTCCTTTTTACACACTCAAGTATGAAACCTTGAAAGGAAAATGTGTTATAAGAAAAATATGATGCTAAGGCTATAGGAGTCCTCATCTAGTAGGAGGTCCTGGTCTAGTTGTCCTAAGTTAGGTAGGTAGTTTAGACCACCACTAGGATGACATCTTTGATAGGTTTTTAACCAGTCCATGCTAGAGCAGTTGGTTAGCGACTCGCTCTGACTTTCTATCAGATAATGCTAGGCCTATCCCTTGTGGATTCTCATGCCTTGATTCTGTCAGGGGGTAGGGTGAGAGCTATTCTTGTGCTTTGTTGAGTATACTTTTTTAGGCAAGTTGATGCTTTTTTTGGTTGTTTGTGCATATGAGTTCGTGGGATTTGATGGGCTGAGTTGCCTATCACATGGTCGCCAATGAGAGTAGTGTTTAAAGACCTGTAAAGTGCCGAAAAGGAGTGAACGAATGAAAATTTTATGTGGGAGTTTAAATTTGATGGAAGAGAAATATGAGGATTTTTAGAAATTTTTTTGATGGTTACATTGAAGGAACATAGCTTCTTGGTCATTTGGGATGTCAAGTCGGGCATGCATGATTTTCCAGATTTGTGATCAGGCATTGGACAGAGGAGATGCGAGTAGCTGGACAATTTTAAGGTCAAAATTGACCAAAAAACTAGGTAAGAAACTGGGCATGACCTTTAGGAGGGCCATAGCCCTAATCTTTTTCATGTGGAGGGGGGCATTTTTTCAAACAGTGCAAACAGTCGCCGCCCCTCCATGGCGATGATTTGGTGTGAGGAGGGGTGTGGAGACTGAAGAACAAGCCACACAACAAATTATGCCAAGCATCTTTCCCATTTTCTCACTCTCCATCACCTCTTTCTGATCGAAAAATGGGTACCTGGTGGAGAAGATACAAAATTAGTCTTTCTCTCTCCTCCCTCCTCTCTCCTCTTATCGCCTGTTCACATGCGTGATTCTATGGGAGAAGGGGGTGGAGTTTGGTGCATGATGCGGATAGAGTGATGGAACCACAAAAATGGAGATCTAAGATTGGGCTATGAGAGAGCATCAGCAGCCAAGAATGAGTGTCAGCGACCTCCTAACCACGAAACACGCGTCTTCAAAACTAGGTCTCTATGCGTAAATAATAGATTTATTTGTTTCATGAGAGATGTTTGATGGAATTGTTTGTAAATGGTTGCCTTTGATTGATAATGTGAAAATATATCAAAAATCTTGAAGAAAACCAAAAAAATAAGTCATATAATGATTTATATCAAAACATACAAAATCTATAATTATACAGTTTTCATAGAAATGATAAATTTTGGGGGTTCTGTTATGATTTTGGGGTTCATATGGATTAGAAATGAATATAAAATAAATTCTCACTTATTGTGATCAGTCCCAACCCACAAATAAAAAATATAAGAATTTTTATCTAAATAAATGAAGAAAAATAGTAGAAAAATGGGACAAATTAGGTTTTTGCGTTAGAAAATTAAGAAAAAATATGCTTTATGTTTGTGGATGTATGGAATGGCTAAAGAATGAGGGATAAGCTCGAGTTCAGCCTTGTCTCTATGTTAAAGTACAAATTTTACCGCCTTTACAAGAAAAACACATGAAAAATGTCTCCTACACCTTTCAAGGATGCATAACCTAAACGGTAGGGGGAAAGAGGGGTTTTGATGTTGATTAGTTGCTGATAACATTTCTAATTCTGATCTATTTGTTGTGCATACATATAGAATTCTTATCATTTAAGTTTAAGAGGGTCTAGCAGCACGACGATACTCAGTGTTGTCCCTTAGCAATGCAAAATTATGTGTAGACTGAAATCATTGAAAGAAATGTATTAGCACTTCACAATGATATTTACTAAATCATAAATTTTTTGAGAACTATGGTAATTCATAGTTGCATTGCACATATCACATGGTGTCATCGCTGGATGCATTGCAATTGTTTTCTTATACATATGACCTACACTGAGTTGTGAGGCTGTAGGTTTAGACAATCGGTTTACTTGGGAAACTATTAAGTGATAAAATATCTTATCTCCTGAAACATTTGGAAACAAGAGTGAAGTTTGTGATGTATGTGTTATCTATGTTAGTGGCACATCGAGGGGCCAATGCCCGAGGTGTAGGAGAGTTGCAATGGTGGGACCACAGTATTCAACCGAGAGGTGCCTCCTTTTGTCTATGCTTATAAGGTGTTGTACACCGATATATGTGTAGGGACTCCCTCTAAGGAGTGTAGGGAAGGCTTAATTGGATTACAATCCAAAACAAACACAAAATTTACAATAGAAGCTAGAATAGTGTGTCCCTTAGATGCTGCTGGTGGCCATGAGGCTAAGGGGGTGTGTTCTTTGAGTATAGAGAGGCTCGGCTAGTGCTTAGAGCCAGTGCCAAGCCCATTTTAGGTCTCGACACACTCTCTCTCTTTTTCTCTTGTCCCTCTCTCTCCCTCATTGTTGCTCTCCCTTAGCCTCCCTCTTACTCTCTATTTCTCTCTCCCTCTTTATTTCTCTCACCCCCTCTCTCTCCCTATGTTTCCCTCCTCTTTCTCTTTCTATCCTTCTCTCTCTCTCTATTTTTCATGAAGCCTCATCTCTCTCTCCCTTTTTCTCTCTTTTTCTCCCTCCTTTCTTTTCTCTATTTCTCTCCCTCTATCCTTCTCTCCCTCCCTCTCAATGCATCTCTCGATAAACAAAAATAAAGAGAAAATAGAAGAAAATAGAAAAACATAGAAAGGAGAGGCAATGCACTTACATAAAAGGCTCAAAGATGAGACCCTTCAAGCCTCCTCCTTCTTCTTTATCTTTGCACCTTCCCTCCCTTTTCTCCTTTGCACCCCTCTCCTTCTTTGCATAGTACGGAGGGAGTAGTGGGTGGAGATGGTGATGAGCTCTCTCTCTCTCAAAGCTTTGAGCTCTCTCACTCTCTCTTTCATTCTCTTTCACAATTGATTTGTAAAAATGTTATGCTCAAGTTTTTAGCACTTTTTTTTCTCGATATGCTATCACTTTTTGCATCACAATGTGCATTGCTATTAATGTAGTTATTTGTGTTGCTAACGCAAAATAGTGATGCAAATAGTGAAGCACTTTGTGATGCCCCTTGCAATGTAAATAGGGACAGTGCTAATTTACGCCAGAATCGAGTGTTGTTATTTGTCCATTCCCTTGTAGTGATGGATGGTTGGTGGGGATGCACTATGCAATGTTATGGATGCATTGAGTGAGGGGGTATGCACAGATGCACGTGTGTCATAGGAGTGAGTCATCAAAGTACGCTGCCCTTCTTGCACCTCCTACTATCCTCCCTTTGAGTAGCTTGGATCTAGGTACTAGAGAAGAGAAAGGGGTTATTGATGTGTATTTCCATGAGAGGTGTCTACATATATTATATACTTGTGGTTGCAAAGGGTGTGCAATTTGTGTGTGTGTATGTGTTGGGTGTGTATAAGTAGATGCACTATGCAAAGAAATGGGATGCACGGTGCTCTGTATGTGTAGTACTGCTATATGGGGTGAGTGCAAGATGTGTGTAGTGGGATGTACTATATATGCTCATGGATGCACTATGGATACACTATGTACAAGTGACATACTATGTGTACAAATGGGTGCATGATGCACTATGGAATTAAGTGAGTGATTGCACAATGTGCATTTCTATGCATGCCTAGATGCACATGTAGATTTGTTTCCAAGGTGTCTTTCTCTTTCCTCACTTCCCATTGTCCTTTCTTTTGAATAGGTTACATTTGGGTTGTGAAGAGGAAGAAGACTCGTTGGTGTACACTTATGTGTGATGTATCTAGGTGTATCTACAGATGCATAGTGTGTGTGAGGTGGTGGGGCCCCTTAAAGAGAACACATGGATGGACCATATATTAGTGGATGGATGCTCTATGTACAAGTGAATGCACACAAAGGATACATATATAATGCAAAAAATCTATGGGGTATTCCACATAGATGCCTCACTGTTTACTCTCTTCCTGCCTCACTCCCCTACGATTCTTTCTTCTAATAGGTCGAATGTTGGTTTGTGCAGGAGAAAGGTCTTCAAATGCACTTGAGTGTTTTTGTGTCTTTACATGTGCACAATGAATGTAAAGTAATTATATGTGTGTGTGGATGTGCAATGTAGTGTGTGTCACAATGGGGTGAATCCTTTTATAGTAAGCAAGGTATGTCATCACATGTGTGTCTATGCAACTAGTATGCATAAGATATTCAATATCTGTTGTGTGTAGTCATTAACTTAGGAGTTGAAATGCACCAATGTGGTGCAGGTATGCTCGCATGTACCTATGTGTGGCAATAGTATATTAGAGCACTATCTCACCACTCCTGTCAATTCTTCCTCCCATTAGGTTGGATGGCTGAGTGTGTGAGAAGGTGGGCTCTATGTTGTCACAGTCTCATTGGGTGCATATATGTGAACACAAATAGTGTTATATAAAAAAGAGAGTTTTTTTTTTCAAATTTCACAAAAATAATGAAAAGAATTATTATTTTATCAAAGAATCATACTAGCAATGTTTGCACCACACAAAGAAAATCTTCGTAGATTGAATCTTTTCCTTCAAGTGCATGCACTAAGATTCAAATAACTACATGTATTGCATTTGATGACTAACTATGTGCAACACACAAGTTGTTAAGGACTTTCCTTCTTCTTGTAGTGCACTCTTTCCCCGCCAAGATGAGATGGAGTCATGTGTGGGTTGTTGGGGGTAAGGTCCTTCCTAGCTTGTGCTTTCTTGACTCAATAAATTTAATGTTGTGCACAATTGGTTTTAGTGCATACTTGTTGCAATGTGGTGGCCATGGTGGTTGTGATGGGGGGGCTCCTATCTCTCTATGAAAATTGTCCCTTGTTTTGTGGTGGCATGTGTTAGTGTGCAGTAGATTCAATCTAGGGATGAGGAGAAAGAGGATGATGGCATGATTAGAAACAGAGGTGATGCAAGTGATGGTGGCATAGTAAAGAAGGGAACCAATAGAGGTGAAGGCCATTAGGTAACATAAGAAAATATAGGGAGACAAAGAAGATGATGCTTTTTTTAATGAAAAGGGTAATCCCATCTATGCTAAGATGATGAGGGATACTCTGATATAGAGAGAGGATGATGCCTAGGGGGTGCACCTTATAGAACATATAAGATACCATGATTTTAGAGGAGATATTAGTAGACATGTGTGTTTGGTTCCTTTATCTCCTACCCATGAGAATTGGTTTGAGTTAGATGAGGACATTAGGAGCTCTAACATTGTCTTCATCTACCCTTTTATGCGCTCTAGTAACTTATGGCAGGCACATTAGTGCATTTCCTTTTGGACATTGTAGGTTGTCTTGGGTGCCCATATTATGAGCTTGGCTTGCCTTATTACTAGATTGCCTACATATAGGTGACATGCCCTCTCATTGTGATTATCCATCATTGATCCTTCATGATTAGCCATCCTCGTCATTCTCTTATTCACCAACTATGATCTAGTACCCACATGATGCATAGAGCTATGTTGGGGCTAAGTATTGCAACCTTGTATCCTTCAACCATTGTCGTTAGATTATTCCTTCTCTTGCCTGCATTCTATTTCTCTCTTCTTCTTCTCTCTATGTTCACTTTCCTTTCTACTATGCACTCTCACAATAAGTATCACTCAATATCGAGAAGAGTGTGATATTCACCATCTCCCAAATCATGTCCTTGTACTAGTGTTAATGGCTTAGTTTCATTAATACATGGGTCCCTCAAATTTCACATGGTTACCTAGGAACAAAACATAATTCAAGACCGGAACCCTTAGCCTTTCCCAATAGGTCATCATGCTATAGAATTCTAGTTCATGATGATCTACATGTCTTCATATTGTAGCCAACTCAATCTTTTGCATCTTAGGAGTTAGGTACTTTAGTCTTGACAACTGCACATATCTACTGTCAAATTCCCATAGAAATTCTATCATTGGCTAACCCCTTATTGGGTCAGCAACCCATTTCTTTTGTTACCCATTATAGAGCTACCACTATTGGATCTCAAATTAGGAGAGTTTTTAGAAAGAGTTAGATTTCATTATATGAAGAAGAGAAGGGATTTAGAATCAAGATATAGAGAAAAATATGTCAAAAGCATGTCTTCTATACTATTGGAATCGAAAGAAGAGTGTGTATTTAGCACAAATAAAGAATTTGATTCATTTTTTAAGGCTTGCATACAACATATTTGTGGCTATGAACAACTCATATTACTTGTGAACAGCCCTAAATTTCTTTACACAACCTTGTATTCTTCTACTATTCAACAATATGACACAAGTATATGTTGATGCTATGTTAAATCTCCATTTCCATTGTATAGGATTATAAATCATGCAAAGTTAAATTACAAATAAAGATAAATGTGATCTTTTTCTACTTGAGTATCACTTGTTTTCTATTTAAA